>NC_045595.1:109940092-110266521 GCF_009762305.2 Zalophus californianus | reverse complement strand
CAACATTTGTCTCATTCGAGCTCCTTCACTACTGCTGAGCTCCACTCTAGATGCTTCTAGGAGAGAGCGTGAGGCTAATAAAAATGGAGTGTTGATTTCCAATTTTTTCTCTCCCAGCATAAGCCAAATCCTGCCTCCGGAAAACAGCCAACTGTGCATCTGTACAACACTGTCTTATTTGAACCCAGTACATTCATTGTTTTCACTCAACATGGGCAGGGTAGGTATCATTCTTGCCTCATGGATGTCTAATGAACACTCCAGAGGTTAACTGATGTTGCAGGGAAGGAATGGAGGGATGGAGGCTGGCCTCCAATCTGACTCAGGGATTCCTGGACTCGCGCTCTCTCCCTATGCTGTGGTGCGGCTCTCAGCTGGTGAAGGAAAGGTGTTAAAGATCAGAAAAAGCCTTTCCTCTTTAGCATCTTCTTCCTGGTGCTGCTGTGGTAACCACTTTCCACTTGGCAACTTAAGACAGGTTCTAATTCCTGCAGATGAATAGACTAATCGCCTATCCCTTAACTCAATCAAGCAATTTCCTTTGGAACACCCGGTCTTTAACCCTGCCTAGAATGAGGGAATGGAGGGAGAAAGAAGATTTCACCATTTAAACTCTGTCACACACCAGCTGTCAGTATTTCATTCAGGGGCATTTATTGAGAATAGAGTAGGTAGCCTCTGCCATAACTCTCCAGGATGGGAAGCTTGAACCTTGCATTGAAAAACGTTGCCCTAGGGCGCCTGGGTGGCTCAGTCGGTCAGCTCAGGTCATGATCCCAAGGTCCTGGGATGGAGCCCCGCATCAGGCTCCTTGCTCAGCAGGGAGCCTGCTTCTCCCTCTCTCTCTGCTTCCCCCCCTGCTTGTGCTCGCTCTCTCTCTCTCTCTGTCAAATAAATGAATAAAATCTTAAAAAAAAAAAACACCACTCTCTCTCTTTAAAAAAAAAAAAAGGTTGCTCTGCGGGTAGACAGACCTGGATAGTGGCTTGGAATAATTCCTGCAGCAAAGCAAATCCAGAGGGAACGGAGTGCTGAGGTGGGCAGTGGGGTTGCTGGGGCAATGAGGAAGGGGGTAGAGGCTGCATTAGTGAGAGGAGGGTCCACAGAGGAGGTGGGACCTGGCAGGAAGGTGGGATTTGAGAAGCCACGTAGGGGAGAAGGAGGGCATCCCCGGAGAGAGGGTGAGGCCCCCAAAGTGCGGAAATGGAGATGAACAGGGTGTGGGATTGCTCCAAGGAATGGGATGTGTCTGAGGGACAAATGCACCAGAGAGACCATAAAGTAAAGTCTTATTAGAAATAAGTTCAAGTCGTCTTGCAGATGAACTACGCTGAGGTAAGTAAAGGGCCCTTTGAGAGAACCATCACTAACAGTTGCCACATCTCCATTGGGGGAAGAGATCAAAATGTGCCCTACAGAATGTTCTATGCAACCTAAAGCATACACTTTCACCATCATTCTAGCTTAAGAGTAAAGCAACAGCACAGTTTAAGGTAGGTTAATTGGAAAAGAAGCCATGAAAAGCCTAAGTATCGCCAAGACATGCACAATCCAATATGATAGTCACTCACCACATGCCTTTAGTGACCACTCGAAATGCGACTACTCATGACAAAATCCATATTAAATTTCAAAGACTTAGTACAAAAAAGGAATATATAACATCTCCTTGAATATTTTTACACAGTTTACATGTTGAAATATTTTTTTAAAGATTTTATTTATTTATTTGACAGAAAGAGAGAGAAAGAGAGAGCAGGAGCTGAGAGGAGGGGCAGAGGCAGAAGGAGAAGCAGGCTCCCCTATGAGCAAGGAGCCCAACATGGGACTCGATCCCAAGACACTGGGATCATGACCTGAGCCGAAGGCAGATGCTTAACCAACTGAGCCACTCAGGCAGCCGACATGTTAAAATATTTTTGATACATTGGGTTAAATGAAATATTTTATTAAAATTTTAAAAATAAGTAAGTTCAGCCTTGTCCACCCAGATGAGTGTCATCTCCTGCAAAGCAATCTCCCTGGGAGTCTTACCACTAATTCTTATAATCCGTGCCTGATGCATGTTGGTCTTGGGACTCCTCTTCAGGGGGGACCCTCCCACTCCCTTCCATGTCCTTCCAACCCTGACATAACTTTTTGATTATTCCCAATAGTGCTCTAGTTTTTTTTTTAATCGCCAGATAAAATGAATGAGAACAAAATCTGGATTTCCTGTTCCTTAGAATCCCCTTCCTCTACATCATATGCTCCAATAATTTATTGAGTGTTTGTTAGGTACTAAATATTGTTTTGTGCGCTTTACAGGTGATACCTCATTTAATTAAGCTGTCCTATGAGGCAGAAAATGGCATTACCCCTAATTTATTGACGTGGTAACAGAGGCTTAGAAGATTAATTTTCCCAAGTGAGGGTCCCCTGTTGTCTTTCCACTTGTCCCTCTTTTCTCTTTGCACTTGCTTTCTCTCTCCCTGGAATGACCATTCCTCCTTTTCTTTACTGCTAAATTTCTGCTCCTCCTCTAGAGCCCAGACTAAAATGTATACAACCTACTAACCAGCTCCTCTAGGCAGAATCAGTGCGCTGTCTGTCCTCTCTGCATAGCGAACTTTCTTTCCTGTCTGTCACAGTACCTGCCTTTTGCTGTAATTTTTCTGCCCAGATGGTTGAGACCTCTCTGTTACTCAGCTCTGTATTCATAGTTCCTTGCGTGGGGTGTCTGGTACCAGGAGAAACTCAAGCCTGACCCCAAAGATGATGCTAATGAAGAGCTTCTTGACAGTGTATTTGGAATAAGTAGGCGGACCATCATAAGTGATTATTTTGAAAGACTTCATTTGGGTGCACAGGTTCTAGTTTGCTTTTTTATTTGAGGAAGACAAAAAACCTAATGATTGTGTCGTGAGAGTTGACTAGGTCGTTCAGGAAAGCTGTCCAACTGAAGAGGATAAAAAAGCTGGACAGAATAAAAGCACATATGTTTGAGGGCATCAGAGAGAGAATAGGTCAGTGTGGAATTTCTGAACCAGGATCTGGGAGAAGCTGGAAACCCAGAACAATAAGCTTGCACTTGGCAGCTGCCCCCGACTCCGCTGGGCTTCTGCGGGTTAGCAGAGAAAATGGCGGATAAGCTGCACAGCGCTTTGGACATCCTTCCCGGGCTTCTGGACAAATCAGGAGGCCTAGATGTGCACAAGTGTTTGGTAAATGTTCTCCACTTTGGTTCGGGACCCTGAAGAGCCAAACCCCAGAAGGAAAAGTGAATTGGAAGTAGACTGGTCCTTGAAGAGAAAGCAGCTCAGCTTTGCATCCTCCCAAGCCCTGAAACTGGATTAAATGATTTGGCACTTCCCTAACACCTACAAAGCATGGAAAAACTCTAGGCCTAGATGGCTTCATTAGTGAGTTCTATCAAATATTGCAGGATTTGAGAAACAATACTCATTGCACATAAACTTCCAGAAAGCATAAAAAGGGATCATTCCTACTTCATCTTCTGAGACTAACACAACCTTGATATCGGTACCGGACAAAGACATTATGAGAAAGGAAAATTACTTACTGGCCAGTCTCACTCATGAACATGGATGCCATGATCCTAAACAAAATATTAGCAAATTAAGTCCAGCAAAATATGGAAAGGATAATATATCATGACCCAGCTGAGTTTGTATCAGGGATATAAGGATGGTTTAACATTTGATGATACAAGAGTAAAATTCTATGATCATTCCAAATAGGCCCACCAAAGGTATTTATTTATATTATCATCCATATAGGATTAAGAAAAAAAAAAAAAAAAACTTAGCAAACTGGGAATAGAAGGGAACTTCCCTAATCTGATACAGGGCATCTCAAAAATTCTATAGCAAGTATTATACTTACTGTTGAAATACTGAAAGCTTTCCCTTGGAGATTGGGAATAAGGAAATGATTCCCATTATTATGACTATAAATGACTTTCATTTTGATGAAATCATACAGTAAGGCTAGAAATAAAAGGTATAAGCATCAGAAATGAGAGAGTGAATGAAATCATGAGCCCAGAGATAGAAGAGTGTCTTTCTAAAACAAGAGACCACTGAATCAGTTTAGTTTGAAACTGTCCTTTTACGATGGGACACAAAATCTAAGTCGAATTTAAAAAAAATTGTTTTGGGGGAGAATTAATCAAATACATGCCTGTTGTGTATCTGTCAGATACTGCTCTAGGCCCTGAGGATACAACAATGGGTAAGGCGAAGGCCTTTTCATTTGGTTGAAGAGACGGACGATAAACAAGTAATCAGATAAATATACCGTATCATTTCATATAACAATACAGAGCAGGGGGCTATGGCTAGGGCTGTGGCTGGAGAAAGAGATCACTTTTTTTTTTTTTAAGATTTATTTAAGCGAGAGAGAGCATGAGTGGGGAGGAAGGGCAGAGGCAGAGGGAGAAGCAGACTCCCCGCTGAGCAAAGAGCCCGACATGGGGCTCGATCCCAGGACCCTGAGATTATGACCTGAGCCAAAGGCTGACGCTTAACTGACCAAACCACCCAGGTGCTCCAAGAGAGAGATCACTTTAGACTGGTGGATGGAAGTTTCTCTCTGAGGGGGTGAATGTGAGCAGTGACCTGAATGTGAATTCTGGTGAATAGCAAAAACATGTCAGTTCTTTTCTCTAAACGAAATAATTTACTCCTTGTGCGAATGGTGGGTACAGACTTTCATAACAAAACATCTATTGACAAGGTATTTTTATTTCTGGAGATCATAAAGATTCTCCTTTTAACGATCCATAAGTTCTTGGGCACCTGCAAACCACAGAGGCTGAGGCATTGGTTAATAATAATTACCTTCGTAGTGCTCTTTCTCTTCTTTCTTGTGCTGCCACCCTCCAGTGCCCTTTACCCACATCTAAGTCACATGCCTCTTTGAAAAAGATAAATGCTGTGGGGAAGGGAGCTACCATAGTCTCGGGGAGCTCTGGAGTAAAACTGACTTAACTGGTCAATGTCTGAGGCAGGTCTAGAACCCCTTTCCATTAGGATCATCTTTCCACTTAAGATTTTTTTTTGCCCCCTAGGTGTTAGGAGGTGCCCGGAATTATTCTTCTCCAGAGGGGAATTCCTCCTCCAGCATCTTGCACAGAGATGTTTAACCCAGAGCTAAGCCATTTCAAAGATAGCTACTCAGGAGAGATGAATAGATGAAACCCTTCTCTCAAATTAGAGAAGTGCTTTGAGCCAAAGTCTCTCTCTTTTCCCAGTTCTAAGATTTCTGAAATCACAAAACAAAGAAATCTTAAAACATAAAAACAAAATTTCTATCAGCAGGCCAGGGGAGCAAATGAGTGCCCCTGTACCATGATACAAACTTATCAAGTTTAAGTTAATCTTCCCTATAGATGTGATTATTCTTTTTTTTTCTTAAAGATTTTATTTGACAGAGAGAGACACAGCGAGAGAGGGAATACAAGCAGGGGGAGTGGGAGAGGGAGAAGCAGGCTTCCCGCTGAGCAGGGAGCCCGATGCGGGGCTCGATCCCAGGAACCTGGGATCATGATCTGAGCAGAAGGCAGATGCTTAACTGACTGAGCCACCCAGGCGCCCCTAGATGTGATTATTCTAATTCTATAGCTGAGCAAACAGGTTCGGAGAGGTTAAGTAACTTGTCCAAAGGCACCCCAGTAGAGAATTACAAGATGGAGATTCTACTCTGGGCATTCCAGTTCTAGCCGAATTCCAGCAGCTTCTTCTTGCCTCTCTGTCACGCTGCTGTCTTGACCTTCAGAGATTGTGGTCTCAAAATGGCTATCCCCATTTTCCCATTGTATTTATTAAGAAAAGGTAAAAATATCCTCTTTCCAAGGCAGAGGATCTCCTCCTCTGCCCCATGAGTATCAAAGGCTGAACCACACATCTAAATTGGAGGTCTGGCTTAATGGCATACTCCAACTTTAGACATTTACAGATTGCTCTTGTTCTGGAGAAGCTTGCAACAGGGAAGTGGAGGGAAAGCATTTTCAATCACTGTAGGGAGAATCAACAAAGAAAAACGGAGTTCCTTCGATGCCAAGGGAAAGGGTTCAAATACCCTCTTTTTTTTTTTCCTTTGAATCCAAACTAATCAAATATCCCTTTAGTATAGAAACTTTTCATTTTATAGACATGTTGCTCTGAAAGAGTCATGAGCATGCTGCCTTTCAAAGTCTGTAATTTCTTTTTAAGTCAAGAAATGCTTAGACTCCTAAAAATTAGCCTCTTCTCTACACAGCTGACAGCCCAGCATACCCGACCTTCCATTCCTACGCACCTGCAAATTCAGCCAGTGGACTAGCCCTTGGTCCTATGGTGGCCAGGGGCGCACTGCCAGCAACCTCTACCAGAGACTTCTGACCTTAACTGGAGTTTTCTTGGGTTTAGACAGAAAAAAAGCATGAGCCCAGTTCCCCGCTGTGTTGTGATTGTTATTGTCTTTGCCTCTACTCCATTTGGCAAGGGGCCAGATTTGTCCCAAAGAAGATATGTCTGGGTAGGGCAGAGGTTAACAACCTTTTTACTCTAAATATTTTCAGCTTTGCATGTAGGCCATTAGTCTCTGTTGCAACTCTTCAACTCTGCTGCTGTAGCATGAAAGCAGCCATAAATAACATGCAAATTATGGGTGTGGCTATGTTTCAATAACAGTTTACAAAACAGATGGTGGGCTGGATTTGGACCCCCTCCCCCCATAATTTGCAAAACCCTGGTAGAGAATCATTATTTCCCTAAGCCCACAAATAGGTGGTTCTCAACGTGTGGCCCCCAGATCATCAGCATCAGCATTACAGGGAAAACTGGTAGGAATGCAAATGATCAAACTTTGGCATGCATCAGGCTTGCTAAACAGAGAACGCTGGGCTCCAATCCCAGTACTTCTAATTCAGTAGGTCTGGGTTGGGGCCTGAGCATTTGCCTTTTCCCCCAAGTTCCCAGATGATAAGATGCTGTCGGTCTGGGGCCACACTTCAGGAACCACTGCAAGAAATAGAGGCCTTCCAGAAAAGAAAAGAAAAAGATGTCTTCCCACACATAGGATCTGGGGAGGGGGCATGTGGTCATCAGAATGCAGAGGTGTCAGGAGCTAGAGGGGCAGGAGCAGCTGGGAGATTCAGACCTGCCTGTTCTTCTAATCAACTTCCCGCTGGGGCGAGAGTAGGACAGCCAAGGAAGCTGAAGGAGCCAAGGTCACAGCAAGATGAGGAGCTTCTGAAGCCGGTGCTGCCAGGAAGCACTGCAGAGAGAAAAGCCGCGGGAGGTGAAGTGTCCCCTTTCCCTGCAGCTGTAGCGGCCTGGCTGATTGCTTTTGCTGGCGTCCAGGCACAGGAGAGAAGAGGGGACCTTGTTGAGCCAAGTGAGGAGTACACAGGGAGAATTTGCAAAGACTTAGCTTGCCCAGAGGGAGCTACGGCACAGCCAGGCCCCTATCACTTTCTGTGGTATCAGATGGCATACCTTCACACTGGAACTTACTAGACACACAGTCGTGGGACTGCAGGCTATCATGAACCATCTGGGTAGGGGGAAGGGGAGGGAACACCCCATCAGACCAGATCTAGTCTCTCTTTTCTACCAAGGAGAAAGGAGATTCCTTCCATCATTAAATGCCCCTGATGTGAAAGGACAGACTCATCAAAGTCAGAGCCTGATGTGTCATGAGCTTGGATCCTGAGTCCTTGACTCTTGTGAGCTTGTCAAGGGATTTGCAGGCCAGCTGGTGAGCAGATGCTGGAGATGGTGAGACCTGGCCCACACGATGTGAGACGTGCAGCATGCTCTTGGGCTTCTGCCAGGAAGAATGTGAAGGGACAGATCTGTTTCCATGGCCACTTGCTCAAATGTGTATTACGGGAATTCACCTTTGCACCACTGGGATGCTGGCTGGGTTGAGGCCCACACTAGAACTGCCCAAAGAACAGCCTGAAGAGAATCAGCCCAAGGTCACAAAGTGTTGGGACAGACAGTGTTGGAAAATCATTAGGATATCCAGAGCTTCATGTCAGAACCACACGATCTCTGAACCCACTTCTACTCCCGGTTCCTATTAAAGGCCTGGCTCAAATCTCATCTCAGAACAAAAACTCCAGATAGAAGGTTGTATCTCTCAGGCTTTTTGCTGGCTCACAGAGTTCTAGCACTGGTTACCATGCCTGGATTTCAGTCAGCAGTTACCCGGTGACGGAGGGTGCCTCCTTGGGCTTCATGCCCAAATTGACTAGACTTTTCCCAGGCAGTCGGCAGAGAGCAACACTTTGACCATACATAAGTCACTTGACGCCTTTTCCACAAAAACAAAACTCGGTATCAATAGCACTCAAATGTTTTTAAAATTTACAAGTAGAACCTGAATTTAGAGCAAATTAAAAGAAAAATACAACAGATCCGAGGTAAATCTTCTTCACCAATTTTTTCCTGACTTTATTTATTCTTCATTAGGGAAAGTCTCTTTTTTCCACCTATAATGCTTTAGGTTAAAAAAAAAAAAAGTCCATATCTTACATATATCTCCAAGATCTCACCTACTCATTCACTACCTATTTCAGGGTTCAGAGGTGCTTGGTGTCTAAACACCGATTCACCCTACTGGCTTCCAGATGTCCCCACTTTGTAAATTTATCTATATTGTTAATAGTTAACATCTACAATTTTCTTCCTAAATTGGTGAATCCACATCTATCTAGTAATTTCCCTTTTGATTTTAAAACATATGAAAAATGAGAATTAATCTTAAAAAAATCACTGTAATTAAAAAAAATTACTGTAATGTAACATTAGGAAAATTGTTAAGGATCTCATACTACAGCTATATGGTGGAATATATGCGGCCATCAAAAATGTTTTAAAGTACTAAGTCATGTAGGAACAGCACACAGTGGATCAAAAGGCAGGAGTCTGCATTTTCAGCCGAGAACATGGAGCGATTTTGAACCTCCTGAGTCACACTCCCTTGCTCCTGGTCTCCATTCCATCCCTGGCCTACTTGGTTTCTAACCTTTAGGCTTGCCTCTCATTCTAGCTCTGTGCTCACCTCCTGGGATTCCGTCACAACATTCAGCTCCCCCAGATTCATCCCCTGGCATTTTCTGTCCTGGGCTGCTTCAGTCCCCACTCAGCTCCATGGGCTTCAGACCCCTGGGACCTCAGCTTTGCACCAATCACCCACATGCCCAGCACACTGACCACATTTGCCCTGGCCCAGTCAACCTCTTAAAACACAAGAACACATAGAACTTTCACTTTTTTTTTTTTTTCCAAGAGAGAGTGCATGTGCAGGCGAGCTGAGGGGAGGGGCAGCGAGGGAGAGAGAGAGAGAATCTTAAGCAGGCTCCACCCTCAGTGTGGCGCCTAACGTGGGGCTTGATCTCACAACCCTGAGATCATGACCTGAGCCGAAATCAAGAGTCAGACGCTTATTGGACTGAGCCACCCAGGCACCCCAAACCTTTCACTTTCAAGAAGAATTTATAGTTTCCTGGAGACTGTAGAGCAGCATGCTGGCTCTCTTAAAGAGAAAAAAAAAAAAAGGCCAGGTTCAGATTCTCCAAGGTCAGCAAATGATAGAGACTTGACATGGAAGAGAAGCTGAGCTTTGTGGCCATGAATCTTGTTCTCCAAGATTCATTTTTCCTTTGGGATGTCTCTCATTTGCTCTTAGAATGGTGGTGACCGCCTTTCATTGGTAGGAAGTCTTAGGGATCCAGGCTCAATTTGGTAAAGGAGTTGACAGATGTCCTCACAGAAGTGAGGTAACTCTAACTAATGCTCTGCTTCTAATGAGTCAATTGGCTCTGATTTGACACTGATATTGACAGTAACAGTTGAATCATTTGAACCCATTACTTGGAAGCTTGGAGGCTGCAGAAAGGGCCCAATCATCTTTTTAGGTCCTTTCTTAGAGGCCTAAGGAAGTGATCAAATCTTTAATGACTTTACGACTGGCAAAACTACTTAAAAAATTTCAAATTAAAATTTAAATTACAATACAAATTCTGTAGACTAAAACAAATACAAATTCTGTACAAAGACAATACAAATTCTGTAGCATAATACAAATACACAAAATAAGAAGTGTTCATTTTAATTTATAGATATACTTAATCTGCTCATCACTGCAGGGAAATCATTGCTTATGAGAATGAATACACCTCTGAAAGATTCTAATATTCTCAAAAATTTTAAGCATTTACTTTGCTATGCTTATTTTTAAATTATGTAAATTAAACTTTATTTTCTGGTCTTATGTGAAATAATACTCTGGTAAGTTTCCTTCTTTATTTATTTTTATTTACTTTATTATTTATTTACTTTTTAAAAATTTTATTTATTTATTTGACAGAGAGAGAGAGGGCACAAGCAGGGGGAGCTGTAGAGGGAGAGGGAGAAGCAGGCTCCCCGCTGCGCAGGGAGCCCGATGCGGTTCTCAATCCTCAGGACCTAGGGATCATGACCTGAGCCAAAGGCAGACACTTAATGAACTGAGCCACCCGGGTGCCCCCACTATACTTTATTTTTACCTTCATTTCCTCTCATGTGAGATAGCTGCATCATTTCTGACTTTTTATCTAATTTAGAAACAATTTTTAAGACATGCTCTTTTGAAAAATGCTTCAAATAATTTTTATTTAAGGCAATATCTGTACCTTCAACTTAGAAGTTTCTCTTTTTCTTCCATTCAGCCAGATCCTTCTTTTGTCTACAGCAGAAGGCAAACTTATTCTTCCTCTGATAAACTCTCCTTTCTAGAGTAATAAAGGTCTTGATGGCATCGGAGTCCATTTGGTCCACGTGTCACATGGCCTACTGGTCAGACAAGATTCCCCCAGGGAGCTTCTGTCTCATCCTTTGTGTCATTAGCTTCCTCTGGTCACATGTTTCTCAACACTGGCATCTCCCTCCAAGCACGACTTGGAAAGCCATGAAGGCAGGCTGACTGGCACCTTGGCATTGGCAAGAAGAGCCAAAGTCTTACAGAAATTAAAGATGTTAAGGCACGATCTACTTCCACAAATCTTACCAAGATGAAATTCATGAGGAAGCTGGGGAGACGAGAAGCCCAGGGCAAACAAGTGGAGGCTTTGTTTCCTTTTCCTTCCACAGGGTCAGCGGTTGTGAAAGTGTGGCAGAAGGACCAATAACGTTTGTGGCACCTCACACTTGTTCTTATATCTTTTAGCCTTCCAGATCTCCCTACCCTTCAGGGGCCATGCTGTACAGAATAAAATCTATGGGATAAATCCACATTCATTTGTACAGGTTATCCCATTCCAAGGGAGATTTCAATAGAATGGTGTTTTTTGAGGAGCACTGAATTTATTCTAGAGGAAGAAAGCATAGAACTTCTACTGTGGTTCCTGTGTAGAGGGAGCATATGAAGTAAGAAGCCTGTCCCAGCATTTCTCAGGCTATATTCCTTGGCACCCAGTGCCCCTGCCTCCCCCACGGGCCATCCCTACCTCAGGAAATGTCCTCACTTCCCTGCTTCCCTTTCTACTCATGGCATTTAACATCCTGTGTTCTCATTTCTAAGTCTGTCTCCCTGGAAGTAGGTTTTCCCGATTGCCCTCTATTTCTCTTTTATGCATTGCTCCAGGAGCAGGTTGTTTCTATACCAACCTCTGGTCTGGGACCCAGAACCTTTTGAGAATGAAAGGAAGGTGATAAAGCTGGAGGCAATCTCTCGCCTTTCTTGTTCCTCTCTTTTCTGTTGGGCTGCAGAAAAGATGGACATTCAGGCAAACAGTTGACTTCAGAGGTATTTTCTTAAAGTTAAATATAATCTTCTTAGGCACTTTCTAATACCTTGTATAAGCCAGAGGTCAAGCAAATGTTGCATCAGCTGTAACAGTTCAGGATTTCAGCCATTTTCTGACAGGTCCCCATTTTGTTCTTCAAAACCTAGTTTTTCTTTTTTTTAAGATTTTATTTATTTATTTGAGAGAGAGAGAATGAGAGAGAGAGAGCACGAGAGGGAAGAGGGTCAGAGGGAGAAGCAGACTCCCTGCCGAGCAGGGAGCCTGATGCGGGACTCGATCCCGGGACTCCAGGATCATGACCTGAGCTGAAGGCAGTCGCTTAACCAACTGAGCCACCCAGGAGCCCCAATACCTGGTTTTTCATTACCATTTTCAGCAAAAGGTCAGTGCGGTTATTGCAGAACAAAAAGTGTCTGACTTGTAACCCTTTAAGCAGACTCTTCAAACAGGATACAGACCAGTCTCCAGCATTTGATGTTTTCTGAAGCAAACCTGGTCGAGGGCTCGTCTCTCTTGAAAACCAACTGCCCAAGTCCTAAACACCCTTCAAAAGATATCTTGTCTAGTTGTCAGAACGGGAAAATTCAACGCTGCCCTGATGGTGACAGACTGTGGCATCCCTGCCAACGTCTAGAAATCTGGATGCTGTCAAGTGGCAGAGCTGCGAGGTTTAAAACCAGCTCAGAAGTGAAAAACTCCGTTGGAAACCACCCATCTCTGCCATTGCCTATCAAGCTGGCAAAAGAATCAAGCTGAGAATATTTTTTCTTTTTGGCTGGCATATTGAAATCTGTAAACCTCTTTCTGTAGAACAGAAGCTGTTGAGGGTTTATTTTTTTCCTGACTTGAGCTAGAGCACATGGAAAGAGCTTGCAATCTAATTTTGCCAACTCTCAGAGTGGAGTGGGGTTGGGCGGTGAGAGTTTCTCTTCATAGTGACGTTTCTGGCCATACTGGTAACTGCCTTCCATCACTGGTACACCGCGTCAGAGAGAGGAGACATTCTGTAAATGTCTCCAAGGAGCCGATTAGGGAACTCTGCCCTCAGCTTCTCCCTACCTGTGTGTCTCCTAGGAGGGCATCCACGTAAGAACGCCTGTGTGTGAGAAACGTGAGCCCCAACATGGGGACTGAGGGAATGCTCCTGTTCTCTTGGACACTGGAGGCTTCACCCTCTTCAGCACAGGGTCCTGGCCCACCTCCCTATCTCCTCAGTATCGCTAAGGCCCCTCAGTGTCAGCCCCGGGGGCTGTTCTCTGAAATTGTCACGTACTTTGGTAGATCTCCGCTGTTCCTTCAGTCTGAAATGCTCTTCCCCCTTTTGCTGAAATCTCCACTCTTTAACCAACCAGCTCAAGTATAACCTCCTCACTGCAAATTCCCCAATCCCCTCACTCAGTATTAAATAGTTTATTCTCTGAGGTCTAATGGCTTTTCATTTTCACTCTCCTCAAAAACTGTTTTTTTCTTCCCTGTTATAAGATACCGTGGAGGCCAATGTCTCCCTCAGCCGACTATGCCTCTAGAGGGCAGGGATTGGGTCTATTTTGTGTGTTTGTATACCTAACATCTTGCATTATTCCTACAGTGTTTGACATTGAATACATGTTACAGGGAGGAAGGAAGGAAGGAAGGAAGAAAAGAGGGGAGGTTATTTTATCTTTCTCCCTAGATTCCAATCTCTCTAAGGCTGTCTTTTATTTACCTTCGAATTTACACCTCATCCCTGACCTCACTCAATTTAGCAATGATTTCATATAAGCGCTCTAGGATTTCATTTGACCTGAAGACTGAGATCTAATCCTGGTTTTCTATGAACTAGTCGTGCTGTTTTGTAGGCTCATAGGCCCTAGTTTTCTTAAATCTAACTCAAAAGGGATTCAAAATATCATTCAGAGCTTCCCAAATGAATGCTAAGTACCAAAAGGAATGCATATCACTTCCCAAAATAAATATTGGCCATGTATAGAATATATGATTCACAAACCAAATCGAGGCGCTCTGAAGGAGAATGGTGGTATTTCTCTATAATCCAAACCAGCTGAGAAACCGAAGCTGCTACACTCTATTGCCTTGGTTTTCGGTTCTTCTTGCTGGCTGGCATGGAGGAGAAGACCCTGGAGAAAGGACTAAATGTGTTTAGAGACCTCAGCTGATGGGAAGGTGTCAGGAAGCAGAAAGTCATCTTGCTGCAACGTGACTGCTCAGCGGCTGACGTACTTGCAGTGGCAACCCCCATATCTGGAATCACGAGGCATAAAAAAGGAACCTGCTGGAAATGTGACTTGGAGAAACCGTATTCTTCCAGGCACTGCAGCTAAAACCTTGGCCTCTGCTATGCTGTGAGTGTTTCGCTCCCTCCAATTTCACATGTTGACATTCTGATGCCCAATATGATGGTGTTAGTAGGTGGGGTCTTTGCTCCTGAGGCTCTCATGACCTAATGAGGGTAATGCCCTTATAAAAGAAACGGCAGAGAGCTCCTTGCCCCCTTCCACCATGTGAGAACAGAGTGTGAAGGCTGCGACTCGGGGGAGAGCCCTCACCTGACCGCGCTGGTGCCACGACCTTGGACTTCCAGCCTCCTGTGAAGAAATAAGTGTCCATTGTTTACAAGCTGTCCTGTGTGTGGTGTTTGGTGATGGCAGCCCGAATGCACTAAGATGGATCAGCCCTGATTCTTCCTTTCTCACTCCTCCACAGCTAACCCATCGCAAAGTAATTCCCGTCTGCTTTACCTTCAAAACCCACCCGGGGCCGAATCATTTCACATTACCTCCACATTCTGGGTGCGCTCCTACTCCGGGCACTCGCATGGGCCATTCCCTCTACCTGGTGCTCTTCCCCAAATGATGGGGGGCGACTCCCTTACTTCCTTCAGCTCATGAGTCACCTTTCCAAGGGTGCCTTCCCTGACTACCCTGTGAAAAAAGTTTCCACACCAACACCCCATCCACCTTCCTTCATCATCATGCTCTTACCACCACCTCACAGAGGACACATTTTCCTCATCTTATTTATTTCGTTCTTCCCCAGATAAAATGTGAGCCTTATGAGGGCAGGGATTTTTGTTGGATTTCTTTTTTTGCCATGTCCCCAGTTCCTGGAACAGGGCTGGCAGATGTCCTAGGGGCCCAGTAACTGGTGAGTGAATGAATGGCTCGAGGGTAGCTCACAGAACTGACAAGGGGCCATTAGAACCCAGGTTAGAAGAGATGGGCAACCTGTCTTCTCCAAGCAGGAGCGTCACCTGACTCCACAGCACTGCCATGGGACACTCACACAGAGTTCTCAGAGGGGTTAAAACAACTGAGTCAGCAAGGCCCCCTCGAACCCTTCCTAGTGACTGGTTGGCTAGAAATCCCACAGGAAGCGTGATCCCCACAGGCAGGGGCTCCCCTAGCTCTGCGGATTTTCAGCAGAAACTGTCAGAGACAGCCTTTGACTCTGGGATGGCCTCTGACGCTGCTTGAGGTGTTGGGGACATTCTGTCATTCTCTCCTTGCCTCCCTCCTTCTGTCCTGGGTCCTCCACTCCTGGCTTTGGTGGACGCTGGCCTGGCTATCCTGGTTCCTGGGCTGGGACCCACTTGAGGCACAATATGTTCTGAACATCAGCTATCAGCCAGGCACTGTGCTGGGTTCTAGGGACTCCAAAATTGAACCAGTCAAGGACCATGCTCTCTAGGACTCTATGACCTCCCTTGGGCACATGAGGTGAATGCACACAGAAGGGAAACAGTGTAGCAGGACCCCTTGCCCCTTGCCCCCTAGGACAGGGATGTCCAAAGAAGGGTTCATGGAGGTGACAGGCTTTAAACTGGCCTGAAGGGCTGAGAGGAGACAGATCAGCCCGAAGGAGGTTTTCCGGAAAACCCAGACACCCATAGTTCAACACCCAAATTCAAGGGGCAAAATTCTGGTGTGAGTGAGGTCAAGGGGCCTCCTTCCAACTGTGGGCTGGAAGCCTTTGCCTTCTTCCTGTGTGGACTCTACTCAGACCTGCGGCTCCCACTCCCACTTCCTCCACCTTATGTTCCGGGATCAGGGCGTGACCTCTTTGGCAGACCCAAACGTATATAATCTCCACTTCTAAGCTCTGGGACATTCAGATTCTGAAGATTTTGTAGCCTTTACTTCTCTCCTGAGTCTGTTCCTACAACTTGGTTCCAGAAAATCAATTTTCCTCATAATCTGCTTTGTTTTTTTTTTATTTCTGCAGTATGTCCTGAAGATAAAGCCTCTCTGCATGTCCACATGCCCATTAATCATCCTTGTTTAGAAAGCCAGCTGAACTGCTCACCGGCATCTCCCTGGAGACTCTCCCATGAATATTTACACTGACAGTGTCTCTCTCCATGCACCACTACTGGGACCAACCACTCCCGCCTGCAGCAAAGTTGAGGTAAGTTATAAAAATAGGGAGACACACCGAGAATAAACCAGCTTTTCTCAGCACTTCCCATGAGCTTAGCTTGTTCTTCTGGAATCTTTACTGGGCCTTTCTTAAGTAATGAACCTGAAGAGCTCTTTTCCCAGACTGACATGGTCTGGCTTTCTTTGCTTCTCTGTCTCCTACACCTTCAGGTGCTTCCACCTCTGCACGGGACCTCTTTTCGTCTCATGACAGGCATTTCTTTCATTTGCTGTCAATTTGCCTTGTCAACTTTCATTCCCCCTCAGTTCTGAGAGGGGAGGAAAAAGGGGAGTTGGGGGCGGACGTGCTCAGCTCTGTGGAGGCTGTTGCTGCGAAGCAGGTCAGGCCTCCTACCTCACACGCAGAACAGAGACCGCCCGTCTGGACTTCCTCAGGGTTCCCTCCTCACAAGTAGCCTCACCTCTTCGTCGTTTTGTCCGTGTGTTTTGCTGACCCAGCATCCTTCCCCACTTTTTGGGTAAAGCACCCTGGTTTTCCTCTAGCACTCTTTGACTCTCGGTTCATGTGGCTTAGGAGGGGCTCATCCCACCACTAACTGGCGATGGGCATGTGACCAGCCAACGCCAATCCATTCTCCTTTCCCTCTAACTAGAAGCATTGGTCAGGAATGGACATGCGACCTCATTCGGCTAATAAGAATTCGTTTTGAACACTGTATTCAAATGAGAAGAGAATGCCTCCTGAGAGCCTCCATACCTGACGGTGCCAACAGAGAAATGCAGAGCTCAGAAGGGCAGGGAGAGTAAGTCCTAAGCCTCTTGATTCAGCTGCTTTTAAACTAGGTCCCTCCTTAGACATTGCAGTTATTGAGCCAATTAACTTCCCTTATGCGTTTAAGCAGCTTGTTTCATTCTGCAAGCTCATGATTAATTTCTGTTGTTTCTGTTATTTGCAACAAAACAAGAGTCCTGCCCCTTTCTGGGGAAAATGTGTCCTTCCTTCCACCCACCAATGTCCTGGATCACATCTTCTCCTATCTGCTTGGGTCCTTACTCTATTTTCTCCTTTCTCACCTCCAGGTGTTTTCCTCAGGTCTCTCATTCTCTTCAAACAAACTTGCCTCAGTGGTATCCTTAAGCCCTCCCATTGCCCTTGGCTACCCCCAGGTTCTCCCTTATCTTGCCAGCCAAGCTTCCTGAGAGTCATCTGATCTCAGAGGCTTTCCTTCTTTGCCTCGCATTACTTTTCAACCAACAGTTGTCTAGCTTCTTCCCCTGCACTTCCTTAAGACTTTGTTCATTAGAACCAGACGTGACCTGCCAACATCCTTTCCTGTAACTGACTCTTTGTCTTTAAAAAAAAAAGAAGAAGAAGATTTTATTTATTTAAGAGAGAGAGCGAGCACGAGTGAGAAGCAGAGGCAGAAGCAGACTCCCCGCTGAGTGGGGAGCCCAATGCGGGACTCGATCCCGGGACTCCAGGATCATGACGCGAGCCGGAGGCAGCCGCTTAACCGACTGAGCCACCCAGGCGCCCCTCCTCTCTGTCTCCTTTAACTTCCCATGGATGTTACAGTGCTGGCCTCCCTGCCTGTTTGTCCTCTGCGGTCTCTGAACTTTGCGTGCTTTTTCTTATCTCTGCTGACCTTACCTCTCCTGTCCCCCCCCTCTTAAAGGTTGGAGTCCAGGGCCTGTCCTCAGCTCTCCGCCCCTCTCTCACCACTCTCTCCTCTTGGGTGTGACGTCATCTACTCCAGTGCCTTCTACTATCGCTCGCACACTGTCTCTACTGCTCAGTTCCATTTGGACATTTCCAACTGCCTGTGGATACCCTGCAGACGTTACAGGGACCTCAAGCTTACACAGCCCCGCACATAATAGATGCTCAGTAAAGAACTGTTAAAAGAATAAATGAAAGCATCCTCAAAATGTAAGACACTAAAGTCAAGGCCTATGGAATTTTCTGCCTAACCAGCAAAATTATTTCAAGCTTCTGTTCTTTGCACTCGGTTTCCCTACTACCTACTTGTCCTTCAAATATCAATTCAAGTATTACTTCTTCTGGGAAATCTTCTCTGGATAATACATACCTATACATGTACACACATGCAGATACAATATTTTCTTTTGCCTCTGGACCCCCACAACATTTTATTTTATTTTGAGAGAGAGAGAGAGAGGGAGAAAGCAGGGGGGTGGGAGAGTGGAGAGGGGCAGAGGGAAAGAGAGACCCTTCAGCAGGCTCCATGCCCAGCGTGCAGTCTGACACAGGGCTCAATCTCACGACCCTGCGATCAGGACCTGAGCCTAAATCAAGAGTCGGACGCTTAACTGAGGGAGCCACCCAGGTGCCCCATCCCACAACATTTTATAGTTCACTTTAAAAGGAATATACCATTTATTATTTTGTTTTGATTTGGTTATCCCGTTTCTGTTTGTGTCAGGAGATGATGAGCAGGTTCTGGTCTTGTCTCTGCCCCTCACCAGCCATGTAATGCTGGAAAAGTCATGTGACTTCCGAGGCATCAATTTCTTCACCTAACAAATGGAGGTAATGACCCAGCCCAGCTTCCATTACAGAGTGGCTGGGAATGAGAGGCTGCATATGGATGAGTTTTGTAAGCTCTGCAAAAAAGGGTTGTGGCCTTCTGCAAGGGAGGGAGGGTCGGGAAACTGCATTTTATTCCCTACTCTGCCCCTCAGCAGCCTTGCAAACTAGAGTAGAAATTCAGGTTCTTGAATATGGAAGATGATGCACATGAAATTGCTTTGTGAACTGTGAGGGTCTTAATGCAAGGCATTGCTACCTTAGTACTATTTTGCCTTATCTGACTGACTCTGAACACAAAACTATGTTACACTGTATCCGTGCAATAGTCCACAAAGGGAGAAGTGAGGGAGACTTACACACCGAATATAATCCTTGTATATTTATATCACAGGAATGATATCGGTTTGACATTTTTAACTTATGTTGCTTATCACTTTTATTGAACACTTACTCTGAACATCAAGCTAAGCACTTAGCCTGCATTAAAAAAAAAAAAAAATCTAACCTTTACAAAACTTAGAGGTAGTTAATACTCCCACTTTGCACCTAAGGAAAGTGAGGCTCAGCACAGTTGAGTAACTGCCATGAAGGGCCGAGCGGGGCAGGGGACCCACATCCGTCTCCGCGGGACCAAAGTCTGGGCCATCCATCACACACTGCACCGCCTGCTTCTAGTGAGAAGGGCAAAGAGCCACTGGCACCCCGAAGTCAGTGATGCTAACAGCTTGCCCCTAGGTTTTCTTCCCACTCGACCATAAAGGCTGTTACTTCTGCTGCAGTTTCTCCCACAGAAGACTTTTGGGCTGGGACTGTCTCTTGCTAGGAATTAAACCTCTATATTGCTGTGCCTTCTAAAAAAAAATGGAAGTTTGACAAATAAACATTGCTATGAACAAGCTGTCATGAACAAATCAAGTTTCCCAAGGCAAATAAAATGTCCTCAGAGTGTGGTTCAAACTCTCAAGTAGCTCAGGAACTCATGGCCAAAATTAGTGAGGGGAGGAGGCCAAGTTAGTCTGTGCTCCTATCTATCTAGCCCCTTGTTCCTCTTCCTACTTGAGGGCAGCAAATTCACAACAGAGTCACACAATCAAGGAGTTCAAGAACAGGACATTTCTCAGAGATAAACTCATCCTACCTCCTCATTTCCTGAGAAAACTGAGGCCCAGAGAGGTTCAGTGAATTTCCTAAGGCCACATAGCTGGCCAGCATGTCATCACTGCCTATCGGGTGGGTGACATATAAGACCCAACCCATCTCATGTCTGCTACAACTCTGTGAGATAGGTTCTGTTATCACCCCCATTTCACAGGTGAAGAAACTGAGGTATAGAGAGGTTGGGTGGCTTGCCCAGTGAAGGCACAGCCAAGACAAATGGCCTGGGATAGACCATTTGTCTCCTCTTGACTGTTTCCTCCTTCTGGTCCTTCAGCAACCCACTCCATAGTCACATGGGACACACAGAGCCAGGGAGCCCATCTCTTGTCTGGCCGGTACAGATCAGACAGAAGCCTGTAAGACCTCCCCTTCTGATCAAACCGGAGGCAAGTTACCTTCTTTTTGATTTTGCTCATCAATGCCTACCACAGTGGGGACAAGAAAGGCCATATGGTCCAGGGCCAATGACCACAAAAGGTCATATTTAGATCTTTGACATTCCTCTTACAGTCTCAAGCAGAAAAATGGACAGAAATTATCTTCATCACATAGCCTAGCAACATAGCTTTATCTTTAAAACAGCGTTCTTTTTTAATACAAATTCTTCCACTCTCCCATGGCTATTATTTTATGGTTATATTTTATGTTAACAGGGCAGATGTATAGGACATAAACATTTAAAAGCACTCAGCTTTTGTAACCTTTGTTTTGCACGTCTTCCTTTTTATTTCTTTACAGCGGGGTCCCCCTTGAACTCTAAGTGGCTTTGACTCTCACTTGCTTGAAGCCTCTCCAAATTATTCTTTCCAGAATATAAAAATGAGATTAAGCCCTCCATTTAAGGATAGGACGCGACAAGGGAGATTAAATCTGCCCAGATATGATATACCATGGCTCTCAGGAAATTTCCAGGGCTTTTTCGTGGTGTTCTCCCCCCGCCGACTGTAATTGTTTTTCAGCAGATAAAATTGCTTTGTGGATTTGCCCTGTTCTGTTGGGATCAAATAATGAGAGAAGACAGTCTCAGCTGCTTAGTTGCCTTGAAATCTTGTGCTTGGCCTAGAAGCTGAGGGCTGCCTGTGTTTTCCAAGTTAGGAAGTTGCTAACTGGTCAGCCGCTGCCCTGTGAAATCCACACGGATTTCACCTTTGTGCTAATGAACACGCAACCCAGAGGCACTTAGTGAAGTCTAGCCATGTGCCTGGCAGGTGCTAACATCTCAGGCCTGCCCTCCAGTAGCTGAGGCCTTGGAAGAGAGGTAAGGCTGGAGAGAGAACTGATAGGAGGGGCTCATCAAGTCATAATGTGAGGTCTCTGTAGGCACGGACAGGCATTCACAAACTATTCTTTAGTGTTCTCAGCCTTATCCCGGCACTTCCCAACCCCAAGACAGCCTATGTTCTAGCTATACCAAATCTCTAATTTCTCCCGGAAAAATGGTGCTATTTCTTTTGCCTCGAGTGTCCTTGGATTAGAGAGTCCCTGTTGTCAGAGGGTCTTCCTCCAACTGGCAAACTCCTACTCATCCTTTTAAACCCAACTCAAAAGCTCCTACTTAACTATAACTCACACTTACTGTTTGCTGCATGCCAGGAGTTGTTCTGAGACCCTCACTCATGGTAATTCAGTGGTTTCGAAGTGTAGCATCCTGTGCCAGCATCAGCAACACCTGGGAGCTTGCTAGAAAGGCAAATTCTACAGGCTTATCCTAGACCGACTGGATCAGAAACCGATTCACAGCCATCTGTGTCTTCAAAAGCCCTTCCTGTGATTCTGACGCACACTCACGTGTGAGAACCAGTAGCTTAACTCACTTTATCCTCACAATGGTCTTATGAAATAAATATTTTAATCCTCATTTTACAGCTGAGTCCACTGAGGCACAGAGAGTTTAAATAACTTACCCAGGGCCATACTCTTAACCACCTAACATCCCACTATTCAGTGTGGTCATCTCTCTGAATTTTTTTTTCCTCTATGAGGAAATTCCTCTCTCCTCCTCTGTGTTCCCCAGGATATTGTATTCAATCTGTAACCTCTCTTTTCACATCCTATTATTGTGATAAATAACTGTAAGTGTGGTTTGCTAGAGACCAGTGAGGTCCTCCAGGACAGGGATGCTACAAGTCATTCATCTAAAACCTTGTGCCTCGCCTGGCAAAGATGGTCGATGAACATTTGTTTAATGAAGGGAAAAATGAAACAAAAAAAAACAAGGTTTTATCAACACTTTTGGGGCCATAAAATCAGTTTGAATCCATTTTGAGTATTCTCTAAAAGGAGCAAAGATTTATAGATTCACCATCCTTGTTTCATTGCCTCCTGGGTGTCAAGGATAGTTTTTGTGAGGTAAATCGGCTTGCGCTCTGTTCATGTTGCATGCAGAGTCAGAATGACCATTATAATTCATTTCAACACCTATTGGCCATGTTGAGTATTTATCATATGCAAAATACTGTGAAAACTGAGGGGCAGATTTAATTGGTTCTTACTAAAATTGATTCATACTGCAATTAATTTAAGCTCCAATTCCCTTGGTTTCTTTATCAAATGGGAAAAATCTACCCAGAGTTCTGCCCGCCCACCCCCCCACCCCTTTTCAAATTGTAATTATTTTAAAAAGATTTTATTTATTTATTTGAGAGAGAGAGAGAGAGCGGGAGCCAACAGGGGGAGCAGCAGGCAGAGGGAGAGGAAGAAGCAGGCTCCCTGCTGAGCAGAGAGCCGGCTGGACATGGGGCTCTGGGGCTCGATCCCAGACCCTGGGATCAGGACCTGAGCCAAAGGCAGACGCTTAATGACTGAGCCACCCAGGCGCCCCCTCAAATTGTAATTCCTGAAAGCTATTGTAGACCCTAGTCCGGGGTATCCTATTTTTCTCTAGATAGATTCACGTCTCAGGAAGTGAAACAACAGTATCCGCATGCGAGACAATCTCCAGAGGAAGGAATTATGTACTGACCTGCTCAGGGTGTTGGAGCAGGGAAATAGCTGGGGGAATAAGGAACCAATGTTTGTTGAACTTCACATTTGACCTGACCCTCACAGTGATCCTGTGGAGGCCCCTGTTGATCCCACCTTGTTCAACTAAGGAAACTCAAGCTCAAAAGATTCCTATTTGGGGACGCCTGGGTGGCTCAGTCGGTTAAGCGTCTGCCTTCGGCTCAGGTCATGATCCCGGGATCCTGGGATCAAGTCCCGCATCGGGCTCCTTGCTCAGCAGGGAGCCTGCTTCTCCCTCTGCTTGTGCTCTCTCTCTCTCTCTCACTGACAAATGAATAAATAAAAAATCTTAAAAAAAAAAAAAAGATTCCTATTTGCCAAGTCGCAGAGCTGGTGAGTGGCAACGCGGAGATTTGAACCTGAGTCTGCTGCCTTCCGGGCCATGCTGTTCTCTAACCAATATTCTTGACCTCTTGATGGGGATGGTGGGAGAGGCACAATTCACGGAGTGCTTTCTCGCTAAATCCTACAGGTCAGGGACCAACACATTGGCTTCTTTTGTCTCATGTCTCCCTCCCTGTCCAAGGACCTGTTTAGTGCAGCACACCAGTTTCTACCAGATAGGGTTTGAATGAACCCTCATCCCTCCTAGTGCTCTGTAACACTATAAACATATCCTCCGAGTGCTTCACCTTATAGTCCTGGCACTGGGCTTTGGGTACTGACTGTTTCAGTGCTAAAGAAATATTTTCAGGCAGGATAATACATTTCATAACAATTTACAAATGACTGCCCTTTACAACCAATTCTTAACTTCGTGGAGCCTTCTTTAAAAGGCCTCTTGTTTTGGTGGCTCTGCTTCTTCTCCCTGACGTGGTCCCCTAAGTCTCCTTCCCTGAGGAGCTTCTAGAGTGGAAGGCCCAGACCTGTGGGGTTCAGTACTGACCTCAGAGGAGGATGAGTGCAGGAGGTGACTCGGCTTCATGGTCAAGTACTCCCCCTTTCCTAGGGCCCAATGCAGCTGTACTCACGGTCCTGACACGGGAGGGAGAATCTGAGCCCGAGGCTGGCAAATCAGTCAGAAGCATGAACTGCCCAAAGGGAATTCAAGGTGGCATCACTACTTTGTCCCTGTTCATGAAAACTCTATTTTGCATAAAATTCAATTTATTTTATTTCTTTCCCAAATGGAAACAACTTTAATGACATCTAGTACATCTTTGGCCTTTTGCCCTGACTTGTCTATGAAGTATTTTTATATTTCTAAGGTTAATCTACAATGGTATGATGGAGCAACTTGAGAATTGACAAAAATGTTAAGATTGATGTAAGGCAAATGAATGTGAAGGTTTGAACATAAATTATATGTAAGACAAAACTACCAGGTTTTTTTTTTCTTAAATCAAATGATAATTGTTAATAGATAAATTCCCTATATCACTAATGCATGACTAAATGTATAAGGCCCCAGGTCCTCTGTGGATTCTGTTCTCTGAACCGTGTTGGAGAAGCTCTCCTTCTCATTTCGGGGGCTTCTCCTACAGTAAAATGTGAGCTGAAATGTGTATGTATGTATGCCGAGGTGGGCTAGCAGTTCCTTCCTTTTCCCCTTATTTAATTCTGTTCTACCTCCTTCTTTTTTTTTTTTTTAAACATATTTGCAAGTCTACAATGCAAGCTATGCACTTCTGTTCCACCTGGAGTTGGAGAGAGAACTTAGATATCCTACGACCCAGCTATTTGCTCCTGTGCATTTAAGAAAAACAAATACGTGCTCACAAAAAAGATATGAACGAGAACGTTCATGGTGGCCTGATTACTGAGAGGTCCAACTAGAAACAATCCTAATGTCCATCAACAGATGCATAAACCACGGTATACTCATATAGTGAAATATCAGACCGAAATAAAAACATCAAACTACTGATATACTCAGTAACATCAATGAGTCTCGAACATGACATGTTCAATTTCACATACGGGAACTGTAAGAGCAAGGAAAACTCTTCTCTGGTCACAGCGGTCCGAAGGCTGCTATGGGGAGATAGATATGTTTTCAGATCTTGACCTGCCTGAGTACACACCATATAGAAATTGTATATCGGTATTAAAGAAAGAAGCAAAGAGAGAGCTGCTCTGAGAAAACCCACCCATTGATGCTTTACCAAGAAGGTTGGGGATATGGTCATTCCAGCATTTCCATTGCCAACAGCCAAACTGTGGGGCCCACTGACCGTTGTTTTATATACTGGGCATTGTGTTGGTGGCTTTGGTTTTCCTTTGAGTTCTCACTCACTCACTCCAGTCGGGGAGGTATGCAGAACAGGTATTTATCATTCCTGGTAGCAAATGTAGATTGATTAGTCAGAGGTCACACTGCAAATAGACATTAGAGTTGGAATGACATCCCAGACATGTGGGGGCCAAAGTGGGTGCTCTGTTCACTCTACTGAGCTGCTTTCCAAGGCAAACTTTATTTGCAAGTAAAGGTAAACAAGCAAAGGGTGAACCTCTCTCCAAACACCACCACCAACAAAGGGTAGAATTGTTTTTCATCTGAAGACACTCTGGCCCACTTTGGGTAGCTCACGAGGTCCATTTCATGAATAGATGCATTCACTGAGATTTCAAGGGCACAGGGAACTGCTCCCTACCCAGGAAACCCCCTCTGAGGGTTGCCAGATAAAATATAGGACACCCAGTTAATTTTGAATTTCAGACAACAGATAATGTTTTAATATATGTGTGTCTGAAATTTGCGTGGAGCATCACTCTACTGAAAAATTATTCGTGAGTTTTCTGAGGTCCACATCAAACTGGGAAGTAGTGTTTTTATTTGTGAAATTTGGCAACCTTACCCAGCCCCCATTCCACTTTTTTCATGATACTTGCGAGTTCTAGAGCCTTTCATTTCACAACCAGAATTTGGGTGCAACTGCAAAAAGCCACGCACACACACAACCTAGAAAGCAGCTTGGATGAGAGCGTCGGGGTTTTGGGGTGCAGAAAGGGACCCCGTGGAGCGGTTTTGTCAATAAAAATTCTATCTTGTTCATTTTCTGGACTAAAAGATCTTCGAATCTCAGAAGTGTGGGGGAGGGGAGGTCTCCTGTGTTTGTAAATAAACTACAACCGAGTTCCTTTGCATTTCCGGTTTCTGTCTGTGGTGCTAGAGGCTGGGGGATGGGGGGGGTTTACATCACAGGCCCCTCTCAAGCCTTCATGATCCTGTTGCTATAGCCATTTCCATTTGGCAGTTTGTTAAGGGAAATAGTCTCCTCAAAATTTCCAGCTACTAAAATAGCACTAGCTACAATTTTTGAATTATCAATTTCTTTCTTTCTTTCTTCCTTTCTTCCTTTCTTTCTTCCTTTCTTTCTTTCTTTCTTTCTTTCTTTCTTTCTTTCTTTCTTTCTTTCTTTCTTTCTTTCTTTCTTTCTTTCTTTCTTTCTTTCTTTCTTTCTTTCTTCCTTCCTTCCTTCCTTCCTTCCTTCCTTCCTTCCTTCCTTCCTTCCTTCCTTCCTTCCTTCCCTCCTTTCTTTCTTTCTTTCTTTCTTTCTTTCTTTCTTTCTTTCTTTCTTTCTTGGAGTGGGGAGGATTGCTTGTTCATGTTCTCTAGAAACAGCTCCTTCTATAAACAAATACTTTGTGTAAAGGTAGTCAAATAACTCCAAGATCCCACTTCCTGGGGAGGGGAATTGTTAAAGGTATTAATCATTCATGCAAAGGACTTTTATGAACCACAGAAATCTCTGAAATTTTTCCATTTCAATTCAAGAATTGAATCAGCCTGCCCAGGTAGTGGGTTAGCCACAGTGACACAATTGACTTTCTCCTTCTTTTGAGGTTTCCTGCAACACCTCGGGGACCAGATCTTTTCCTTCTGCTCACTTTATGTTTATTCTCAGTAACTAAATAATAATATTCGTGGGAGTTATGTGGTTTAAATTTAAACGCAGTAAGACTTTAAAATGAGACACGCACAATCCATATACTGCACAAGAGGTTACGGTGAGCAAAACAGTTTCCTATTTGAATGTTATTAAGACAAAATTAAGATGCAGAGATACCGGATTCCCCTTCCAGTTAAGTAAGGATTCCAAATTATAGCTCTGAACACAGGCTCAGGTGGCGATGCAGCAGGCTTTGCTGCAAGCTGGAGTGTTACTCCTGTTAATTTAAGGAACGAGATGCTGGCAACCCTCACTTCCTGATGTGGAGTTTTCCCCCAGATGACCTCAGGAGCTCATGGCTGCTGAGAGCTGGATGTGCCACTGGGATGCCCGCCACCCCAAGGGGGCCATCATGCCCAACTTTATCAACCTCGCAACCTCGGGAGGTCGAAATTCTATTTTCTCTTTTCTTATTCTTTAATGCGTGTTTATCGAGCACCTACTGTGCACCAGCCTCTTGTAGGTGCTATGGATACAGCAGTGACCTTGAAGTGGCCCGCAGTGTCCCTACTGTTAAGGGGTGCATGTTTCAGCAGAGGAGACAAACAGCAAATCAGTGACTACATGCACAATCCCAGATTTTCTCCCTACACCATCTGCTAATATCATCCTTCTGCACTTTCCACTTCTGCGCAATCATTCAAAGTCCACTCTCTTTCCACCCTGTCATTTGTGTTAAACACAATAGGAGAGAAGGAGAGAACACAGAGCCTCCAGAGAGAAACAATAGACCATAAATGTGTGCTGTGTTCTGTCTTCAGTATTCAGGAGAATGTCACATTGCCTGCATAATGCACATACCCTGGTAGGTGTACATCAGTTCTGATGCTTTTTATCAATTTTCTGGAGGGCCAACAACTTCTACTTTCTCTTATTAACTTTTATGTCAGAGGGCCAAGTATAGGGCAAAAAACGAAGTGTTCAATAGAGAGAAATGCTGCAGAGAGAACCTTCCCTCCACCACTCCCAGGGCTGTTAACCAGTGAGCCCACCTGCCAGGCCATCAATGTATTCACCCCTTATGCTTTCCCAGCCTGCACAATTTAATTTCTGCAATTTTCCAAAACTTGTTGGCCTGGGTTATGTCTGGTCTGTATCCGTCTGGATGGGAGGAGATTGCAAACTCTTGGAGGCGGGGACCCTGTCTATTTTCATTCAATTTAGAAAGGGCAAAGCTGGGGCTAAATGCCCTGCAAGATAATGAGCAATCGGGAGTAGAAATTCAGGATGAAAAGGCTCAGGCCCTTCCTGACAAAATGGTTTGATTGGCCCTCGTCCAAGGCCCTGCCGAATCGCGGCCGACAGAAGAGCACGATGCGCGGCCCAGCGGGAGCCCAGACTCAAAGGAAAATGAAAAGAAAATATGTGGATCTGAAAGGATGCAATCACTATGATTACAATTGTGAAAAATGCGGGGGCATGAGAGAGAGCATCAGAGGGGGTGCAAAGCTCTGAGGACGGCTGTCCTGGAAAGGGAGAATCTGAGGAGAGGAGAATGCCTTCCTCATGTTCCTAACATTTTCGGGGGCCGAGGGAAGTCTAGCGGCCACTCGGTCTCCTTAGGTCAGGAGGAGGAGGAGGTGTCCTATTCTACTCTGCATAGAGCAGAGAAACTCAAGCTCTTGACACTCTGTGCCGGGCACCGCACACATATTCTATCTTTAAGTTTCTCAACCCCTTTATGATGTAGATAGCACTGTTACCACCATCTTCATTTTTCCCGCTTTATAACTGGGAAACCAACCGGCTCAGCAAACTGACTGGGGTCCGCAGTAATTTACTGGGGTCACACAAGATTTACACCCAGGTCTTGTTAGTCCAAAGCCCTGCTTTTAACTCTCTTACTTCCCAGCCTAGATTTGGAGTGAGCTTCCTGTCTTTGGAACAAAAGCACTAGAAAAACCCTGAATTTCCTCTTCCTTTGCCCAGCTCAGGTCTAGGCCCCTCAGGTAACAATGTAATGCTTCATTTCTGGAGAAGACACCGTATCTTCAACAGCAATGGACTGTGTTTGATATTTAGCTCTGACTTACCCCTTTCCTGACATCCTGCCCTGCTCCCCTGCCATGATCTCTCTTTGAACACCCTTCCCTGACAGCAGTATAAAGGTACTTTTAATGAAATAGATTTTGAATCTTGCCTCTTTCCCCATTTGGATGGCTAGGTTTGTTTGCGTCACAGCTTTAACCCACACAGAGGCATTCTGTTTCTGTGATGAGGGCACCAGCTCCGGATTAATTCCTAATATGCATTGTCATGAGCTGATGATCATTTGCTATTCATCAAAGGACCCGGTTTCCTGCTCAGCTGAGGCCCAAGGGGAGAATTCCTGACATGAAAAATGGACTGAGCTTAACTAGCACTAAGCACTCTACCCTGGTGTTCAAACACACCTCATTTATCACACCTACATCTCAATTTCTTGGAGAGGGTAGAGGACTGTGCTGGTTCAGACTCTTAACTGTATAATTCAGCCTGAAGCCAGATGAGCGGAGCAGACTGCTTCTAATACTGTCCCTGGGGGCACTGGGCCCCCTCTGGCATGTTACCCTGCTGTCTCTCTCAGAATCACAAGAGGTGAGCAGGTAGTGACTGAAAGATTTTGAACGCTAAGTATTGTGTGGAACAGAGAGAGAAGGAGAAGCGTTCAAATGTCAAATATGGAAGCAAAGAGCACCTAAGCTACTGCACCCCATTTGTAGTTTGTCACTTCTGTTTAGCTGTTGAAATGGAAACAGAATCGTGGAGTCTTGTCTTCCAGCATTCTGGTCTTCAGTCTTGGAGCGCATGGGTTAACGTGGAGTTTCTGCAGCATTCTAGGTAGCTGCCTGGAAAACATCCCAGCTAGAAGAAATACAACCGCTGAAATGTAGACTTCACAGATGTCTTACCGCTTATTCTTGCATTCAGCAATATACTCCATCAGATTTAATTGAACTATTTGTAAATGACTATGATAAAATACCAAATGCAAGCATTTTCGATTAATAACGTCATTGGTTTGGGCTGGACATACAGTCAGAGAAGGAGAGAAAAAAAAAAAGGACAAATAAGTAACCACGCAAGTACTAAAACCTTGCAGGTTGAATTTGGTAAAGCATAGCCACTTGCCAGACTAGAGCATTTGGATACAGTTTTCAAAGAATTACATATGTTTACCTAATGCACAATAGTGTTATTAATTTTAAATATGATCTGGAGCTAAATTAATTATTTTTTCTGAGACAATGTAATGGTTTCTCTAGTTAATGTAATTAACTTCACATCGGGCATCCAGGCGCTCACACTGGAGTGCCAATTACACAAATTCATTTTCAATGCTCAGGAGGCAATACCCTGACTCTCTACTCACTCGGCCGGAAAATCGGCTTCCACGGACCACATTGGAGACCATTGTGAGAACTGAGCTGGGCTTCTCGGGGTGGACTGCTCCTGTTCCCAGGACTGGTCTTTAATTCCTGGTGAATTTACCAACAGAGGACCTTCCTATAAATAAGCCATTAAAATTTGTGTGCAAGAGTAAAATTCTAAATAGGCGCCAGTAGAGGCATAATTAAAAGCAATGGTTCAGAGAATAAATCGTTCCCCTCTTTCATTCAATGATAATAAAGATAATTATAATGCCAACAGAAACAATAATGGGACTTATCACCGATTGAGTATCAGTTCCGTGCCCTGCACTGTTAAAAGCACTTTACATGTATTAACTCAAAACTTACACCAGCCCGTGGAGAAAATGCTCTTATAAATAAGCTCCAGTTTCCAGATGAGGAAACTGAGCTACAGGGAGAAGTTAATTAAGGTCACGTAACCAGGAAGGATTAAAACCCAGGCAATTTGTTTCCAGCAATCTAGCTCTTAGAGTCAATGCCTCACTGCCTCAATAAGAACAGGGATATAAAGGTTTAATATGTAATTATATGTTTGACTGAGTCCACATGAACTCATAAATGTCAAGGTTTCCTTTACATTTCACTGTTCCTTTGTCCTCTTTCCTATCTGCATAGTTGCTTCCGTTTACAACAGTAATCATATGTCAATTTAGAAAATCTAGACAGCATGGAAGAGCCCAAATATGGAAGATCACCCATAATCCCAGCACCATACACTTTCCCATTTTTTGATAGATAAATAGGTAAGTAGATAGACAGACATATAAAGATATAGACATAAGTGTACATGTAGACAGGGACAGAGATGTAAATAAGGCTCTATAAGAATGATATCTTTGTCTATTTTATGTACTGTGGTATTTCAAGTTTCTAGAACGATGCTTGGCTTAGTGTGGGGGTTCCATAACATTTGTTGAATGAATATAAATAATCCACTTCCTTATTCCAAAAATATATACTGAGAACCTCCTCTGTGCTAACCACTTCTCTGGACAGTGGGGGCTAGAGCAGTGATAAACAGAGATTCCAGCCCTATGGAGGGTAGTGGGGAGTCGCTAACAATAAACAAGGAAATAAATTACAAATATGCTTGTGTTTCTGTGTATATGTTTGTGTGCACATACATATCCACATATGCACAAGCGATAATAATATCAAATGATAAGCTTCATGAAGAAAAATAAAGCAAGGAGCGGGTGAGGTTGCAATATGGAGTAGGGAGCCAGCAAAGACATCACTGAGAGGGGGCCATTTGAGATGAGATGTGACACTGATCAAGAGGGGGTCACATGAACGGCGGGGGAGGGACATCAGGAAGATGCCAGCGCAAAGGTGTTAGAGCAGGACTGAGTTTAATCTGTTGCAGGAATATCCAGGAGGCCGATGTGGCAGAAGCGGAGTGAGCAGAGGTGGGAAGAATGATGAGAGCCAGGAATTACTGGGGAATTGGGGATGTCAGATCATGAAGGGCTTTGTTGGCTTTGGTTTTGATGCTGAGTGGATGGGGAGTCACTGGAGGGTTCTGCATAGAGCAGTGGAGCAGGCGAGAAAAAGGAGAGTCGAGAATGATTCTAAAGTTTTGGCTCTTATGACTGGAAGGATGGAGATGGAGAATTAATTGAGATGGGGGGCGGATGCTGGAGGAAAGGCAGGTTGGGTGGGAGTAGGGGGAGATCAGGAGTTTGGTTCTAGATATATAAAATCTGAGGTCCAAGTACAGATGTCAGGTGGGCAGTTGCACATACAAATCTAGAGTCTGAGGGAGATTTTCAGGCTGGATACAATGATGTGAATATCTAATTACAAAATTTAGATTAGTTTATGAATACTATGGTAATCTACTATTTTCATATAACAATAGATTATGAACATTCTCTGCTATGGTTAAATAAAGTTACATATATTTAAAATGAATTCAATCTAATACTTAAGAACAGCCCTAGAAAACCACATTTGTTGTCTTGTTTAAGCCTCCACGCAAACACCGCGGTGAAAATATCTTGATGCTCATTTACAAATGAGTAAAATGAGGCTTGAATGGCATAAACTGACTTGCTCAAGGTCACCACCAGCACATGGGAGGATAGGATACAAATTTGGATTTCCTAGGGCTTTTTCTACCACACTATGTTTGCCTCTAAGGTGACATTCCTATTTTCACTTTTCTCAAACTATGACAAATCTATAGAAAGTTTATTGCAGTTAAATATCCGTTAAGTGTCTCAGGATGTTGGTCAAAAATAGAATCTATAATGACACACTACATATTGCATAACATGGTGATGTGCATCTTCTATCTACTCTGATCATTTGCAGATGGCATAAATTCACATAATGATGCACACACACCACAGTGATCATTTCCTCACTGTTACATAAGGAGATCGCTCATTGCTCTCCTAGTGTCCTTGCTCATTTTTGTCCTCTTGGATCCTGGCTGAAGGTCACTGACCTTTCTAATCCAGAGGCAATAAGAGTCCACTGATCTGAGCTGATGAGCTAGAAGGAAATCGTTGCTTATTCACAGGGTTTCACCTTCTGAAATTTCTTAAAGCACCACTGGCAATGTGTTATGGGAGAGGACCGACAAGGTGTAAGGTCATTACAAATTCTCTTAGAGTCACAGAAGCTTGGCTTCTGATGTCCCTTCTGAGCCATAGCCTGAGGCTCATGATACCATAGGATGCTGAGAGGGAAAACTGGGCAAAGTAAAAGGGAGAAGTCATGAGTTCATACCGAAAAGTAGATGAGCGACCACTGGCAGAGTTTGTATTTTTCCGCCGTGTAGGAGTTTGTATTCATTTTTCAACAGAATGACTCAAATGATCCAATTTTGAAAGGAGTTCTGAAGGTAATGTATACTCCTCTTCAAAGTAGGCCTGGGATGGTGCTGCTACCAGGAACATTCACAGAAAACAAGCCCAAGATTCATTTATTTCAAAATAAATACCTTTCCCCCCCACCAAATCATGCAAGGAATGTTTCTCTTTTGAGTACGGTAGGATATTCTGCCTTTAAAATACTCTTTTTTTTTATGCCTAGTGATTACAAAGTTCTTTGTTGATAAACTTTAATGAACTCATAGTCTAAAACAACAGTGATAAGTTCCACGGTTTCTTGAGGACTTTTTATCCACCAGACACCCAGAGAAATGTTTTCAAACAAACTCATTTCATCCTCATCAAAATGGTGTCTCGCTGAAGGGGAACTGAGCCTTCTTTTCTGAGGTCACACAAGTGGGAAGAGGTTGAGCTGGAAGCAGAGCCCAATGGGCAGCCCAGGTTCTCTCCTCAAAAAATAAAAAAAAATTGGAAAAAAGCTGAGGAAAATGGAGTGTAACCTTTTCCACGGGTATATGCAGTGTTTTCTAATTTGCTTGAAAACACAGCCTTTTCCAAGATTCTTCCAAAGAAATTCCAGAGATCCAAGTTGTTGCAAGTCAGTCTGTAGTGTCTGGGAGGTAAAATGAGGGAGAGGAATGGAAGGGCATGGCAGGAAGTGAGAACATGGGGAATGGGGCCTCAGTTTCCTCTGGGCTCTCCCTCTGCTTTCCTCCTCTGGTTTCTCTGTTGGCTTTCTCCCAGAAGGAACCAGAATACAATTCCCTCTTTCTCTATCTCTTTCCCATAGAAGAAATGGAACTTTCATCAACCTGGACAGCTGTCAATGGAGGGACAGAAATGACCCACCAAAATTATGTCATGACTTTAGGAGGGGTTTTTTGTTTTGTTTTGTTTTGTTGTTGGTTTAAGTGAAGGGATGATGTGGAATAATCAAGAAAAATGCTCAAGCCTCATTTTGCCAAAAATTCTAATCCTTTCGAATAAATCCATCTAAGACTTTTGAGGAAGATGGCAGAGCAGGAGGAACCTAAGCTCACCTCCTCCCACAGATACAACTAGATAACACCTGCATCAATGTACATAACCCAGAAAATGCCCTGAAGACTGGCAGAACAGATTCTCCACAGCTAAGTGTAAACACAAGACCACGTTGAAGAGAGGTAGGAAGGGTGGTGATGAGGTCAGGAGCTAAATGGACCTGCGGGACTCTCCATGGGATGGAGGGACACTGTAGGCTCAGAGAAGGGGGAGAAACAGACCCTCCCACCAACAACCCCAGGCAAAGGGAACCTACATGGGAAAGATGAATCCCCATAACATTTGACTTTCAAAACCAGAGGGGCAGAATTTTGTGAGTTCTTACAATCAGCAGGGCCTTGCACCTGCAACTTTAAAAATCAGCTGGCTCAGCTCTAGAAAAGCTGAAAGGGTGAGAGGACACTGAGCCCCTGCCCTTAAAGAGACAGCAAAACAGACAGCCCTGGAGCAGTTTGAAAACCACTTGAGGTATATGGGAAGGAGATTTAATCACTAATCTCAGAGTGTGTACTAGAGGGGCTGGGATCAATGGGAGACTTTTCCAGGAACAAAGAATTTGGTGGCCCCTGTTTCCCTCCCATGCCCCCCAGCCTAGACACACAGACACCTGTGGAAACCAGCACAAGGCCAACACTCACCTAATCTGCTAACAGTGCACCCTACCCCCGTGATCTCCTGTGGACATGCCCCCTCCAGCCAGGCCTCCACTCCCACAGGTAACCTGTGCAAACCTTGCTAACACTGCCACCACCCTCCCCCCACATCCTCCTACAAACCTGACCCCTCCAATATGCCCTTGGCTGGAGCCCATCCAAAGCAATGCCAGGAGCCTGGCAGTATGCAAGTAGCCCCAACAAGGCCCAGGACCACTCCAAAGTGACTCCTGCCTGTGGAGAGGGAAAGATAACCACACACACTAGTCTGACTGCAGCCCAGCAGTGGGCTGTGGACAGACATCTGGTCTGACTGCAGGCCCCGCCCACCAACAAAAGCTTCTCAGGGGACAACATAGGGACAGCACCCTGTGGTTCAGTGCTACTGCATCTCTGGAAAACACCTGGTCTGACTCCACTCAAGCCCAAGGCAGCCCCAGATTGGCCCACTGACAACACAGGAAATAAACCCTGCCTAAAACAGGCAAAGAGCCATTGCAGACAACTGGACTGAAGGCAAACATGGCTCAGCCACAGCAGTAGGGAGCATGCAGCACACATAAGAGACACTTATGAAGCACTGGGTTCTGGCAAACAGAGGACATTGCACTGCAGGGCACTACAGGGCCCCTTCTTTATAAAGCCACTACTTTCAAGAGCAGGAGACATAGCTGACTTTCCTAACACATAGAAACAGACACAGAGAGTTAGACAAAATGAGGAGACAGATGAATATGTCCCAAATGAAAGAACAGGACAAAATCATAGCAAGAGAGCTAAATGAAACAGAGATAAGCAATATATCTGCAAAAGAATTTAAAGTAATGGTCATAATGATACTCACTGGATTTGAGAAAAGAGTGGAGGACCTCATTGAGATGCTTAACAGAGAGACAGAATACATAAAAAAGAACCAATTACAGATGAAGGACTCAATAACTGAAATTTCAAAAAATACAAGAGGAAATAAACAGTAGACTAGAGAAAGCAGAAGAATGGATCAGCAACCTAGAGGACAGAGTAATGGAAAGCAATCAAGCTGAACAGGAGAGAGAAAAAAATAAGAATGAAAATAGACTTAAGGAACTCAGTGTCAGCATCAGGCATAATAACAGTCACATTATAAGGCTCCCAAAAGGAGAAGAGAGAGAAAAGGGGGCCAAATATTTTTTTGAAGAAATAAAAGCTGACAACTTCCTGAATCTACAGAACAGAATCCAGATCCAAGAGGCACAGAGAGCCCCCTGACAAAATCAACTCAAGAAGGCCCACGCCAAGTCACAGAGTAAGTGATTAAAATGGTAAAAAGTAGTAGTAAAGAGAGAATCTTAAAAGTAACAAGAGAAAATAAAAGTTACATACAAGGGAAACCCCATAAGGCTATCAGCGAATTTTTCAGCAGGAACTCTGCAGGCCAGAAGGGAGTGGCATGATATATTCAAAGTGCTGAATGGGAAAAATCTGCAGCCAAGAGTACTTTATTTAGTAAGGCTATCATTCAGAATAGAAGAAGAGATAGACAGACAAGCAAGGTTAAACCCAGACAAGCAAGGTTAAAGAAATTCATGACCACTAAACCAGCCCTACAGGAAATGCTAAAAGGCACTCTTGGAGTGGAAAGGTTTTTCCACCTTATGGTTTTTCATAAGTAGGAGTAAGAAAAGTAGGAAGCACAAAAGTAGTAAAATTAAGTATATTTATAAAAATCAATCAAGGGATTCACAAAATAAAGGGATATATAGTATGATACCAGATACCTAAAACATTGGAGAGGGGGAGAGGAGTAAAGAAGGAGTTCAACCTTAAGCAACATCAAGTTAATATAGACTGCTCTATGCAGACAATGTTATATACAAACCTAATGGTAACCACAAATCAAAAACCAGTAATAGATATGCAAAAAATGGAGAGCAAGGAACCCAAATATATCACTAAAGAAAGCCAGCAAACCATGAGAGAAGAGAGCAAGAGAAGAAAGGAACAGAGAAGAACTACAAAAACAACCATAAAGCAAGTAACAAAATGGCAGTAAATACATACTTATCAATAATTAGTTTGAATGTAAATGGACTAAACGCTTCAATCAAAAGACATAGGTTGATGGAATGTATAAAAAAACAAGACTCATCTATATGCTGCCTACAAGAGACTCATTTCAGTACTAGGGACATAAGCAGATTGAAAGTGAAGGGATGGAAAATATTTATCATGCAAATGGAAGTTAAAAAAAAAAAAAAGACAGGGTAGCAATACTTCTATTGGAAAAAATAGACCTTAAGACAAAAACTATAACAAAAGATGAAGACAGACACTGTAAAATCATAAATGGAACATTCCAACAAGAAGATATAACAATTATAAATATTTATGCACCCAACATGGGAGCAAAAAAAAAAAAAGACAGGGTAGCAATACTTCTATTGGAAAAAATAGACCTTAAGACAAAGACTATAACAAAAGATGAAGACAGACACTGTAAAATCATAAATGGAACATTCCAACAAGAAGATATAACAATTATAAATATTTATGCACCCAACATGGGAAGACAGACACTGTAAAATCATAAATGGAACATTCCAACAAGAAGATATAACAATTATAAATATTTATGCACCCAAATACATAATGCAGCTATTAACAAACATGAAGGAAATAATAGATAGTAACACAATAATATTAGGGGACTTTAACACCTTACTTAGATTAATGGACAGGTCATCCAAACAGAAAATCAACAAGGAAACAGTGGCTTTCAATGATACATGGGTCTAACAGGTATATTAAAAACATACCATCCTAAAACAGAAGAATACACATTTTTTTCAAGTGCACATGAAACATTCTCCAGAAGAGATCACATATTAAGCCACAAAACAAGTCTCAAAAATCCAAAAAGGTTTAAGTCACACCATGCATCTTTTCCAACCATGATGCTATGAAACTAGAAATTGACCACAAGAAAAAAATCTGGAAAGAACACAGATACATGGAGGTGAAATAACATACTATTAAACAATGAATGGGTCAACCAAGAAATCAAAGAGGTAATCAAAAGATACATGGAGATAAATGAAAATGAAAGCATAATGGTCCAAAATCTTTGGGAAGCAGCAAAAGTGGTTCTAAGAGGGAAGTAAACTTCCCTCTTAGAATACAGGCCTACCTCAAGAAGCAAGAAAATTCTCAAACAACCTAACCTTACACCTAGAGGAGCTAGAAAAAGAAGAACAAACAAAACCCAAAACCAGCAGGAGAAAGTAAATAATAAAGATTAAAGCAAAAACAAATGATATAGAAACTAAAAAAACAATAGAACTGATCAATGAAACCAGGAGCTGGTTCTTTGAAAAGATCAAAAAAATTTATTAACCTTTAGCTGGACTCATAAAAAAAAAAGAGAGAGAGAGAAGACACAAATAAAATCAGAAAAAGGAGAAATAACAACTGACACCACAGAAACACAAAGGGTTATAGAATAATATAAAAAAATCATATGCCAACAAATTGGACAACCTAAAAAAATGGATAAATTCCTAAAAACATAGAACCTCCCAAAACTGAATCAGGAAGAAATAGAAAATTTGAACAGACTGATTACCAGCAAAGAGATGGACTCAATAATCAAAAAAAATCCCAACAAACCCAAGTTCAGGACCAGATGACTTCACAGGTCAATTCTACCAAACATCTAAAGAAGAATTAATACTCATCCTCTCAAACTATTCCAAAAAATAGAAAAGAAATTTTCCAAATTCATTCTATGAAGCCAGCATTTCCTTGATACCAAAACCAGATAAAGACACTACAGGAAAAGAGAACTACAGACCAATATCTCTGATGAACATAGATGCAAAAATCTTCAAAAAAATATTAGCAAACTGAACCCAACAATATGTTAAAAAAATCATTCATCATGATCAAGTGACATTTGTTCCTGGGTTACAAGGGTGGTTCAATATTTGCAAATCAGTCGATATAATTCATCACATAAACAAGATAAAAGCCATACGATCATTTCAATAGATGCAGAAAAAGCATTTGACAAAATACAACATCCATTCATGATAAAAAAAAAAAACCATCAACAAAGTAGGTTTAGAGGGAACATACCTCAAAATATTAAAGGCCATATATAAAAAACCCACAGGTAACCTCACACTCAATGGTGAAAAACTGAGAACTTTTCCCCTAAGATCAGGAACAAGATAAGAATGTCTACTTTCACTGGGTGCCGGGGTGGCTCAGTCAATTGAGCATCCAACTCATGGTTTCCGCTCAGGTCATGACCTTGCAGCTGTGGGATCAGGCCCCACGTCAGGCTCTGTGCTCAGTGTGGAGTCTGCTTCAGATTCTCTCTACCTCTCCCCCACCCCCACTCAATCACTCTCTAATAAAATCTTAAAAAAAAAATGTCTACTCTCACCACTTTTATTCAAGATAATACTGGAAGTTCTAGCCACAGCAATATGACAAGCAAAAAAAGGCATCCAGATTGATAAGTAAAAACTGTCACTATTTACAGATTATATGATACCATATATAGAAAACCCTAAATATTCCACCAAAAAACTACTAGAACTGATAAATGACTTTAGTAAGGTCACAGGATACAAAATCAATATATAAAAATCCATTGCATTCCTATCCACTAATAATGAAGTCACAGAAAGAGAAATTAAGAAAACAATTCTATTTACAATTGCACCAAAAATAATAAAATACTTAGCCATAAATTTAACCAAGGAGGTAAAATACCTGTACTCTGAAAACCTTAGAACACTGATGAAAGAAATTGAAGATGATACAAACAAATAGAAAGATACTCCATGCTCATGGATTGGAAGAACAAATATTGTTAAAATGTCCATGCCACCCAAAGCAATCCACAGGTATAATGCAATCCCTATCAAAGTACCAGCAGCATTTTTCACAGAACTAGAATAAATAATCCTAATATTTATATGGAACCACAAAAGACCCTGAATAGCCAAAGCAATCTTGAGAAAGAAGAACAAAACTGGGGTATTATAATCGCAGATGTCAAGATATACTACAAAATTGTAGTATACCTATAGATCAATGGAACAGAATAGAGTGCCCAGAAGTAAACCCATGATTATAATATGGTCAATTCATCTTCAGCAAAGCAGGCAAGAATATGCGATGAGAAAAATACAGTTTCTTCAACAAATGATGCTGGGAAAACTGGACAGCAACATGCAAAACAAACTGGACCACTTTCTTATATCACACACAATAATAAACGCAAACTGGTTTAAGGACCTAAATATGAGACCTGAAACCATAAAAATCCTAGAAGAGAACACAGGCAGTAACTTCCCCGACATTGGTTGTAGCAACATTTTTCTAGATATGTCTCCTGAGGCAAGGGAAACAAAAGCAAAAATAAACTATTGGGACTACATCAAAATAAAAAGCTTCCACACAGCAAAGGAAACAATCAACAGAACTAAAAGACAACCTATTGAATGGGAGAAAATGTTTACAAATGATGTATCATATAAAAGGTTAGTATCCAAATTATATAGAGTTTATACAACTCAACACCAAAAACCAAACAATGCAATTAACAAATGGGCACAAGATATAAGCAGGCATTTCTCCAAAGAGAACATCCAGATGGCCAACAGATACATGAAAAGATGCTCAACAGCACTCATCAGCAGGGAAATGCGAATCAAAACCACAATGAGATACCACCACACACCTGGCAGAATGGCTAGAATCAAAAACACAAGAAACGACAAGCGTTGGCAAGAATGTGGGAAAAAGGAACCCTTTTGCACTGTTGGTTGGAATGCAAACTGGTGCAGCCACTGTGGAAAATTTTAAGTTCCTCAAAAAATTACAAATAGAATTACCATATGATCCAGTAATTCCACTAGGAGGTATTTACCCAAAGAATACAAAAACACTAATTTGAAAAGATATATCTATGTTTAATGCAGCATTATTTACAGCAGCCAAATGATGGAGGCAACCCAGGTGTCTGTCAATAGATAAATGGCTTAAGAAGAGGTGGTATATATACACAATGAAATATTATTCAGCCATAAAAAGGAATGGAATCTTGCCATTTGCAACAACATGGATAGATCTAGAGGGTATGATGCTAAGCGATATTAGTCAGAGGAAGACAAATACCATATGATTTCACTCATATGTGGAATTTAAGAAACAAAACAAATGAACAAAATAAAATGGACAAACTGAAAAACACACACTTAAGTATAGAGAACAACCTGATGGTTACCAGAAGGGAGTTGGGTTGGGGGATGGGTGAACTAGGTGAAAGGGGTTAGGAATATACTTATCATGATGAGCACTGAGTAATGCATATCATTGTTGAATCACTATATTATATAGCTGAAAGTAGTATAAGACTGTATGTTAACTATACTGGGATTAAAATAAAATAAAATAAAATTTTAAAAAATGTTCAAGACCAATTTGACACATCCTTTGTGTCCTTCATTAAAAAAGATACTATGAGGATAACAAATATCAAACAAGTAGAGATTATTTGGCAAGGTAAAAAAGTAATAAATCCATCTGTAGGGAGATTCATGGTGGCTCAAAGGATGAAAAGTTTTTTATTCTAAGCCTGTTCCATCTAATATGATAGCTACTAGACACGTGTGGCTATTGTTCACTTGAAATGTAGCTAGTGCAAATGAGAAACTGAATTTTTAATATTAATTTTAATTAATTTAAATTTAAAAATTGGTACTCAATTCAGCTATCTTAAGTATGTCTGGAACAACTTGCAAATGTGAACTTTTTCAAATGTAAATCTTATTAAAATTAAATACAGATTAAAGATTTCTGATAAAAATTTAACATCCAGGAGCACCTGGGTGGCTCATTGGTTAAGCATCTGCCTTCCACTCGGGTCGTGGTCCCAGGGTCCTGGGATCAAATCCCACATCGGGCTCCCTGCTCCGCGGGAAGCCTGCTTCTCCCTCTCCCACTCCTGCTTGTGTTCCCTCTCTCGCTGTGTCTCTCTCTGACAAATAAAGTCTTAAACAAAAAAAAATTAACATCGAAACTGAGTGTTGTTTTTTTTTAAAGTAGGCTCCATGCCCAACGTGGGACTTGAACTCACAACCCGAGAGTGAGTGTCACCTGCTCTGACTGCGCCAGCAGGCGGCCCTAAACACCCACCAGATTTTGAAGACTTAGTATGAAAAAATAACATAAAATATCTCATTAATAATTTTTATATTCATCATATATCAAAATAGTAGTATTATGGATAGAGTGGGTTAAATAAATTATTAAAATGCACATCATCTACTTCTTTTTACATTTTTTTAACATGGTCCTAGAAAATTTTCAATTACACATGTAGTTTCATTATATTTCTATTGGAGAATACTAGTCTAAAACTTGCTACAATTTATTAAAACATATCAAATGGTATTGTGAGCATCAAATAGGTTTTGGTGATTTTTTTTTTTTTAAGAAGTATGAATGAGAAAATAGGTGAAAATGTCGTACTACACAGAATGCAGTGTCACTAGGTTTGTGAAACATTGCATAGTCATGCAGAAAACACGAAATGGAATTCTTAAATTTCTCATAAAAACAATATTTCTCCCGATAGCTCAAATATTATGACTTTCTTTTCTACCTGTCTCTCTTCAAAGTTCCTACTCATTGCACGATGAGCCTCTTCTCAGACTGGCCAAAGGATTCGCTGTGGCAACATGCATCTATTCAAGCCTGGTAACAGAATCCAGTCTTCAGAACAAGTGTGTGTGTGTGTGTGTGTGTGTGTGAGAGAGAGAGAGAGAGACAGACAGACAGACAGACAGACAGACGGATAGACAGAGACAGACAGGGAGGTGTGAGTACATGCTCACGAAACATTCCTATTTCATGACTTCAGCCATGGAGACTTTGTTTCTTCCACTTTACCATCTCAAATAAAACACCCACCACATCACAACATACCAGAGGCGTTATGCCAACTGAGTGGGCAGTTCAAGGAACTCCCTAGTGCTGTAAATTGGGAAGACAAAGCCAACAAGACAGAGACATTCTTCCTGGGAGCCACGTCTGAAGCCACAGTCCCTCTCCTCTAACCTCCTCCTGTGTCTGTAGGATTTCATCATTGCTGGAAAATCTAGAGAAATGTTGCTCTTTGAGCCCTTCTTTTTTAAGCTGGTAAAAGACATCTCTGCAGAAACTTGTGCAGCCATGGAGGGAAATGTACTTAGAGCCATAATGTGTGCTTTGTGGGGCCGGTGAAGATAAATCCCCAAGTTAATTGCAGATTTGACTTGTGCTGCATTTTGTTGTATTGTTTTCATGGAAGCTCAGAGAAGGGGAGCTCTGAGAGTTGCTTAATTTCTACATTTGAAAAACAGGAGCCTCTTGGGTTTACAAAAGGCAGTGAGTGAAAATCAGAAAGCTTGGGTTTAATTAGTGCCTGATTGCTTGTGTTACCCAGCACTTCCGGGACCCTGTTGTCCCATCGGCAACCTGGGCAGATTATCCCTGCCTATGGACAAGGGAATAATAGAAAGAACTTTAAATGAGCTCTGAAAGATATTATCATATTTGAAAAATGAAGGCAGAATTTATTTTTTGTAGTCACCACCTTAACCTTACCTGATGCATTGTGGGAATGGGTTTTACTGTGTGAAAAGTGTTCGTGCTCACTTTCACGCCCTCTATATGTGATGTATTAAGACAGGTTTCTATGTTTTTCTCCAGTGAATTCTAACTTGCAGTCACATTTTCTGCAGTATGAAATTCCATGCAGTTGAGAATAACAAAATAATAATGTCTGAGGTTCTGAGGGTTCAAAATCAAATCCCCCAACGTGACTGTAAGTAAATATCAAAAAACATGTGCATTATATGGAATCCTCCTAAACTAAATTTTGATCATGGAGACAAATTTACTCCTTGACAAAACTGGCAATAAAATCCTAAGTTTTGAGTCAGAGTATTTTTATTTTATTTTATTTTTGTACTAAAGAAAACGTCACCATCAATTTGCTGCAGTATTTCAATGAACAAGGACTTTTAAGGTAGTCAACATAGGCAGAGCTAATTGTTTCATAAGAAGGCAAGTGGAGCATTGAGCGTGAATGAGGAAGTGGTCTAGGCAGCATGAACATCTCCATTACCTCCGTCACTGCCTGTGACCTACCTCTCAGAGGGTTTTCAAGGGCCGCTGCATTAATGCTTATGAGACTGAGTTAGAATCGAAGGATGTGGGTCTCATTTCAATGCTGGCAATGTGTATAAATTAAAATAGTAGATTCTTTGGTGATGTATCATGCATTCTGTCAAAAATATTTAGATATTTCCTATCTGCATTCATTTCTTCAAAAATGATGACATGAGTGTGAATATATTCTCTTAAAAATCTTAAATTGCACTGCAGGATCCATTTGTATATTATTAATCTTCTAGACTGAAACATGAGTCGTTATAACTCAGGTCTAGCAGACACTGAAATATCAATCGACTTCATCTCAAATGTGTTATCCCAAGGCAGCCAATTTGGGGTGCCTTCAGACTTTCTCTCATCTGGCACTATAAATGAATAACTGGGCTCATAGGCTAGATTCTTGGATGGAAATCTCTCATTTGGATATTGCATGTGAGCTATATTCTTAAAGTTGCAGGTTTTGCTGGTTGGAAGTCTGATCAAAAACACAGTGAGTCAATGTATGGTGATTAACATAACAATAAAAAATTTAAAGAAAAAAAATAAAAATAAAACCCTGTATTCCTTCCAAAAAAAAAAAAAATAGTGAGTCAAGTAGATACATCACAAGTTATAATGCCTTAGTTTCTCTGGAACTAAATAGGGATGCATATTGAGCTGAATATTGGCTATTCGGTTGACTGTACTCTACTTGCCTGCCTGGAACCTGTCTTTCTGGGGCATGGATCGGAGGATATGCCTAAGCAGGATTGGTAAGGTTATCTCCATTCTCCATCAGAGACGGAAACGGAGATGTAACTTCTGGCGAAGTCAGAAAACAGGAATAATGAACTACATTTATTCTGTCTTTGGGGCTTTATTCTAATGCTCCTTAAATTTCCTCACCTGCCTTCCTAACTGCATCTTTAGGAAAGGGTAACTGATGTGTTTGGGCCAGATGATTTGAGGCACAAGTGTTCTAAAAGACACAGGGTAACACCTCCGTGGTAGGCAGCCTCTGTGAGCATCCCCCAGTGATCCATGCCTCCCAGTGTTCACACGCTGTGTCATCAATCCCCTCCCTTGGAGTGTAGACTGGACCCAGAGACTGGTTCCTAGAAAACAATACAGTGAAGCAATAACTTCTTGCTACCCTTTCTTGCTTGCTCACTCTGACAGAAGCCAGCCTCCGTGTCATGAGCAGCTCTGTAGACAGGCCCACATGGCAAGGAAATGAAGGAAGGCCAGCAAGCAGCCATGAAATGTTCAAGCCTGCCAAGAGTAACATGAGTGAGTTTGGAAGTGGATCTTCTACCGTCCGAGCCTCGAGATGGCTGATGGCCAGGCCTACACCTTGTCTGTCAGCTCCTAAGATGCCCTGAGCCAGAGGACCCACCTAAGCTGCGCCTGGATTCTTGATCCCCAGAAACTGTGAGATAATAAATGTGTTTTTAAGCCACTAAACTTTGGAGTAATTTGTTACACAGCAATAGACAATTAAGGCAACCTACAACACTTAACCATGATCATGTATTGACTTGACTGTGAGCCTCTTGGGGCTGGGGCTGGGTCTGATTCATCCTTGGATGATTGGAACCTAGCACAGTGCCTGGCACATAGCAGGAGCTCAATAAATGTTTGAGAAAAGAAAAAAGGAAGAAAACAGAAAAAGGACAGAGAAAGGAAGAAAGGATGGGATAAAAGATAGGTATTCATGAAAGGAAGGAAACTCAAGCTGACAGAAAGCTGACAATGAACAGCTGACCGCCTGAAGAATAGCTACTCAGTTGGCAGATTTTTACCTCCACTTCTAATTAGTTTTATATTTGGTGAACGACTTGACAATTGCTCGGAGCAGAGTTCTCCCAGTGGGTCTGTGCTAGAATCATCTGAGGAGCTTTTTGTCAACCATGGGAATGCAGAATGCCAGATCCACTATCTCGGCACAGGGGGTAGCCAGGCATGTGTGCTGCTCCCGGCTGAGATGCCCAGCCCCGCAGCAGCGCCAAGGCAGTCCACAGCCAGCCTGGAGAACACGCAGCCAGTCCCACTCCCATGGTCTTAGGTGCCTTTGGGGGAATCCCTGAGGCAGAAGCTTGTCAGAATGGTGTGGAGGGCAGAAAGGGGCCAGTTGGATTCTGGTGGGGCTACAGCCTTTCCCTGCCCAGTACCCACCAAAGCCTCTCTCCTGTGGGTGGGGGTTGTTTGCTTTTCAGGCTGCTCCCCGTGGGGCCTGGGCAGCAAGGAGCATTAAGGGAACATGGAACAGATCTGTTGAACATGACCCCGAAGGAAGAAGACCGAGGTATGGATACTACTGGGAGACTTGGTAAAGAGGAGACGGGCGGCAATGGAGGGGGTTTTCCCCGGGGTTTAGTGGGGTTCCTGCCACTGAAGTATTAGATGCAGTAGAAAGGTCCAAGGTGGGGTGAGGGCTTGGGGTGAACTCTGTGTGGACAGGATATTATTACATATTCACTGAAGCATCTTTCCCTTCTATTTCCTGTTACCTCAACCCCCGGCCTCTCCCATGACCCCTCCCATTTAAGAAGCTGGAGCTACAGTATATTCACTGTGACTGCGACACCACAGAATGCAGATATTCATCTCCAGAGGAGAAGTGGAAAAACTCTGGGCGCAAATAAAGCTTTGGAAGAATCTGTGATGAGGCATAGCCCATATCCTCCCAGCCTGTGGACAACAACCATCTCTGAAGAGGGAAGGAAGAGACCTAGACATTGATGGGGGTCCCCAAGAGGAGCCCTCAGGAGAAATGTTATTGGCAGATACTCAGATAGGTCAGGATGACGGGGGGTCTGAGGGCAGAAGTGTAACCCCGGTCCCCTGGGCCTCACTCTGGACTTGAGCTGGAATGGCTGCTAGGAAGCCTGGACAGATAAGCCTGAGCCACTTCACAGAGCTCCTCAGTGGATGGAGACTCTAGGCCCAGTCCATGCTCTCCCTGACACCGTGCCAGTCCCCCAGAACAGAGGCACAGTCCTCTGTGAAAAGCAGGGAGAGACCCTCACTTGCCTGAGATTGCTTCACAACACACATACTAGGATGGGGGACAAAAATCAATAGAATGAAGCGCGGTTACAGAAAAGCCAAGAATGTCACAGATCTCACACAGCTTAGCTCCCAGGGTGACACTCACCCACCTTAGAGCCTTCCATTTATTGGGAGGGCAGATCAGAGAATTTATGGAATGAGGGGAGCTTCTGGCCATAACCCACTCCCCCGTATCTTTGGCCCCTCCATCTTTGAACAGGCTAGAGGAAATTCTCTGTGCGGGTCCAGAAGTGTGTATGACCAGTGAAACCCTAGATGAGGATTAACAAGGAAAAGGAAAGCAGGGGGACAGTGAACAACAGGACAGTAAGTGCTGAATTAGACATAAAGTGTAATTTAATGAACCGACGTCAGGTGGATGCGGAGAGATGGCGGACTGAGCCCAGCACACCACACAGCATGACGGAAAGCCTGCATCTGTTCATGCACAACTCGTCCTCAGAATCCCACGCACTCCCCTGACGTAGAGCTTTCCTTTGTTATCCCAGAGCTGTCTGCTTAGCCCTGACTCTTCTGTGCAGGAGAATTCTGTTTGCTTTCTCTGCTCACCTTTCCCAACTCACACAGCACAAGATAGCTCCGTGTTGCCAACTAGGAGAATAACAACAGCGTTGTTGTGTCTGCTCTGAGATTTCTCGAGAAACTTCAAAGAGATTTCTTAGGAGAGCTTCCAGATTGGTTCAGGTTTTTCATTTCCTTGCCATACTAAACCCATGATTTAAAATTAAGTTGTTCCCCGACGCAACCACCTACCCATTTGTGCGATTCCATTCCTTTGCTGAGTGCCTGCTATGGCACCCCATGCGTACGCTCTCAGAACCTTTAACACGCAGTGTTCCAACAGTGGAGTCCCTGTTCTGCTCCCCTCTGCTGGGGGAGGGCAGAGGCTGCATCTGTCAACACCTCCCCCGGGACCTACCCCGTGCCAAGGACACAGCGCAAATGAGGAATTCTCTAATTCAGCCAGGTCTTACTGAATACTTCAGTAGAATTTGTGGTACAGGATCTCTAGCACTACACTTTTCCGGGGAATTTTGGTGAATCAAAACCTGTATCTTCATGGGCTTATGTCTTAACTTCTGAAATGCTTTGTTTTTTATTCTTTGCTCATCCTTAGGAGTCAATGGCTATGAAGTAATTTAGAATTCCAGTTTTTTTTTCCCCACTCAATCTCCAAGTAAAATGCCTAAATGTATTGAGAACACTCCTTTCCCAGGAAGAATTTTTTTCCCATGAAGAAAGCTGCCTTTCTTAACTGATCTGTTTGATGAATTCCCCTTTTTATCTTACTTAAAATTAAAAACAAATGAACTTGCATTCCTGTAAGCTCAGAATGAACCAAAGTTTAATTATCCTGACATGGGCACTGTCTACTAAGGCCTTTTAGGACAAAATGATGGCAGACACAGGTAACTAACATAAAAATCACAAGATAAGCATCCAAATGTTGGCCTGTGTCAAACAGAACATTTTAGCTCTGCCTTTTGAAATTAGTTTGAAAAAGATAAAAGATAAAAGATCACTTGGGAGTGATCTCTGCCTTAACAAGTTCAGAAATTGTTTAGCTAACTGCAGTAGGGCTTAGTCTATGTAGTAAGTAATAGGGAGACAAAGAAATTATAGAGAAGAGGAAAGAACTCAGTAGGAACTAAAAATTAAGGAAGAAAAGAAGAAGCTGGAAAACATAGAGTAGAAGTAGTGGGGTAGAGGGTCACCAACTCCCTCAATGCCACTGATTATCTTCCCTCTTTAGAAGGTACCTGTGACACCAACAGCTGTTTAAACAGGGGACTTTGCTATGACCTCCTGTGCAGTTTGAATGGGACCTCTCATGGGTTGGTGGGCCATACAGTGCTGGACTAGAGACAGCAATGGTAATTTCTGTTGCTGTCCCACCATTGGCTGGAACATGACATGAATGCATTACTTCAAGATTTCTCTTTTTAGTTTTCTTCTGCTTGCCACCAGATAATCTCACAAGGACAAATTTGTGCTTCTAGAACAGATTACCATTGCCATTAGTCAATGTAGTATAATGAAATGTTTAAGAGTTCAGGAGCTGTATAACCAAGCACAAGGTACTTGAACTCCCTGTGCCTCAATTTCCTCATCTGTGAAAAGGGGAAGTCAGCAGCTACCCCATAGGGTCACTGGGTCCTTATGAGTAGACATGAAGAACTCAGAACGGTGTCTGACATACAGAGTGCTCAATACATGTAGACAGTCATCACCACCATCCTCACCATGCTGTCATCAAGATCACCATCATCATCATCCTTGTCACCATACTGTGCAAAGGTTGGGGCAGCAAACTCAAATGCTGCCTCTACAGGGCCAGGAAGGTAACAAATGTGAGAAAAGCAGCCAGGTATTCAACAGGGAGTAGACACAACTGTGGCTATTTAGAGAACACATGCTTGTCTAGTATAAATAATACAATTAAAATATTTAAAATCCCTATGCTTGCCTAAATAAAATGGATCTTAAGTCCAGATGCTAGTTTATGCCCACTGGTGTGATATAATCAAGACCCTCCACAACATCCTTATGTTAAACATCAGGATGAATTCCTTATACGGTTTCTCATCAAGTGCTTCAGCGTAGGCTGATAGCATCATCTAGTAAAAGTTGTTCTGCTTCAGTCCAGAGAAAAGTTTTGGAGGGCTGAGGGAAATAGAAGGACTCTCCATAAAACTAATTTTTAAGCTGAGCTTTTGAAATGGAGAGACTCATCAAAGATGAATACCCTAAATGGAAGCTCCTTTACTTTCACTCAGTGGAGGCCCCAATCTAACTACATGCCTCATAGGGAATCACATCCATTCCCACGGATTCCATAACAATATCGAATTTATGTTCATGACTCCCAAAGTTATTTCTTCAGATCAGAGCACTCCTCTGAGCTTCAGACACAAGTGTATAGTTTCCTTATAGTTCCACTTGTCATGCAGATTTCTCGACCTCACATGTCCAAAATGCAACTCTGAATTTTTTCCCCTAAAACCTGTTCCTCAGCTCAGTAAGTGACACCAGCCTCCTCCTAGTGACTCAGACCAGAAAGCAGGGAAGACGATCTCATGCCCTACTGGCCAGCAAGAAATGTCATTCCATCTCCGATCTAAGTCTCAATTCTAACAGCTGCCCTGAATCTCTGCTGCCACCACCCTAATCTAATCGCTAGTATCTCTTGCCTGGACTGCAGCAATAGTCCCTCGTCTGGTCTGCTTCTCTTCCTGCACGCCTCCAAGCCATTCTCCCAAGCCAACTTCTTTCTCCACTCCTGATCTTTGCATATACTGTTTCCACTATCTGAATGTTCTTTCTCCCACTCTTGACTATCTCATTTTTAGACCTCAGCTTAAATGTCACAGCTTCAAAAAGCCCACCCTGAGCACCCTATCTTAAAATAAGTCTCCTCCTGTGACTTTTTCTCTCTGCCCCTTATGTTTTTTTTCCTGTAAGAGCTCTTACTACTCCCTACATTCTTTTATTAATGTATTTGTTTTTGCTTACTTGTACCTTGGGAACAGGGGCCCTGTGTACCCTATTCTGTCTCCCCAGTGTCTAGAACAATGTCTGGCTCTTTGGTAGATAGATGGTCCTGATGTTTCCTGAATAGAAGGAGGAGGAGAGGAGGAGAAGAAGAATGGACCAGAATCCTCCTGATTCTTCTCTTTCTGGTTTCACTGTCACTGCCCTGTTGGATCCATACTGCACACATTGAGAATTCCCCTTGGAAATCTCACAGAAGCACCGTGTTAGTTTAAAGTACATGAAGATATAGGAATTGTGAAACAATTTAAAGGTCAAAACTTTGAAGAACTAGAAATTAATGTTTGAAGGAAAAATACTGCTGGGAAATGATGGACAAGCTCTCTAAATTAGTTGTTATGTGAATCTGTGAAAGAACTTGAACGCTTGAAATTTCCAGATTCCTTAAGTGCTGTTTTGACTAATCTTTGCACAGAGGCAATAAAATGCTATAACGGATACATTTCTGTACATAACGTGCTTGGATCAGTTTCTTATATGAAACCCCAAATGAGCCCAATTCTACTGGCTCTCCAACTCTCTCTGATGAATCAGGTTCTTGGCACTGACAAATCCATGAGAGACTGAGGCATCTGAGTGTTAGGAGCCTGCAGAGACTTGACCTTCTCCTCCAACAGCAAGCAGTGGTGTCCTAGCCCACTTGTGGGAGCTGATTCACAGGGGTTGAAAACCACATTTTGGCTGAGATGGTGGGGCTTATGGTCTGATTTCTCCTGGGATAATTTCAGTCCTGTTTTTCTTGTCTCCATTGCTTTCTTCGTCACATTCCAAACACTGGATCGCACCTTTTGCCTGGTCCCTGAGGCTAAATGTCTTTTCATTTGTCTTTTTAGGCTTATTAAATTTGTGTCACCTTTTTTTAACCTGACTGGTAAGACATTAATAAATACATGTTTTCCATTTTAGGATTTTCCCCAGGATCTTTACAGATTTTATGCCACGTAGACTTGGAATACCTTGTAAGAAAGAGATGTACTCTGAAATGAAAATAATATCATCTTGGTTCTTTCTTCTCTCTCATATCTCAGTAGGAGAGCTGGCTTTATTCTATCACTCCGATCACTCTATTCATTTACGACTGTGGCAGGCTAACAAAACAGACCCAGGTGGGCAAGATGTCTGAAAAGTCATCTGATGAATTAATGTAAAGGCTGTAATAGGAAAAGAAAAATGTCTCCGTAACATGAATCAACTTTTGCCTTTTTCCAAGACTCCTTTACATTGGACTTCTTCATTTTTGATGGTTGTCAGAGCTAGTACTAGGTAACCACTTACTATTAATAACATAATTTACATATGTTATTTCATTTAATTCTCACACCAACCCCGACACTTAGCATACCTGGGTTTTTTTTAGGGGAAAAAATGGTACTAAGATTTCTTCTGATTATAAAGCATTTAAGAGACGATGTCATGATTGGAGCTTAAATCTTGGCCAACTACAAATGTCGTGCTTTTTCCACCGGGCACGACTCTCCTTAGTGAAGTGTTGCGTGTTCCTTACTTGGGAGAGATGATGCTCCCGCTAATTTATTTCTTCACAGACTGTAGCATGACCATAGCTTTTCATGGACCACGTATACATCGGCACTTCGTATACCATAAATTACATGATTTCCTCCGAGCTTCTCTCCTCCCAGTTCAAAAATAACGAAACGTAGAGCTTAAACTGTAGTTGATTTGCTTTATTTCCTGTCAGGTGTCGGCTAGAAGATCTCTTTGCTAATAGCTACTCCAGACCATATCGTTAACCGTATAAACATGGAAAAGGTATGTATCAGACCATAACAGGGGCAAACACATCCCTTTTATTTCAGGAAGGGTGAGCACTTAATGTTCATTTAACTGAAGCCTGCACTCCCCCATTTGTTCCTTCAGAAGAATGAGATGGCTGCAAAAATCGGGCTTAGCAAAAACTGGATTTAATTCAGTTAGCTCTGTGGTGAGATACCACGGAGGAACACCACACCAGACAGCCTCATTGATTTATTTTCCTCTCCTTTCTTTCTCAGTTGTTTCTCTTTTCCTTCATTTCTTTCATATACAGGCTAAAGTTGGTAATTACCCTTCTGTTTCTAGTTCAAATTAGGATTGGTAGAGAATATTCCAACACTGAATTTCCCAGTTAGTCGGTAAGGAGTCCTTGACTCAAGCTCTCCCCAGGTGCCCCAACCGCCATATCCCAGCAATGCCCCTCTACCTGTCCCCACTATCGAGCAACTAAATGGCTAAAACCCTGCTCCAGCACTAGGACCAACTTACCAACCCTGCTTCTATTACAGTTTGTTCTAGCAAAATGTAATCACGCGAACAACTTTTCACATTTCTATTACCTTGGGCCCAGGGATCTCAAATGGAATATTCTCAAACTGAAATATTTTTGTTTTGTAGGCCATAATATGTTCAGAAATCCATAAATCTGTTTCAAATTCAAGTTCCATAATCTCAAATTCCAGAGCTCTTGAGTCTCACTAAACTTGAGTTTTTCTTCATGTTAACACTACAAGTGACCAAAGAGGGTATTTCTTTATTCTCAGTTATATAATAAACTTGGAGAATTAGGGAACGTAATAAAAAAAAGTAACCAAATTAAAACTCAACTTTAAAACTGGTACATTTATTTTTAAAACCTCAACCCACTTCTTTCTCCCCAAAACAAACATTATTAATGGAGCAATTCACTTTTCCCCTTTGCCACCGGGAAAAGGAGAATTACAGCGCCTTCTGAATCTGATCCACTGCCTGCTGAGCACAGCATGCAATTAAACTACAAATAAATAAAACAAATTATGCCATTTATTTGTTTATACTTCTCATTCTAGGAAAGATTTTAGGCAGCCTATTGTTTATTATAGGGTAGAATGGATAGGAAAATTTGATTTAATTTGATTTAATTTGTTTGGCCTGTTTAGAAGGTGAGCTCTGGGAAGAAGAGGCCATACTTTTGGGGTACATATATGGGTGCCCAAAAGGTAAGTTTTCCATATTCACCATGAAGAATTGAGAGTATTGGGGTGAACAGTAAAATAAGGTGGAAGAAGCAAAAATTCATACCAAAGAAATCTTTTGGTCTACCATTCAATAGTTGTGTGAACTTGTAAACTTTATTTATCCTTCAGTGACCTATGGGCACCCTTATGCCCCCCCTTAATGGACACTGTATGTTTCTGTTTCTTTCTTGAACAGGTATTAGGCATATCGTGTTGGATTCAGATGTGATTGTCCCTTTGACTCAATGGGATATGGGACACCCTTCTGGTGGAGGGTAAGGCCTTTGAAGAAATACAGGGCATTATCATCAACTATCAGAGAAAGAAGCCAGGTTTCAGAACTTGGACAATTAACCTTGGACAGGAGGGAGCAGGGAAGTCTCTGTTTCTGGACCTCACCCTCTGGGTCTAGAATTAGTGGTAAACAGAGGGCTAGATCCAGAGGTAGACATCATGGGCTCTCAGAGCACAAATTTACCACCTGATCCTATTTAGTTGTGTGCTATTCTCTCTGTTTATTTCTATTTTATTTTTTTTATCTCTTAGCTAGTGTTTCACAAAGTGTAGTCTTTGGTCAGACCAGAATCATCCTAGATGTTAGTAAAACAGAATCTTTGGGATTAGGACCTTGTTATCAGATATTAAATAGGCCCTCCAATTTGAGATTCACTGCCCTGGTCTTTTAAATATTCCCATCTTTTCAGCTATGCCTCTGAGCAGATAATAGGTACACTCATGGTTATACATGTGGAAAGAATGTTAAGAAGACGCACCCACCACCTAAGATCTGTGGGCAAATGGTGGGTGGTCAGTGGCAGCTAGTGGTAGTTTCCAGAAGGAGAAAGTTGCTCTTGGCAGGGAAGGACAGAACCAGAGCAAGGAAGAATCTGGGCTGGGAAGTCGAGCAGTCCTTCTCTTCGAAGTAGATTTCCCTCTCTTTCCAAACTTAGAGGAGTTTGATTTTATTAAGGGAAGTGGTCCTTTTATTTACAGTCCCATATTATTTGTGGTTCACACAAAGGACCCCTTTAAAAAGTTAACCAGCAAGAAATAAACTCAAGAGAAAATGATACAGATTTTTCTAAGAAAAAGAAGCTTTGGGTGTCTCTGGTCAAGACAAGCCCCACAGAAAGCACCAAAATGTGAAAAGGAGCTGTGTTCCAAAGTGTTTCTCCAGGCCATTCTAGAAGAGGACTCTGATTACCTAATCAAAGAAGATCAGATGGATTCAAGACCCTGAGGTGCTAGCAAATCATTGAATAGGAAAGTGATCATGTAGTATCTCAGCCAGGGCATTAACTGTTAAAAACATCAAGAGGAAGCTCAACATGTCAAAGCAGATCTTCAGTCTACAGTAAGAAGAGGCAGGATACATTTTTCCACTTACAAGTTCTTTGTTTTCTTTGACTTCTTAGTATTTATTGGTCTATATATTTAAGTAAATTAGCCGTTATAGTGTCACTCTAAATAAGTAGCCTTTCTGTATAGTCACTAGTGTTTGTTCCTGGGCTTTTTAAATTCTCCAATCCTAAATATGTTGGAGCCTAAATCCACCCTGCTTTTGATGCCATCAGAACTAGCTTTGAAGTCAGCCAAGGGGGCCAAGAAGGGAAGGTCTCAGCTGGAGTATGAACCCACTGGGGACTTTCCAGCAAGCTCTGCACTCTCCCATCAGCTGAGGACACTGAAAGGGCCCTGACCTTGGAGGCCAATTCACTGAACGAAGCTTCTCTGTAGCTAGAGAGGCTTGGTGACACTCTCTTTTCTTCTGAACTCAGGTCTCTGAGGAGTCTTCATGGCATCATCATAAACTCCCACATGGCTACTCGCCCGCTTACAGGGGAGGATCTCTGACCAGAAGCTGATCTGTTCTAAGGCCTAGGCAGCATCCATATCATCTGAAACTTGTTAGGAATGCAGAATCTGGGCCCCCTCCCCAGACCTAGTGAATTTTAACCAGAATCCTTAGATTTAAGCATTAAACCTTAATCCTCAAATTTTAGAAAGACAAAACTGTGGCAGCTAGAGCGCTCCATATTTGGAGCCCATTTTAAGCAGGAAGATTTAAGTTCACAGCCTGGAAGGTAGACACTGAATGACAGGGTGGGGGGAGAGAGGCGGATACAATTCTTCCTAACAATGGGGGTCTGTGCAGATTATGTTGCATGTAAAAGTTTTCTTCCTTCATGTGTATGTAAATAGCACAAACTCTAATAATTAATGATGTATCTTTAGGAGAAGTAGCTCCTAGCTATGTTATCAGGAGGAATCCTCTTTGTGCTCCTAAGAGTGGAGAGAGCATCTTGAAGAGAACTGAACCCGGACACCGTCACCCCCTACTTGCCTCCTGAAGTCCCCCAGGAGGGTCAGTCCATCCAGGGGTTCCTCGGGCCTGGTTGTTCATCAGAAACACCTGGGAGCACTCAAAAACACCAATACCCCGCCCCCACCTCAGACCAGTTACATGGGAATTTCTGGGTATGAGGCTTTGTGCAGGGGTATTCTTAAAATCTCTCTTCGGGGGAGGGGGAGAAGGGTGGGGGATGGGTTAGCCTGGTGATGGGTATTAAAGAGGGCACGTTCTGCGTGGAGCACTGGGTGTTATGCACAAACAATGAATCACGGAACACTGCATCAAAAACTAATGATGTAATGTATGGTGATTAACATAACAATAAAAAATTAAAAAAAAATCTCTCTCAGGTATGCAAGCCAGGCTACTCAGAATTAAGAAATGAATAGTGTGTCAGAGGGGGTGTGGGAAAGTAGCATTTACAGGTGTTCCTCGGGCAACCGCAGGGGATGAAGGTCCACAGTGTAGGGACAGGAGGAGCTAGGGAGACTTGGGGACAGATGAGGACAGCTAGACACTGGGCTTTATCCATAAGGAGACCCCATGCAAAGAGCTTAATGTCTTTGGGTGCTTTTCCTTGGATTAAGAGGACAGGCGATGCAGCTTACAGTCATCAACTGTTCCAGTTGAATATTTTCATTCCTTTTAGGTCTCTTCGAACCTGGAATGGAGTCCACCTTTTGCACCACCTGTGGTGTTGGCAGTATAGAGGGAAAAAAAAAAGGAAATGTAGATGTAAAATGAAGTTTGGCTTCCCCCATATTCACACTTTCTTTGAAATTCATGTGTTTGTGGAAAATAGGGTATTATTGGGGGACTTCGGCCAGGCGTGCCAGGTGGTGTCTCTGAGGAAGCTGAGGGTACCAGAGCTCCACTGGGAACATGGGGGTGCAGAGGGGGGTCAAGGAGCAGATACCAGGGATGGCTGTGTTGTGGGTGTGGGATAAACCTTTCCCAACATACGTTAGGTGGTGGTCGTCAAGTTGATGGCTGTGACCCATTCGTTTGTCATGAAATCTATTTTAAAGTTCACATCCAGTCTTTTTAAGCAGGATAAAATGGCATGGAATAGAATAGAAACTATCGGAGCTCACAGCCCATCCCATATGTAAGGAAAATGATTGTTTTTTTAAACTTTGGCGTATAGTATGCATGTATCTGTGTTTGTGCTTTGGTTTACAATGGAAAATGTTCCTCTTTCTACGGTTATGGTCAAAGCATTTGAGAACCACTGAATTGTATTTCTTTGCTGCCGAATAAAAAATAAATTTTACTGGAAACAGTCTGTGGGTACAGCGCTCGTGGTGCTATGAGATAGGCCACGGGGAAGATAAGCCGCAATCTCAGCCTGACAGAGCTCAGACTGTGGAAACAGGCAGAAGAGGGGTGGAAGTTCTAACAGCAGGTGCACAGATGTTCAGGGGCCTGGGGCAGGCCTAAACCACAGGACAGACTCAGACAACATCACTGTGGTTAAGATGGTGAGAACTGAGCTTGCCACCACAGCATTTTCTTGGTACTCACCCCAAACTTAGACATAGTCTGACAGCCTTATGTGTCTGAAAAGAACTTGACCCATGGTCTAGACTTGGTTTTTAGAAGTTTCCTTCATTCAGAGTTGACAACTTTCTACCAGTTTTCAACCCCAAATTTAGCCACAAAGGTAGGTATGTTACTCCAAGGGAAACTAACATTACTATCTATTATAAATACGTATCTGTAAGTTGTCACTTTACATGACAAAAGACGTTTTTGTATTTCTGGTCATCAAGTTTATAAGTGCATTTCATGTGATTAAATTTACTGTAAACATAGGGTTCAATTTAGAAATATGCTACCTTTTCCAGACTGGCATACTGCATTAAAGGAGGAAGTTCTCTTTCCATTAATAATTATTTGATAAGACCAAGATTTCTCTAATTATTCACCTTAATTTGGGAGGTGGGGAGTGTGGAGGTGTCAGGGGAGTCCAGTTCTTCCAGGAAGAAACAACAATAACGAAAGTGGACTATCCAGCTATTATATATGGGGACGATACAACTGCTTTCTTGGCAGCAAAGATGGCCGATGAAGAAACAGCAATAATGGGCTGGACAGACACCCAAATTATAAAACCCATTTCCTCTCCTCACCATCTCTGACTTGACCCATCAGGTGAGATGGTCACAGGCCCACTCAAGATGCAAGTGGTGATTCCACCCGCAAGGTTCCTGAATTGGCTGCTTATCTCCGATAGTCTTGTCTGAAGTGGCAGGGAGGACACGCCAGCTGAAAATGGGCTCCCTATGGGAGCTTCCCATAGGGAACGGTGGGTTGTGGGGGTTTTCAAATCCCCCAAACTCTGAGAGAGGTGTCGTGTGGTTAACAGAACAGTTTCTCCCCCTTTCAGAAGGAATCCTGAATCATTGCTAAGGACGTCAGCGATTTTAATTTTTTAGCTTATCCAGAAGTCCAGTTCCCAATGGATTTTTCCTTTTACTTGAGCTGGATGCTACTCAAGATGGACTTTTCCACTGGGCCCTAGTGAAAGATATCGTGGAGCCGTGCTTACATCTGGGCAACACAATGTGTAGGACTCTTTCGTGAACCCCTCAGAAATGCTTTTGCTGCTAATATTGAGAAAGAATGCCTCCCTTAATTTCCCTTTGATAGGAACAAGGAGAACATACATCACTCTACCTTCAGAAATTGTATTTCCATCCATAATCATATTTGACGTTTATGACAACTTGCAGAGAGAAATTGAACAGATATTATCATCTACCATTACAGATGAGCGAACAGAGACATGGAACCTTGATAGGAGTCTCCCTCATGTCACCAAATAGCAAAAAAGACCAAATGAATCAGATTATACTGTCTTTTTCCGGGACCCCACACAGAGGGAGGAGAAGCAGTGAGGAACCCAGGAGAGGGGCTCATTATCCCTGGTGGGCTGTGAGCTCCCGACCCCTGCCCCAGATCCTGTGGGCAGCAGGGGTGCAAAGGCAAGAAAAGGCACCCACACTGGGGCAAGTCTGCCACCGTTACTGGGATGCCCGGCAATACACGAGCCGCTGCCTGCCTGAGTAAATGATCGGCCCACGACAGACACAGGTGTTATTGTAACCAGAAGAGCCTGGCCATTGGGCTGCACTGAAGTAGGTAAAAATCGTGCGGAGGGACCACAATCATACAAGCACTGAGCCACAGATGCGAAGTTCAAAGAATGGCTCTACCACTTATTACCAAGGCGGCTTTGGGCAGTCACTTCACCTCTCTGAGCCTCAACTTCTCTTCCATAAAATGGGATAGTCAACATTCAGGGTCATTGTAAAATCAGAAATTTGCACATACTAGGCACTTGTATAATTGGGGGAGGAGGGTGGGTTTTTACTATTATCTTAGTCCGCCACTGGGGCATACTACACTTGAAATAGGCCCTGTTGCCACACGCTTTAGTATGAGAAGTCAATTAAATAGTCCTTATGTTCCTAATGTCAAAAAAGAATGGCTATGGAATAAAATATTATTAAATATTTGACAAAATCGGGATACCATGCTTATAGTTGGGCTCTAATATCGAGGCCCACATTTTTGCTTTCTTAGGCAAAGCTCCACAACCATTTAGTGTAAACCAGCCCCCCTGGGTCATTCACGCCCTTGACCCAGGCCAGGTTCCTGCCTGCCCCTTCAAACCTGAGTGCCTCCGTATCCTTCGGCATGTCCCTGTAGGGAACAATTTTCCTCTTCTGGGAATTTCTCCATATTCTGACTAAATCTTCTTAAAGGCATGTGTCAGAAGTGTTGGTGGGGTCTTGGGAGTGTTGTGGTGACCCAGGAGTGCCAGATCCTGCCCTGTAGCATACCACCCACCCATCCCCGTGACCCCATGAGATGCCAAGGGAGATACCAACACAGTGCAAGAATGGACTAACATAGCAATGAGCATAATGCCCACACTACGGCTGTCTGCAGGTCCAATGGAAGCCCCAAAGCACAGTCATGGACACTGGCAGCTGGGACATGGACAAGGAGAAAGATCTAAAAGGTCTGTTTTCTCCTCCTTTAGCTTAAACCTGAAATGTATCACACTCTAGGAAGCTTAATGACATGAAAGGAGGTAGAGATGCCAACAAAAGTAACATGCCTGGCTTCCCAAGTGAAAGTGGGCCATCACTTTTCAAACTAAAAGGAACAAAAGAGAGTTTTGTGCCCACACGCAAAACCTTTGAACACACAGTATTCCTGCCCACTAGCAAACCTGCAGACCCGACCCAAATGGTGTGTCCTGGAACTTGACCAATCAGCTTTGCGACTCCCTCCCTGGGTGGCTGGCAGTGAAGGGAGGGGCGCTGAGAGATGGACCTTCCCTGGAGACCAGCAGCACACACGACAGTACGTGTCACCTAGTGACTTGCGCCATCATCGCTGGTATACACACCATCCTCCCGACAGGATTACAGACTTCCTGAGAATAGGATCTGCTGTTAGTTCATACCACACAGTGTTTCAAACAGAGAGATAGACTACACTTAGCTCCCAGGACCCTGAGATCATGACCTGAGCTGCAATCAAGAGTCTGACGCTCACCTGACTGAGCGACCCAGGAGCCCCAAGTCAAACCAGTCTTTTTTTTTTTTTTTAAGATTTTATTTATTTATTTATTTATTTATTTATTTGAGAGAGAGAATGAGAGAGCACATGAGAGGGGGGAGGGGCAGAGGGAGAAGCAGACTCCCTGCTGAGCAGGGAGCCTGATGCGGGACTCGATCCCGGGACTCCAGGATCACGACCTGAGCCGAAGGCAGTTGCTTAACCAACTGAGCCACCCAGGTGTCCCAAGTCAAACCACTCTTATTGGGCTCTCTGACTCCAGTAAGAAATGCTTTAGTGTCTTCCGGCAAACAGCTCCAAGGCCATCAACCCTTAGTCTTCAAAACAGCAGCTTCCTCTCTCCACAACCCTCAACTACAGTGTCCTCAGTTGATGATTTATTCCCAACTTATCTCATGTATATAGAATGAAAGTTTATTTCTAGAGGAGAAATTTTGACCTCTTATGACAGAAGTAGACAATATGAATAATTTCCATGCCTCTAAATGCCGTGTGACTTATGGTAGATTTAGTGAGGTTGGTGGCAAAGACAGAAAAAAAACAAACAAACTGAGGCCAGACCCTGTGATTTTTACTGCAGTAGTATTCTCACTGGCTCCTGTGCCTCATCCTTATACTACCAGTGGCCACAATCACAGAACTCTACATTCCTCTGCATGTATCACAAACCTTTTAGTTTTGAAATTGTGGTCCTTGAATAACAGCACATGAAACTTGCTTATAGGCCTAGGTACACTAGGTGTATCAACTCCCTGGACCCCACCACAGGTTCACCTCACTGGTTTGCACAGGTGGGGGTTCTCCCTTCTTTCCCATTCCTTGTCTTTCTCTGTCAAGTTAGAGCACTTATTCAAAAGAGAAAAATTTCCACCAGAAGAGGGCTGAGTTATCTTCTCTCCTAGAATTTCCAAAAAGCATCTTCTGGTTTCTCACTGGAAGTTTCAGGACCCATCTGTACAAATAAATTATTCTAGTTTTTCATCACTATAAACCTCAACAACTGAACTTCCTTAATCCTTGCCATCCTGAACAGGTAAAATCCATGGATCATCAGAAGTAAGCTTTAAATTATCTTCAAGTTGCTGACCAGAATTTTAGTCTGTAGATGAGCTTAAAAGAATTTGGGTCCTTTCTCCCCAACAATTATGAAACTAATTCAGTAACAGCCAAGATTTTAGCACTGTGGTTAACGATATTGTTAATCTTAAATATACTCTTGATAACAAAAATTAGACAAATAATTCTAGTTCCTTGAATGCCAACAGAGTGGTTCAGCCACTGTGGAAGAAGACAGTATGAAGGTTCCTGAAGAAATTAAAAATAGAACTACCATACGATCTACTAATTCCACTACTGGGTATTTACTCAAAGAAAACCAAAACACTAATTCAAAAAGATATATGCACCCTTATGTTTAGTGCATTATTTACAAGAGCCAAGATATGAAAGTAACCTAAGTGTCCGTCAACAGACGAATAAAGAAGAGGTAGTATATATACACAATGGAATATTACTGAGTCATAAAAAATGAAATCTTGCCATTTGCCAACAACACGGATGGATGTACAGGGTATAATAAGTGAAGTAAGTGAAATATCATATGACTTCACTCATATGTGGAATTCAAGAAACGAGACAAACAAAATGAGACAAACAAAAAACAGACCCTTAACTATAGAGAACTGCTGATTGCCAGAGGGGAGGTGGGTGGGGGATGGGTGAAACAGGTGAAGGGGATCAAGAGCCCACTTATTGTGACGAGCACTGAGTGATGTATGGAATTGTTGAGTCACTGTATTGTACACCTGGAACTAATACAGCACTGTATGTTGATTATACTGGAATTTTTAAAATGCGAAAAAGCTTTACATGTCCCAAAGCCTAGAAATCCTACCTCAATTATTCCTTACCTGGAGGCCCAGAAAATGTCTGGATATTGATGGGCTACTATTTTATTTTTAACACCTAATTTTGAAAATGTACTATGTACTAGGCAACATGCTAGGGGTAAATAGAGCTGTAGCCCTCAACTGTAGGGAACTCACAATCTAGGGAAAAACAGGCATGGATATGAATAATTTAATACTGTGTGAGGATAATGGAGTGTCATGTGATAAGTGTTATAGTCGATATGTGTATAAAGTGGTGACTCAAAGCCGCTCTCCTTGGGCAGAGGCAAAGTAGTGAAAGAGGTAAGAAGGAGAGGTGAGTAAACTTGCAGAGAGGAGGAGAGGGAAGCAGGAACGTGGACTTGAGATACGGAAAGAGTTTTCCAGGTGAAAGAATAAGGGAAAGAGCATCCTGGGATGAAGGGACAGCAAGGGAAAAGTCACAGAAGTGTAGAAAAGAACAGTGTGTTTGGAGAATCTATAAGCCCCTCAAGAGAAGGCCCCAGATGCCAGCAAGAATGAGCTCACAGAGGCCTTTGTTACACAGAGCCACTGGGGTTTTACCCTTTAAGCAGAGAAGTAATGTGATTGGATTTGTTTCTAGAAGCAGAATGTTGTAATTGAGCAGCAAACTCAAGCATGGACTTGGAGAAGAGCAAGACTGCAGTCAGGGAAATGACCAAGGGTCAGGGGAATCATCAGGAGTCAGGGGAATGATCAGGAGGAAAGTGTATGATCTTAGGGCTGAGGTAAGAAAGTCTGGAAGTTGAGGGAATGCAGATGGAATTCCAGGTTTGGGCTTAGAAGTTCACAATAAATACACGTGATCAGTGAGTTCTGACAGGTGTAGTGGGGAGAGTCCCAGATAAGAGTTGATGTAGGAAAAAAGGTGGGTGGGTTGTAAAGAGGCAGCCCAAATGGGAAGCTAGGGACCATGATTCCTGACGAGGGTTGACTTCCATTTATATGAGAAGAAAACCAAGGTTAAATGAAAAAAAAAATCCAGAGGGAAACCAAGGATTCAACTAATACTTACTGGGCAGCTTTTAGATGCTGTGCACTGGGACAGGCAAAACTGTCCCCCTTTCATGTCAGAACCCTCGCAATATCTACCGTGTGCCAGAACTGTGGTTCTTAGTTTCACAGATGCAGAAATTGAGCTCAGATAACTCGTCTGAAGTTTCAAAATTCACAAGGGCAAAGCAGAGTTTTGTTCCCAGGTTTGTGTAACTCTGAACTCATGTTGCGAGATCCAGAAAAAGGAGAAGGCCCTTCCATGGGTCTTGGCATTGAGACATCCATCACATCATTTCATCAACATATCATGCGTTTGTCAAAAAGTTCAGAGCCAGAGGGGAGAATTCGTGGGTCAGCAAAAGATGCTCATTGATGATGTAGCTGGTCCACTTGACTCTGCGTCTCTATTTCTCTGGACCTGTGTTGCTACAACTGGGGGTGTTCTTTTTTTTCCCCCTAAGATAAAGAAAGGGACATACTCACTACACCAAAATAAATTCCAGAGAGATCAAGGATATCAATGAAAAAAAAAAGAAAGGAAAGAAAAAGAAACCTAAAAGACTTTGAAGTAAATTTGGGATTTAAAAAATTACCTCAGAGGACTTTCAAAGCTAACAAACTCCAAATCCTGATCATTTGATGACATAAAAACTAAACATTTCTGGGAAAAAAAGGCCAACAACCCAACTGAAAAGTGAACACGTTCACAGAAAGCTGAATAAAAGAAACACAAGTGAATTTTGAAGTGTGAAAAGATGCAGATTAAAACTTCATGTTGATACCATTTTTTACCTATCAGATTAGCAAAGATCAAAAAGGTTGATACGATTATTCATTATTGGGCATGGAAAATAGGCATTCTCCAACATTATCAGTAGGAGTGTATTATGAAGCTATCTTTTAACAGAGCAATTTGGCAACATGCATTAAAAGTTTCAATGGACATTACATTTGATCATGCAATTTCACTTCTAGTAATTTCTATGAGCATACTTTGCCTGTACCTAAAAATGCATGTATCTTGCTTTTCAGTACAGCTATGTGTCTGTACGTATGCGTGTGCACGTGTGCCCAGAAAAAGACTAGGAACAGTTCATTCACTGATAGGGACCATCCTATGCCAACTATAGTACAGCTGCCAAAATGAATGAGGTAGATAGAGACTGATGTGATCTGATCTCCAAGATAGATTTCCAAGGAAAAAAAGCCAGATGAAGAACAGAGGGCATAGTATATCACTATTTTTTAAGGAAAAAAGGTGTACACACACATATATGTGTATGTATGATGTATATATGTGTGTGTACACGTGTATACTTGTATATTCATAGACTATTACGATGCATGAAAAACGCCTAACAGTCCAAAGTAGAGAAACCAAGAGCACGTAAGGGAGGGAGATTTACTGGTCACTCCGTACACTTTCCTATTGTTTGAAATTTTTTTCACTGTGCGCACATATTTCTTTTTCCAGAATAAAAGGAGTAGGGGAAAGAAGGGCAGAGTAAGAAATGCTGTATATGAGGGAGGGAAGTGCAGGAACACTACCCAAACAGATCTTAGCTCTGTTCCCATTTTATCTCAGGCCAGCTTCAAGGCTCTTTGAGGCTTTACACTGGGAAGGCCAACCCCACAAAGGGTTGGCTATGGGACCAAGGAAAAGATAAGGATTTTGAGAACTGTTTTACAGATAGGTTTCTGACCAAACTTGGCTCTCTAAACTTAGAAATGAACAATTAATCATAAAATCAAGGGTGAAACTGTTCTCCCTAGAAGAAGTCAAAAATCATATGCACAACTGTGTTGTTATTTTGCTCAACCTAAGGATAAAGCAGTTTTCATAACCAAACACTGCCAAATAATTTCCTGTTTACTTTTAAGCTTTACCAAATAGGTTTGTGTCACAATGGCCATATTTTGTGAAAGAAAACTCAAGCCTCTTGGTGTGACCGTGGTTTGAGCACAGGGTGGAAATCACCGCATTTCCAGGGAGGGTAGACGCGTACTGTGTATGGAGGCCTCGACACCATTTGTGGTGCAGACATTCCTCACTTCAGATGCCAACACATTCTCAGTGGAAAAGCTGTGCTTGTACCAGAATGAACCAGGAGAAATACGGGTTGGAAACTAGCCCACACACTAAGGGGCGCACTAACCAATTCCAAACAGACAGTTCCAAGTGAACGCAGTGCACAGGTACACGGGTAAATACGGAACAATTGAGCCGATTAAGGGAAAGGGTATAAAAGAAATTGGATGGCTAAACTTGGTGAAAAGTGGTGAAGGAGTGGGATTCCTGTGTGAAAGCTAAAAAGCTTGGCATCAAATTACTTATGCCTGACCTTTTAACTAATATATAAACTTTCATTAGTGTTTCCTCTTTTAAAATATGCCATTCAAATAAAGGAATGTCCACAGTCTCTAATTAAGAATCCAAACATGAGAAGCCCAGAAATAACCTTTAAAAAAAAAGCCAGTTCATTTTAATCTAAAAACTCATCTACTCAAGGCTTATTTTTTAATAAAATTTGTCAAGAGATGTAAGTGATCAGGATGATGCTGGGCTAGAGCAATATTTACATGTGGCGAATTAGAGAGAAGCTATAGGGAAGTCCTATGAGCATTCCAGCCTTAGAGCCCTGAGCTCGGGCACCTTCTGAGGGGAGCAGAGTAGGGAGAATTACAGTGTAGACACTCTCCTCTCCCCACTTTTTTAATGGTTGTCCGACTTATTCCGGTGGGTCTCAGGACACAAGACCATTAGGAAAAATTCAACTCCTCACTGCCGAAACTTGGTCCACAGGGAACTCATCAACACTAGGGGTTTCTAGATGCCTAGATCTCAGGTGCAAGTAAACATTCTAAAACAATTTGGGGATTGGAGATAAGGGTGCTTTTATTTTGCCACATTAGGACATTAACAGACATGCAAATGAAATGCCTACCACCATCTGCTATTACCAGGTTTCATAAATTAACGAATACCTTTTTATACCACAAAAAGTGAAAGAAAATACTCTCAAATTTTGCTTTAAAAATCATGTATATGCTCTCATTTATATAAATTAGGTATGTGTTTATATTTAAGAATATTTTAAAAATTATCTGAAGAAGGAATTAAAAGATTCTTTTATTTTTTTTAAGATTTTATTTATTTGAGAGAGAGCCAGACTGTGTGCAAGGGCGGTGGGGCAGTGGGGCAGGAGGGGCAGAGGGAGCAGGAGAGAATCTCAAGCAGACTCTGTGCTGAGCCTAGGAGCTGGAGGCAGGGGGGCTCGATCCCAGGACTCAGAGATCAGGACCTGAGCTGAAATCAGGAGCCAGAAGCTTAACCAACTGAGCCACCCAAGTGCCTCTACAAGGGATTCTTTCTGATTGAATGGTTAGCTTTAAAGAAAACTTCGCTCCATTCTAGTCTTTCTCCTCCTGCCACATACCATGGAAAGCTTCTTCCTGAGCCAGCCCAGAACCTGTGCTGTGATCTGCACACTAGCCCCATTTCTGCGTTTCCTCAGCTTGAACCTGACTCTTCTCCAGCAGCCTCTGAATACCCAGCCCACACAGGACTGCCTTGCCCATTAGGAAACCATCTATGGGACAAAGGAGACTAAGTGTTCAGAAAAGAATCTTGGGAGGGTTGTAAAGAACTGCTCAGAAAACCTTTGTTTGCAAAGCCAAGTCAACGGCTTCAAGTCTTCTAGGGGCAGATTTCTAGTGTGCCAGTGTTGACGGTGGACAAGGACATCCTGTCCAGCAGAGCCCTGAGGCCAGAGCCACATCCACACCCACGAGAATCCCTGCCCGGGCAGAGAGGATGGCTCTACTCAGGATTAAGTATCTCCTTGCCCCTTCCTTTAAAGCAGGGCTGTAATAGGAAATAAGAGGCACACTCTAAAGGAGGAACACCAAAATAACAACCTGGAAGCAGGAATGCTAGGGGTTTCGCTACAAAGCCTGTAAGGCCTGCAAGCTTTGGAAAGGCCTGTGGGGTAGCCTGGGGGGACAGAAGTCAGTGAGCCGAGGTTTACCAAAAGCACTGAAGGACCACTAAAGAGCCTCAGGGACCACGGAAGAGGAAGCTGTGAGCACTCAGCAGAGATTTTCCTTGTGTTAGGCACAGTCTTAGGGGATCGATGAAAGCATGGTCACTGCTTGGGCAGGCAATGCATTGTGGCTGGTGACGACTGGAAGCAAAACTTCTCAGCTTTCCTTTTGAGTCCATCTTTCTCCAGGAAGGACAATGTTCTCAAATGTCAGCAGAAATGGCTCAAAGTGGAACTGAGACCCAGCAATGGGGGTAAGTATAAAACAGTCCTTGTGGCTCTTAGGAAGGAAGGAAGGAAGGAAGGAAGGAAGGAAGGAAGGAAGGAAGGAAGGAAGGAAGGAAGGAAGGAAGGAAGGAAGAAAGAAAGAAAGAAAGAAAGAAAGAAAGAAAAGAACTCATCATCTCTGAGTTTAGACACCCAGACTCTAGGACCTTTGAAGGGTCTAGGAGAAATCACGATGAACAAAAAGTACCTAAAGGGCAGAGACAGGCAAATGCTGCCCTGATTTCTTAAAATGAGAAAAAATGGGCCCTGGAAACTTTACATTGGTAAGTGTGATGCTGATTCAGGACCAGGGATATGCACTTAGCAGTGACAGAGGTGGTAACTCAAAATTAGCCACTAGCATGGATAAGCATACAAAGCTAGTCCTATTTTCTCACTTATTGTTTTACTAGGAAAGTGTGGCAGATGGGATATGGTTTGCAAGAAAGCATGTCTTAAATTTTTCCTGTAACTATCTCAGGGTCTCATTTTCAGAAAACTTAATCTAATTATATTTGGGGAAAATCAATGAAATTTCTAAAGATTTCAAAGTCATTTTGCAATTAAAACTTGGTCTCATTAAGGATTCCTTTCTCTCCCCTTCCTCTGGGGTGAATTATAAACTCTGGGTTTATGCAAATGCCAGTGTTGAATGAGGAAAGGTATTTACCTCTCCACCTTAATATAGCTTGGTCTGTACTCCCTTGAAATGTAGAATAGACTTAAGATAATTAAAGGACAGTTGCCTCTATGTCCGCATCTGCTAAGAGTGTCTGATCTGGTCCTTCTACTGTCTTCTATTGGGTGGTCTCTGCTGTTCTCTTCTCTGGTGTTCCGTCTGCAAAAGAAAGATGACTTCACCCTTCAGTGCTCTTTCTCAGTGAAATTCCCACTTGACTTGGGACACTGGGAGTGTTCAGCTGCTCTCTCCCTCTCCTTGGGGCTACAGAAGGCTCTGTGTGCCCACACTATCCTCCTTTCATGCCCCTGGTGCACATAGCCTCTCTGCAAAGCAGCTTTCTTCCAGAGTTCCAGCTGGGCAGCAGATCCCTGGTTCCCTCCACTCTTGGATCCCTAAAGGTAACATTCAGTTATCTCCATCCCCTTCCTGACTTGACCTATGACTGTTAGCAGGGGAACTGCCCCCCACCCCCAGCACCTAATTCTCTTCACTTTCTCCTTCCTCCTCCCAGCTCAGAGTATCTGTATTGCATCCACACAAGGAGGAAAGAGGGAAGAGGTAGGAGAATGGGGACTAACTCTGTTTGGTCTCGAGGCATTTTAAATCTTTTTCCCTGCCCTTTGACTTTTTAATCCATGAACAATTTCATTTCTGGTTCCAAAACTCCCTTGAAGTATTGGAGAGCTCAAGCTGACTGGCTGCATGCAAAATGGTCACCAGCAAAGAGAAAGGGCAACAAAAGTGAATTTGTTTAAACCTCATTCTAACTTCCTATCTGGAAAAGACTCACAGTGGAAAATTTGGATAATACACAAAGGTAGATTCATTCACCATTTAGATACTAGATATTCTAGATATACTAATGTCTAGATTCAAGGTTAGAGAAATGGTATAAATATCAAACACCTCGATTCCAACAAGGCAGAGTCTCACCAGATGGGCTGTGGAGTCAAGTGGTTTTGTAGCTGACTGAACAACTTGCTGGAAGCATCTTGAATTATAGATCAATTTCTCCCTGGGAGGAGATCGTTAATGCTGTGCAACACCATTTTGTACTGTACTACATTCTGTTCAACAACTCCATTAATGATATTGCTGAGAACAGAAGACGTGATTCCTGAATTTGTAGCTGGCCCACAGCTAGGAAAGACAGATTGGCCAGAACAATGGGCTGAGACTAACTTGATGAAACTCAATACTATCTATGTCTTCCAGTTACGTTTAATATAATGTCACAGCTACAAAATAGAGGCGGCCCAGCGAAATAGTAAAAGGGCACCAAATTCATATCCGAGAAGATATAACCGTAATGGAAATATGTGCCGAGAGTGAGACATGACAGTTGGGAAATCTAGTGGATCTGGACTGTGTTAATAGAAGATCAGTATCCACAGAAGTATTTGTCTCATTGTAGTTTGTCCTAGAAAACTGCATCTTCCTTCAATCCGACCTCCAAGTGGTATAGTTTCCAGCAAATCATAGCACTTCACTGCCTCCACAACAAAGCTCAAACTCTTTTCATGGTGTACCATGCCCTTCATGATCTGCCACAACTATCTGGCCTCACAGATCATTGTTTTTGTCTCCTGCCTGCTGTCCTATTCCAAACCTCAGGCGACTCCTTCCACATGCATTTTTTGGGCCTTCGTTACTTTGTCCAGGTCATCCTTGTCTAAATTTTCACCTCTGCTAGGAGGTGTGGCAAAGTGTGGATAGGTAGAGATGCTGACTGTTGGGCCAGAGCTTTGGGGTGGTGGATAGGTGCAGGCAACAGAATCCCATGGAGTCAGCAGCTAGACAGCTTGAGAACCCAGATGAAGTACAAGGCAAAGACAAGAGTTATGCAAAACTGGGGAAGCCTAGTGCTCGGTGGGTGCCAAAAGGAGACATTAAAGCTCTGGGAAAGAGGCAAGAATGCAAAGAAAGAGAGGTAAGTGGGAAGAAGGAGAGTCACCACCTGGAATGCTATCTTTTTTTTTTTTTTTAATGGAGAGACAGCATAAACAGGAGGGGCAGAGGGAGAGGGAGAGAGAATCCCAAGCAGACTCCATGCTGAGTGCAGAGCCTGATGCTGGGGCTCGATCCCAGGAACCTGAGATCATGACCTGAGCCAAAGCAGAGTCAGATGCTTAACTGACTGTACCCCTACCTTTGCTATCTTAATCATATCCCCAAACCTTTTTAGTCTTTATCTTCTCCAACTCTCCAGACTCTAAGACAGAGCTGACCACTCCCTTCCCTGTGGCAACTCTATACTTTGAATGTTTTTCTATTAGAATCCAGATTTTCAATTATTGTTTATATTTCCAGTTCTCACATTAGACTGAAGACTTGCTTGATGATGGGGCTGTGATTTACCTATGTAATTCCAGGGTCTAGCCAATAGTATTATATCTGTACCACAATATCTGGCACATAGCCCACAACCACTATATACACATAGACACACATATACATTTTTATTTATATATATATACATATATGTATATGCATTTAATAAATGGTGTTTTCTATCTTGTTAAATCTTGCCTGAAAACCATATTTCTCAAGGTATCGTGCCAATATTAGCATATAAGAGTCAGTGTATCCTAATCGGTCTAATCAACTTTTAAAAAATACATTACTGAGGAGAAAATGCTTTTAAATCCATGTTCTGAGTTAATCGTATTTCCTAAAAGTCATTTGGATCAGATGGTGTCATCATGAACACTCATGACTACTTAGCACCTACTTAGGTGAATTGTAAGTCTTCTACTGGGAAGGAAATAAGGTACTCAATTTTAACACAAAACATTTCCACCGTTCTTCAAATCTTGAATATGTGAGTGGGCTGAATCCCTACCATAGAAACATGCTATTTTATTATTGCTGTCACATTTGCCTTTACCATATCTATCTATACATATATGTTTAATTTGGTAGAAAAGTATTCTATGTTACTTAGACACAGAAAGGTTCATGGGTCACCATTCTTGTCGATTATTTTTTATCTGTTTTTCAGAGCACAGAGTCTAAACTACAACATTATAACCGTTCCTTCTACTCTTAATGCTAATAAGATTTAGTCATTTCTTTATTCTATAAGTATCAGTTGATATCAATACCCAGTATGTATTAGGCACTATTTGAGGTGCTGGGAATACATCAAGTAACAGAGTTGACAATACCCTGCCCTCAAGGACCTTATGTTCTAGTATGGAGAAAAGAAAAAAAAAAACAAATAAATAAATATGTAATATTAAACCAAATAGTGACATGCTATGAAGAAAAATAAATGAGGTAAGGAGGACAGAAAATGACAGTGATTACTATTTTAGATAGTCTGTCCAGACAATGTCTCAAAGGGGAGGTAATATTTGAGCAGAGAACTGAATGAAGCAAGGCAAGGAGGAAGGGAATCATGCTAATTTCTGGGATGAGAGCATTCCAGGTGGAGGAAACAGTTAAGTGCAAAAGCCCTGAGGCAGGAACATGCTTGGAGTGTTTGAAGAAAGGAAAGACCATATCACTGTTAGCATGGTGAATGGGGAGATAAGAACTGAGGTTGGAGAAATTGCCAGAGGCCAGATCTTGTAGAGTCAGAGTAGAATTTCATCTTTTATTCTCAGTGTGACGATAAGTCATTGGAGGCTTGAGCAGCCTGTGACATGATGTGATTTGAATTTTAAAGGGGTCACTCCAGCTGCTGAGAAAGGAGAGGAATATAAAGCCAGATGCTGGTACATAGTAAGGAAGATGGCAGGACTAATGAATCCAGTATGCATCAGCTGCTTTCTTCACTTTGTTGTAGAAAGAAGCTCTCTTCAGCAAATCTACCTGCCCAAGTTTCTACCCTCTGGGAGGATTGCCTTTTGGAGCAGCTCCATGATGACAGCAAGTCCTCATCTGCTGGTGTCTTCTCATCCTTTTCAACTCTGGTCTGGGATTTCTTCAAGGGGCTGACACTTCTCTTGTATTGGCTTGAGTTGATGGAAGCCCCTATTTATCAGGCCCAGAGCTTTTCTGTTAATACAATTTATGAGATCCTGAACTGCCTGACATTTTCCCTCCTAGGAACTCCATTTATTAAACCAAATCCAAGATGAAAGTGTGTCAGATCTGCTGATTCGCTGCTTTGTGAAAGAAGAGGGGCAGAAATACCATGTCTGTGGACCTCAGGGCCTTGTCCTCTGCCTGATCTTTCACACATGACTAACTTTATGATGTCTGAACAAGATCCACCTACTGTAAGGCTGGGGTGCTATCCCACACGAGGCAGTATGCACTCTGGGCTGCTGACCAATGCTGGGTGAGGCTCTTCCCAAACCATTCACAAATGTGCTCTACAAAGGCGAAGTGGCCAATTCTACTTCCTATAATGGCCAGATAAGTTCCTGTCAGAATGATCCTCCTGAAGATAACAACCATAAACTCTGAAGAAAATATATAAAACAACAACTACCTGAAGGCACTGAAGATCAATCAAAAAAGATACATTCAGCATCATGAGAAACAATCTGCCAGGGACCCTGAGTCCCTGTGTGTTCTTTCTGGGTATGCCTAGGACAGAAGGCCCTGACTGCTCATAACCTGGGCCATTACTCAGCATTGAATCTGTAGTGAGCAAATGAGGGATTATATAATGTCTCCCTCAGACAAAGAATAGGCTTCTTAACTATTTAACGTAAAAGAGTTAGATTCCCCAAACTCAGTGTTCCTGTCCTGTAATGCAACCCACTCTGTGTGCAGGCATCCATCTGGGCCCACAGAATCATCAGTGTAGGACTGGGGGCAAGTAGAAATCAATGCCGTCATGTGGATACCAATGATGCTTGCTGTGCCAGGAGTAATAAAGCCCTTCTTTCCGACCCATGAAATAGTGACAGGCTTATTTACTGCCTGGTAAGTAGGGTAAAATAAAATCTCAGACCTTGACAGAAGGGAGTCGACACTTGAAAGAAGGGAACAGCACTGGATAGATTTCCCATTTTCATCACTTCTGGCCTGACAGCAGGTTTCAGTCTATGTCATGTGGAGCGGCTAAGACTCTGCTAGAAAGCTTGCAGTCTTTCTGGGTTAAAGAATCAGAGGGCAAGGTTTGAGGCAACCACACCCACTGGAAAGCAAGAGGAAAATCACAGAAATGAAAGCCAGAGGGAGGAACTATAAATTCTGTCGATTAATTCTGCCCAAACGTCTGGCTGACCTCCGAACCATGCATTTGCAAGGCAGACTCCAGATGGCCCAGGAGAGACTAAACTTTCAGAAATGAGATTGCAGCTGCTGCCCAGGAGACAGAGTTTGTACTCCGAATTCAATTATGTTAAGTGCCTGCTGTAACAACAGCAACAACTCTTTGGAGAAATAGCAGAGCATCGGGAATCTCCCACAGCACAACACTTAACAATGTCCAGAATATAATCCAAAGTTCCTCGACATACAAAGAAACAAGAAAATATGACCCATTCTCAAGATTTAAAAAGACAAACAAACAAAACAAACAAACAAAAGAAAAAAACAAAGAATGACCCTGAGATGACTTAGACACTGGAATTAGCAGGCAAGGATTTTGAAGCAGCAATTGTATCTCTGCTCAAGGGTGGAAAGGAAAACATGCTCATCATGAATACAAAGGAAATTTCAGTTTGCAAATAGAAGCTGTGCATTTTTTAAAGATGCTAATTCCAGAATTAAGTAATACAATCTATGGGAAAATAATCATTAGAGGTGTTCAACATGAGAATGGAAATAGAAGAAAAAATAAAATTGGAGCCACATAAATAGAAATTGCCCAGTTAAAAGAGAAAAACAGATTTTAAGAAATAATCAGACCCTCAAGGACTTAACAAGGGATAATATTCAAAGGTCTAACATATATGTAATCGAATGTGAGAAAAAATACAATTTAAAAAGTAATTACTGAAAATTTCCCACATTTGGTGAAGACATTAATTTACAGATTTAAGAACGTCAGCAAACCCTAAACAGGATAAATATAAAGAAAACTATCCCTAGGCACATTTTATAGTCAAAGTGCTAAAAAGCAAAGATACAGAAAAAAATTTGAATGTGGCCAGACACATGACACATTATCAAGAGGGTGGCAATGATTCAAGTCATCTAACTTCTCAAAAGAAACTGTAGAGGCCAGAGGCCAGTAGAATAAGCTCTTCAAACCCTGAGGGGGGGGCAGTTAGACTTCAATACAGAATTCTATATCCTGCAAAAACAAAGACAAAATAAAAACATTTTTCAGATAAAAGAAAACAATTTATCCCCATCAGATCTTTAGTGTAAAAAATGTGAAAGGAGTAGCATTTCAGGTAGAAAGAAAATAATACCAGACAGAAATTTATTAGGAAAGAATGAAGAGTGATAGAAATGGTAAATATGTAAATAGAAAAATTTTTTTTCTCTGAATTTCCTTAAAATCATTGGACTCCATAAAGCAAAAGTTATAATATTGTCTTGAGGGGTTAAAGTATATGTAATCTAGATGGTATGGGGTGGCTGTAAATGGACCTATATATTTGCAAAGTTTCTATAGCATATATGCATACATATAAATATATATACTTAATATATATTATATATGTTAAAATTTAACTCTAAACTATTAAGGAATGTATATTATACTTCCTAGAGAAACCATTATTAAAGTCATGTAACTAAAAAGACAATAGGTAAACTAAAATGCATTTCTTTAAAAAACACATTTTTTTAAAGATTTTATTTATTTATTTGTCAGAGAGAGAGCGCGCATGCACAAGTGGGGGAGCAGCAGGCAGAAGGAGAAGCAGGCTCCCAGCTGAGCAAGGAGCCCATTGTGGGGCCCAATCCCAGGACCCTGGGATCATGAACCAAGCCAAAGGCAGACACTTAACCGACTGAGCCACCCAGGCATCCCTAAAAAACACAATTTTAAAAAGCCGAAATAGGATAGTAAGGAAGAACAAAGATCAAAAGCATAGGGACAAATAGAAAACATAATCCAAACATAAATCCAACGTTATTAACAATTACATTAAATGTTAATAGACTAAACACCCTGACTAAAAGGCAGAGTTTGTTAGAATGAATGAAAAAACAAGATCCAAATGTATGCTGTCTTCAAAAGATGCACTTTATATATAAAGGTAGGTTGAAAGTAAATGGATGGAAAAAGTTATACAATGCCAACAGTAAGAAGAAGGTGGCTGGGGTGGCCATATTAATATATATTAACATACAATAAAGTAGACTTTAAGACCAACAGTATTATCAGAAATAAAGTGACACATTTTATAATGATAAAGAGGTTAATTCATCAGGAAGACATAACAGTGATAAATATATACATCTTAATAACAGACCTTAAAATGCATGCAACAATTGTAGATTAAAGAGAGAAATAAGCTATTCCACTTTCAGCAACTGCTAGAACAACTAGACCAAAAAGCATCAGTTAAGAATATCTTAGTCTACATTGAAGGCCCCCAGTTAGAAAGCCCAATCTATACAACTGTCACTGACAGTGTTCTGGGGACATCTTTGGAATTTTGCATATGAAAATAAATGTCCAGAATAAATCAGACAAGTCCATCATGATACCAACCTTGACTCTAGTTCCCTTTCATGACCTCACTGAAGCAACACTGAGAAAATCAACATCATGAGAACCCCATTCCCGGCGGTTACCACTCTGATGCACAGAAAGCTTGCTGGCACTAGAATGGGCCCCTTCCTACAGGCATTGAGAGGTCTATATTCTTGCCAGTGTTCTGTGATAGAGTATCCATTTCTTCTTGGTGTCAAGGACTCTGCCAGAATGGAGCTAACAGCCATAAGCTGGACCTCTCTGATGCTCTCTCACAGACCTTTTAAGCTAGGAGATACTGAGAACATGAGGTTGTTAGCAGGCAGTACTGGAGCTGAAAAGATGTATAGAAATGTCATGGCAAAGAGAGTTATGAGTTATATGTTATGAATAGGCAGATCCAATCTGCTAGGTGGAAAAAAAAGTCACACAGGAAAGAAGAAGTAAAGTCAGAGAGATAGAAGTAGGGAGCAGACACCCAGAGAGTAGCTAAGTCTGACCAGCGGAGAAGCCCACACCACTGGTGGATGACACACCAACTCCTGTTTCTGAGGTTTCTAGAGCTGCCTGGTATCCACTTCAGGAGAGAATTGGCTATTCTAGGGTTATCTTCCTTGGAGTCCTGTGAGACTGGTCATTCATGGTCTATTACACTATGGGTATCTCAACAGTAAACCTCATCTTACTTGAGGCAAGGCAAGGGGGCCTTTGTTTTCTGCAGTTAAAAAACCTAATTAAGTCAAAGTTATTAATGAAATTCAGGCTCTGTTCAGTGCTTACCAACTCAAGGAGTTGGCATTATAATTTTAATTTGGTGAAGATACTAATTTACAGATGAAAGAAGGTCAGCAAACTCCAAACAAGACAAATACAAAGAAAATCATCCCTAAGTATATCATAACCGAACTGCTAAAAACCAGATAAAGAGAAAAACCTGAATGCAGCCAAAGACACATGACACATCTTAGGCTTTCATGTTATGCTGTGGCCTTTACATTCCTTAATGTAGAAACAGCACTATTTTAAAAAACAAAATTTGCATTTCTTAATATATAAAATTTATTTTTTAGCATGAAACAAGTATTCAAAGGAATCCAAGAGAACTTATTTTTTTTATTTAATTTCTAAATCTTTCTGAAATGCATTAAATAATAGTATCCATTTCTTTTTGGTCTATGAGTCACATTTATTTTGAAAGAGACTTGTAAGAGACATATGTTTCTCAATAAAGTCTAACAATAAAAATAGTGGCATGTAAATTGCAGTTTATAAATAAGAATGGACACTAACCAGAACTAGACTCATGACTTGCTATAGAGTAATTATCAATGCACAGAAAAACTTAAAAGCCCAGGCACCAGACCGGGCTTGGGTCTTGGATTTTCCACTTACCTACTTAAAAGATGTCAGAATAGCTCCTCTGAGCCTCAGTTGCCTCATCCGTAAGACAGCAGTAATAGTATTGACATCATATGGTTTTGTGAGTTTTAAATAAAGCAATATGTATAAAGTGCTTCCTATCACATGTGGCACAAAATGAATCCTCAATGAATGAAAATTGTCATCCCTTGCACGGTTGGGCTCACCCAGCAAAAGCGGCTCAGTGCCAGGATGTTAAGGATTGCAGCCTCATTAGCCCTTGCTTGGAGGAGAAAGGGGAGGAGAGAAATGCAGAGAAGGAAGAGTCTGAAGAAAGTCTAAGTAGGATTGCCTTGGGATCAATAAGGAAACAAACTCCTCTGGCTCTCATTCTCAAGGGCGGGATTACAGAAGGGTCTGGACTAAGCCTCTCAGGGCAGGGACTCCTCTTGCCTTTATATCCCAAGTGCAAGGTAGAAACCTTGGCCCAATAGATGTCAGTTGAATGAATGAATCAATGACTAATATTATGATGAAGAGCCATTACAAAATGGCTATGGCTGTGAGGGTCTGGGACAAAGTCCCCGAACAAGCAAAGCCCCAGGAAACATGGGTAGTGGCCTTAGACAGTCGGCTCCCACTTGGTACCAGTGGGAGAACTCTGTCAGCCTGGTGAGAGTATGGCATCCAGTTATCATCCCAGGCACAAAGTAAGTGCTCAGTAATACCTTCTGAACGATGCATGCATGAATGAATATGTCATGCTCTGAAAAACCTGTTCACCAAAATCACTAAAATGTCACTGACTCATGGGAAACAGATATGGGCAACATTTGTGGATGTTATAGATGGATAGAAATTATAGAACAGAGTCTTAAATGAAATCGCTTTGTACTTATCTATTTTGCTTCCTAATTAAAGTGCCTTGCAATATAGATCAATTTGGAAAATACGGCTTGGCCTACCAAAGGCTTGAGGGAGGCAAATGGTTGCCAAGGACAGGATGAACTTGAATTATTTAAATGAAAATATTTGTCTATCCATTCAGCTCAAAAAGATGCTGACACAGCACATCTAGATTTTGGCTTTTATTTTCCTACTAATTCTGACTCACATTTCTGACAAGTCCCTGAAAGCACACCCAATTCGTCATGTATTTTCATAAAACATACATGTTACCCTGAGAGCAAATGTTAAAGAATGCAAAATAAATTGTCCAGTTTTTGACAATTGTTCTATAGGAGGTTCCTTGGCTTTAAGAAGCAGTAATAATGGGTAAGCGAAGGAACTAAAAAGAAAATGCTCGACATGTTTGAAATGCTGTAAAAGTCATGAGAACTTTGTTTCTTTAGAATACCTGATACAAAGCCATTTCCATAATGATTCTCTTTCTGGTTGTTCTAAAAGCAGCATGAGGTATGAAAAAGGCAGCCTTGGGGGTAGAAATGCAAATTCCTGTTATTACAAAAGTATGGAAAGATTGTTTGGGACCAAGAAAGTCAAGGTCTGCCTAGGCTATTATAACAGGAAACAATGTGAAGTTGCCACATGCAATGTTCCTAATGCACTTCTCTGGGTATTTCACAATAAGCCATTACCATGGCAACTTAACCTCCAACCACACAAAAGAAACACCTCAAATTCTTTCTTCAGAATGACACAAATCTCACACAGGATCAAGGGATTGGTTTTAAAAATACTGCTCTAATGCTATTTTTAATGGCTGAAAAATAGAATTAGGAAGGGGGGTGGTCAGTGTAGACAGAATAAAGATGAACCAAGTACATGGATGATTGTTACACATTTTTGCAGTTTTAAATGACTTGAAGTTCTACTGTAATGATATAAATAAATACATATCTGTGTACATTGGTTGGAGGAGGAGTCCAGTGAATGTGTCATTTTCACCCCCAAATAGCAATGGAATAGAAGTATTACAGTTTTAGGCAATTCCAACCCACTCCAGTCTTTGTCCTTAACATCTGCCATTTTACTTAAAGAATCTTCCTGGCAACCAGTCACTTATACGCATATGGCAATGTGGGGTGGGGGGAAGAACTCATTTCCTATGTGAATCCCAAATCATGAAAAGTTAGGGATTTAGGAGTCAAACAGTAGAGGGTAAGTCGGCCAGATTGACCAGGGCACAAGGGGTAGCCAGCAAGCAGGCACAGCTAGTGAACGTTGATTCACCCTCTTGGAAAAAAAACAGAAGATATGGGCTTCCTCTGGGCACATCATAGCATCATCTTTTAATAAAAGGAGAGCTGATATGTCATAATCCAAGCAGTCTCCCCTACAGCATAATGTCCCCCTCAAATACGTCGGCCTGACGTGAGCTAAGACAGCAGGCTCAGGATGTAAGAGACTCGGGACCTCAGAAGCCCTTTGAGTAGTCCAGTAATTGCTGTTTTTGAATGTCGTGTTTCCGGTGGAAATTCCCTTGCAAACCTGCAGTTCTGTTAAATATCAAAGTGTTCTACAGAGGTGGGTGAGAATGCTTGTGTGAAGCTTTAAAGATCAACCTACAGTCCTAAGTATTTCAGCGTCCTGCCTTACTATACGTATTTTGAGTTCAGTCACAGCAAACGTTCACTTAACATATTCAAATTCAATAAAAGGCACGGAGTCAGAGAAGTGAAAGAGAAATAACTCAAGCCGTTCTGTTGGGGATTTCCTTCATCTGAGGACTGTTCTGGGATGAGATAAGGTGGAAGGGTCTGGTGTCCCATCAGCGGGACCCATTCTTCTGTGGCTTACACAGAGCAAGCACTTCACTGGGCTTAAGCGATCCTCAAGTTCATGGCCCTAAACACGGGCTGACATCTTTACCTGATGTTCAACAGTACTGGAGGAAAAAGAAGGCTGGGGGATGGTACGGTGGCCTCCAACGTGGAACGCTCCTAAAGGATTTTCAAGGGTAATTTTGACTACCCCTGGCTTTCTCCTTACCTGCTAACTTTGGAACATAATTGACATGTAAGATGTACTACCACTATTTTTAATTTTAGGAAATGTCAGAGGACCTTCCCTTTCTGGAACCAGACTTTCTGGTCTCTTTAAAATATTGTTTTCGCTACCTGAAATTTAAAACAAAATTCAAAAAATATCCAGCTTATAAATAGAGTGAGGCTCAAAAGTTTATTTGCAAGCTGGCTGTTTGGAACTCAGAATGCATTTTGCTATAAAAACAAATGTTATAAATGGTACAAAAGGTATGTGGGTTCCCAGAATAGCCTACATATGTCTTTGTTCTGAAATTTATACATTTGCAAAGGAAAACTACAAGGAAAAGGGTAAAAAGGGTATAGAGACGTATAGTATAATGACTAAGAGCACTCGCGCCAAGCTGTGTCCCAATACCATCACTCGCTAGCTTTTGGCCTTGACCAAGTTAATCTCCCTGTGTCACAATTTGCTCATCTATAAAATGGGACTAAGAGAATATTTCCTTCAGAGTCATGTGTGAGGATATAATCAGTCAATATAAGGCATGCTGCACAGAAAAGGGGTTCTGTGTTTGCTCACATGGTTGTTTTCTCTGCTCACACACTACAGCATTTCCAAGACCTCTGCCTCTCCAAACACCTGCGATTCCTGAGGGGGGAATTCAGAAATCTTAACCAAACCATGCCTAGTACAGAAATATTCACTCGAATGAGTATTTGCTGGAACCTGAAAGGAGGAAAAGGAGAGGGGTGTGCTGAAGGGAAAGAAGCTTGGGAAATGCTCCTGCACCCACTTCTTTCCTTGGCCATCCACTGTGCTGGACCCTATTCTGCTCCCCTCCAGTCTGGGGTGTCTGCAGCAGGAGGCAAAGGAGGATGCGTTGAGAGGGAGGAGACCTCCTGCAGACTTCCCAAAGCCCACTAGGCAAACCCCATGGCCGTGTGTTTATAGGGCAGACCCAAAGCAGTAAGGACAGAGGGACAAATGAGAACTCCTCCAGCTACTTTCTGGGGCTTGCCCCTCAGCCCTGCCTCCCCACATGCAGCTGGTCACCGCACACAATCCTGCTGGGTGGCCTCCCACCTTCTAGATCTTCTCCATGATCTCCCAAATGTTCTCCATGGGAAATGGCAAAAGACTACGGGTTGTACACAAGTGAGAATACCCAGAATCTTGGGTGGACCCTCACCACTTTCCCGATCTCAAGAAAGGCATCCTCCAATAAAACATATTTCGGGGAAGAAAATAGTACTTCCTGCCTCTTTAAGTGCATTAAAGCACATACCAGTTGCTTGCACCATCCATCTATCCATCGGTCCGTCCGTCCATCCGTCCCTCCATCCATTCACTGATTCAATAAATCTTTACCTTTTGGAATTTCAGATAGTACATATTTATAATATGACATTTAGATTTTTTTAAGGGGTTAATCTTAAGTGTAATTGCCATTCTACCTCTGTATGTAAAATTAGGTTCATGATGAAGCAGTTACTATAAAGTTTTTAATATTCAAAAAAAAGAGAAAAATAAACCTGTTTCTTTGTTTTTGTTTAAGGGAAATTTCCTGCCGTCAAGGAGCTCCTAGTTTAGATCAGGAAGAGCAAATAGTCAGCCTAGATTAGGTGTAGGCTTTGTCCTTAGGTGCTGACAAACCAAAGCTTTGCTTTTCAGTGCAGCTGGGACACAGCAGAGAAGCGTGCCGTTTACAGAGCATGGTTCCTTGGCCCTCTCTGTGCACAGCGCTGTCTTATGGCCTGGAGACTCCTCAGAGTATCTAGAAAGGGCATTTGGTGTCGCTGAACACACTTCTCATTATCTGGAGCAGACCCAGCTCTGCTCTTGCCCTGAGTGAGTATGCTGGTCATATGTATGTACAGGGGTGCTCACGGAGTTGGGGAGAGCCTTTACGATCCCCGTCAAAACTACTTCATCAAAATAGACCGCATACTTATTTAGAAATCTAGAATACATGGTACTAACAGTTAAGCCATGTTTCTAAGCTTTGTCTTTCCTTCCACTGGATTAAGCACTTGATTACCAGGGTATTTGGAACAATTAAAAAAAAAAAAAAAACAGATCATGGAATGCCTGGATGGCTAAGTCGGTTGAGCATCTGACTCTTGATTTCGGCTCAGGTCATGATCTCAGGGTCATGGGATCGAGCCCTACATTGGGCTTGAAGATTTCTTTCCCTCTGCCCCTCCCCCTGCTCATTCTCTCTCTCTCTCAAATAAACCAATCTTTTTTTTTTTTTTTAAAGAAGCAATAGGGATTATAAGAGAACATGCAATAGGAGATGTTGATGGGTAGAACATTTAGTTTTCCTTTCACTAGCCTGTGTGTGAGAAATAAACATGTAGGCATAAGTCAGTGCTGTTTGAGGGGGTACCTTTTTCTCCGGGCTCTCAAGCTCTGCTCAGTGAAGTTGTATGCTGTTCACCAGAAGTTCTGACCACGCGTTCCAAGCATTGTTAAGATGATAAGATTGTTCTTTGCTGCCCTTTAAACTTAGGTGTGGCCATGTGACTTACAAGGCCAGTGACAAGTGAGCAGAGGTGACAGGCATCACTTCTGGACAGAAGTTCTCAGAGCCACTGTGCCACTTGCCACACTCTACTACTTTGCATGGCCATGGACAGGGTCCCGGAGGTGGCTGCTTGTCAGCTTGGGATCCCCGGGTAAGGACCCCCAGGGTGGAACCCCCAGCTGACCCATGAAGAAATGCATAGTGAGCAAATGCAATGCGTGCTGAGACTTGGGGCTGTCTGCTCCTGCAGCATAACCCGTGATGCTAGGTTCTGACAGACAGATTGTGGGCCGGGCGACCTTCGTTTCACTGCCAGGCCGATCGTGGGGGAACCACACTGGAAGGGTTTGTCCCGCATATTTCCAAATTGCTCTATTGCCCCCTTGTAATTTACCTTTTAATCTCAAAGCTCTTGGCGATCCTCTGGCCTCTTAACCATCTGAGCCACCCAGGCGCCCTGATCCTCTGGCCTCTTATAAAGAAACATAACTTATTTAGCTTTTGTTGTTGCTGTTGTTTTAGTATTGGTTTTTGAAGCTGTGGCAAGGTGCAAAGGAGGGAGAAAGTTCTAGATGGGGAGTTAAGGGGTGGAGGTTTTTTTTTTACTGGTTTACTGACTCTGCCATTAACCAGCTGTGGGACCCCCGAACAGAGCATTATTGTTTTGTGACCTCAGTTTCCTGCAAGGAGCATAGACAACTTGGATTAGACCTCAGATGGCAAAGTAGCATCCCACAATGAATGATACCTAGCTCTGAGATAGGTTTTGTTTGGTCCACATAGGGGTGGCTTCCCCTGCCCCCCCTTTCATTAAACCAGGATAACATAAAAATCTATTTGCTCCTTGCTTGCTTTTTCACATATATTCACTCAACAAATATTTGTTGAGTGCTCACCATGTGCCATTCACGCTTCTAAGCCCTGGATGTATACTTACACACAAAAGAGGCTAAAAATCCATGCCCCGCCCCCCACCCCGCCAGGAGTTGACATTCTAGAGGAGTCCCAGCTTCTCTTCACTGGAAGATCCAGCAGCACCAGGCCTGTATCTCAACATAGCACGGACTTTTGTGAAGCTGAGGAGCAGTTGTATCTTCAGACTGGGCACTGGGTCCTGCCTCTTCAGGCTTGGGGAGGGCCCATCCAGGTGCTTGCTTTCCCCGCCTGCACCTGTAGGCGGCTGCGTTTGGATGCTCGGACTAAGTGACCTCTCAGAGTCCTTCCTTCCTAACAGCCATGATTATAAAGTCTATGCCGCAGAAAATGAAAACAGTATTTCCAAATGTGTGGCAGAAAATTTACATCTGAATACTGTCACAAATTCTATAAGCTGGGCTGTGGGTATATGTAAAACAGAAAATAACCTCTGCCCTCTCTTCCTCTTAGCACCACCATCTCTCACTTGGCGGACTCTCGTAGGAAGAAAGAACTACACTCAGCACACTCCACATCTCCTTAGTCTCCATCCTGCTCCCTGCCTCCCTCTGTCACTGCTTTCCTGGCAGGCTTTTTATTCCGGATGCAAATTAGCTTTGTAAATTACCATGGGTGCCTATACCTTAGGTATCCTAAATATTTAACTACCTGTCTAAAACTGTTGTTCAGCGGTTGGATGGAAATTAGCATAACACTTTAACAAGATTCTGGAAAGCCCTCTGTTTGCTGTGCAACATTATTTACTAACTGCATTGCCGTTCTCCTTCGCAGTGAATCCAAGAAGGGATGTGGGTGCAGGGTAACGGTTATGTGTTTCAGCTCCAATGGGAACAGGCTTTGTGAAAAATATGTGGGCTGGTAGACACTAAAAAATTATTTGCAAGGTTATTGTAAATCATCTGTACTGAAACCATTCTCTTCCCTCCTCCTTTTTTTCCTTGTTCTTTTGCTCTTTCTTTCTTCCCTCTTCCTTAGGTGGGATTGCAGATGACTCATCTTTTTGAGTAATCTCCTTTTTAAGTAGCAGGGTTAATGGTATCAGGATAAGGAAGAGGGAAGACAGAGCACCAAAGCTATTACCACATGTGTTAATGGATAGATACACACATATATTCCATTACTCAAGTGAAAGACAATTAAAAGGTCATTTTTCTCTGTAAAAAATTTCATCTAAAAGCTGAGACATAGTAAGCCAAGTTCCCACCACAGCAAAATTTTATAACCAAGTTATAAAAGCTTGAAAAATAGCATGACACAGCAAAACCCTGCCACCATCTTAATTACACTGTCAACAGACACAATGTTAAAATGTACACATCAATGTTCCTTTTTAATCCTGTGAACTAGTCCTGGGATGTGTCTAGAATTATATTTCTAATGTCTGACATACCTATCCCACCTCAAAGCAGAATTATTCTAGGTTCCAGATCAAATGAGGTTTTTTTCAATCAAGTTTCTAGAAATATCTCCCTGCAGTTGAAAAACACCAGCAAATATTAATGACAACAAAAAATAATTTCAACAACTAGCATTTAACGAGAATTTGTTATGTTCTAGGTGGTGTGCTAAGCAGGTGATCTGACTTATCTCGTGTAATCCCCAGCACTACCCTATGACATGGCCCTTCTTATTTTCCATTTGCCCCTCTGGGTCCACTCTCCATCTTCCTCCAGCCTGCACTGCGCCATGGTGCTGAACTTTACGGATGTCATCTTCAGAGTTCCCAGAGTGGGAGGAGAGTGAAGTCTGGGTATTTATTCTCCCAGCTCTGTTTTTTGGGGTCCAGTGTTGGCATTACGTTTCTATTACCCCAGCTCTTATCAGGGGCCCTCTCCCCTGGCCACCACACTCTGGCCAGCTTCCAGGAGCCTCTCCCCTTCCTCATCCCTTCAGACATGGAGCTGCTTTGTTATCCCCAGGATTTTTTACTGTCCTTGGCTGAGTGCTCTTAATTCTGCCTACACTCTTGTCATTAGGCCCTTAGTAAATGCTCTCGATTACCTTGAGTGCACCATCTATTTTCTGGACTCTGAATAATGTGGTACTATCATTCCCCTTTTACACATTGAAAAAAAAAGTGAGGCTTTGATACGTTATGTGACTTAGCCAAGACTGCACAGCTAGTCAACACTAGAGTCAAGATTTAAACTGAGATCTCAGCCTAGGCTCTTACCCAGTCCAGTCCCTGGGGTCTGGAACTGAATCCCCATTGTGTTGGTTTTCCACACAGATTTCAAGAAAAGAATCTGGACTTCCAGCCCGAGAAGAGGAGTTGGCTTTACTTTAGCACTGTTGAGCTGGGTCACGGTTTTCTAAAGCCACTTGGCTTCTCTGTGCCTTGGTCTCATCTATAAAATGGGGGAAAGACTTGATCGACTTATTGCTCAGGATTCTTGGAAGATTCAAAGTGAGATAACAGATAGGAAAGCACCTGAAATTGATGTCAGTGCTATGTAAGTGTAAGTTATTTGTCTTGGGCTTATACAATTTATAACAATATTAAGATGTAGATCTCACTCTCTATACGTGTGTGTGTGTGCACGCGCGAGTGTGCACACACACCTACATGTACACATGGGGAATTTAGGTCTTCATCTTGTAGGTTAAAACACCATTTCTCTTCCATGATACAAACTCTTCGTCCACAGTTCAAATTTGCTTATGTTCTAACTATTAGGATCCCACATTCACATTCAATCATTTTAAAAAGAAAAAATATTGGGGCGCCTGGGTGGCTCAGTCTGTTAAGCGTCTGCCTTTGGCTCAGGTCATGATCCTGGGGTCCAGGGATCAAGTCCCACACTGGGCTCCCCGCTCAGTGGGGAGTCTGCTTCTCCTTTTCCCTCTGCCACTCCCCCTGCTTGTGCTCTCTCTCTCTACTGACATAAGCCTCACTGTCCTTTGGGCATCATTCTGCTCATTCTCTGCTACTGGGAATATCATTTGTTTGGCGCTTCAATTTTTCTACCAACAAAGTGTGTACCAGCTTCCTGCCTCTTGCTCACAAGATTGTTGGAGAATTTTTAGAGACCCAAGAAGACTGCCACAGAAAGATGAAGGGCAATTCTTTGTATCTTGAGCTGGAGTTATCTCTGCACTTGTCACATGCTCCTAATCTATGACCAGCTTTTAATTAGACAATAGACATTGGGCAGTTAATGTCTTTGATGTTCAAGATTCTGACTCAGGGCCACGGAGGCTACTCATCACTGAAGATCATGCTCACACTGCTTTCTAGTTGTGCAAGCATATTGAGGCAAAAATTCAGAATGGTTAAGAGGCTGGCCTCTGGAGTCAGGCAGGTTGGGTAACCTTGGATTGATTTCCTCTCTAAGCCTCCGTTTACTCACCTATAAAATGAAGATCACAGCATCACCTTATAGGGATGTTGAGAGTTTCAAATAGACTAAGTGTAACCACTCAGCAATGTGCCTACACGTAGTAAGAACCCAATGGATATTAATGCCCCCTGTATATTGTTGACATAGCATTTCATATATTACCAAATTTACATACATTTTTGTCTTTTCACCTCTTCCTCCCACTCTGCCCTTTCAGTGCTCTGAACTATACCTAGTATATAGCAGGTGCTCAATAAATGTTGGGTGAGTCAGTCAAGGAAAAACACAAGATGGTGTCCCTGCCCTCCAGAATATTCTATCAGTTTGGCAGATAAGACATTCACCCACCAGATAGCTAGCAATTATGCCCAGCAGAAGGTAAGTAGCATGTAACTTGTATACAGAAAGGCAAGAAAGTGAGAACCCTTCTGAACAGATGGAAAAGAAAGGCTTTTTGAAGAAGGGGGGTTGGAACCTAAATCGTTACCCCTTCAGTCAGGCAATGCTCACAGAGAATGCCATTTGCACAACACTCTGGCCACTCAAACAGATGTTTCCTCTCCATTTCCCTGGTTTTAGCTTTAGTGGGAAGGGATTTTAGTTTCTTATTGCTGCTGTAATAAATTACCCCAAACTTACTGTCCGAAACAACATAAACTTACTCTCCTGCATTGCTGGAGGTCAGAAGTCCCAAATCGGTTTCACCAAGCTGAAGTCAAGGTGCAGACAGGGCTGGTCCCTTCCGGAGGCACTAGGAGAGAATCTAACTCCTTGCCTTTTCTGGCTTCTATGGCTTCTTTCATTCATTGGCTCCCTGCCCTGTCCTCCAGCCCCAAAGCCGGCAGCATAACATTTCCAAAATCTTATCGCCTCTGTCATTGGATTGCCTTCTGTCTGATTCTTCTGTGCCGCTCCCTGGTGAGGATACTTGTGATTACACGTAAAACCCACTCAGATAATCCAGGATAATCTCCCCATCTCAAGTTCCTTAACTTAATCACATCTGCAGTCCTTTTTGCCATGTAAAGTAACATTCACAGGTTCCAGCAATCAGGATTGGAGATCTTTGGGGGCCATGATTCAGTTTAATGCAGTAGCCAATAAAATAGAGGAGAGAGGAATTACCTTAGCAAACACTTGGATTTTTTTCCAGCCCATCTTAATATTGAATCCAGCAAATGTGTCTGTGAATTAACAAAACCACATACCCTTGTCATACTTGTTGACCATTAATCAGAATTTGCTTAACATCTTCTATTGAATTACATTTGAACATATGGATTTGAGCTAATGTTGCTTGCTACTGATGTTGTGGAAGTGGAAAATAGTCAATATTTCCTAATAAGAAGAAACATGAAGTAAAAGAGGCCAGTCAGAGGTATTGGGTAGGTGAGGGGTTAAGGAGACATGAGGGCAGGGAGAGGAATGGTCACAAAGTGAGTGAAGGCTTCAGGTTCATTCTGGCTGGAACCAAGCTTCTGGCCCTTTCTGTCAGAAAAGGCAGCTGCTGACATTCCCCTTCCCAGAGACAAATTTCCACAAACGATGCAGAGACGGCCAAATGAGCAGCCATCCTGCATCCTCTGAATTTGCAATAATCATCCTATTTCCTTAGAGTTTGGGTCATCCAAATAAACATAGATCTCTCCTCACTATTTGGAGATATTTGATATTTCCACAACACACATACTTTGGGGGGATTTTGTTTTAGCATATTAAGTTTCCTTCTTTCTGTTCCTCTCAACAGCTTCCTTTCCATGCTATATAAGACCTCTGGGAACTGGTCTTCAAGGTAACGATGTAGCCCTATATTCTGTTTAAGTGTAATATCCACATTGTCTACCAGAGGTGATGTTCTACATGTATGTGGTCACAATACCTGTCACCTACCTTCCTCAACAAAAACATCCACACTGCCCGCTGTCACATAAAACCACCTTAATGCTGCAATTGTGCATGTCACTAAGCTCTGCCCATTCTAATAGCATCACGTTTCCATAGTTACTAATGAATTTCAAGGGGGGGGAGCATAGAGCAGTTAGAATTATAGATAACAGGAGGAAAGTAAGTAGCATAAATAAAATGTGTGACCGGCGGGGGGCTCCAAAGCTGATTACTGCACGTGTGAGGGCATGGAGCCTTAGCTTCTGAATGGATAACTATAAACCAAGCTTCGGGTCCCCACCTTTTTACCCAGTGAGCCCTTAAATGCTTAAGAGGGAGGGACTCAAGGGCACAACTACATTATTTATAGTCAATAAATGGAACCTAATGAAAGTATGGGTTTAACAAGTGGTAGTTGTGCTTCTGAGTCCCTCTGCCCCACACATGGGGTTGGAAGAACTTCCTAAGGAGTACCTTTCCCTCCTCTCTCTTTCCCAGGCCAGTCATCTTCCTAAGGCACCCTTCTTGTCATATTACTTAGTGCAAAAGGATATGCAATGACCACTGGCTGTCTTCCCGGCCATACCTCAATTCCTCATCCGGGACCAAGGGACAACTCTGGACCAGGCCAGCTATGTGTGCACAGGCTCGTCACACTCTCTGGGGCTGTATTCCCTCCAGGCTGGGCCCCTCACCACCCTGCAAGGCTCACCTGTTCTTCCTACTCCACTCATCCACTACTTAGGCTTCAACAGTAGGATTCAAGCCCCACCTTCTCTTTGAAGCCTTGTTGCTAACTCTCTGGTCAGAACTGACCGTTCCCTTCCCTTCCTGCCCACAGCACATACCCACACCTCACCTCGGTGGATTATAAACACCAGTCAGTTTTATTTTTCCCACTCACTGTTTTCAACTCTACTGCTTGAACCTCCCTTTTCCACAAGGCGATGGCTTCCATTGAGGCTACATTGCTTAATTTCATAACTTTTCAGCCACTTTTCTTAAAACACTCTCTCAGACTGAGCCCTCTTCCTTTTTAAATGTCAACCTCGTATCTAATTCACATCTCCCTTCTCATCCCATCCCTGACCCCACCCTAGTCAAGATACTATTGGCACATGAAAATGGAGGAAGACAGGGCCTCCTGCCCCTCAGACACCTCTCCATCTCTTCCTTGCATGCTCCTTCTGGTGTTGGTCCAGGAAAATGAGGGGGAAAAGAGAGACCAACATCTCCTTGCTGTTCTGCTTACAGAGAGTTCTGGTCCATCCAAAACTGGGGGCTAATTGCTGCCCTGGCTTGTTTTCTTGGAGCTCAGAAGGTGCAGCCCTTTATGAGATTAGTCTGTCAACCCTCAGCTGATAGCTTCTTACCAACTCCTCTGATGTTTACCCCCTGCAACACCCAGAACTCTATAGCCTGCAGTCTCATCTATTTGGCTTCAATTTCCAGAGCCTACAGACCCAACTGGATCCGGCCTTCACACCTCTTCATACTTCCTCATGCCCTTGCCCCATGTAGCACCTGCCATCTTCTCCTGGACTCTTCCTCCACACACCGGCAGTTGCCAGTTGCTTGAAAACTATCAAGATGGCATCCCTCACCATCCTTGGTTTTGGGAATGGTGGACAGTTATGGCGGAATTATGAGTGATTTTCCTCACTCTTGTTTTTGGGGTGGGAGGAGACATACCTCATTCCCTTGTAGGGGGTTGGTGAAAGGAGGAAGAGCACTGCCCTACTCCACAAGTAGACCTCTCATTGTCTCCCCGCTCAGCCTCTCCCTATTCATTTGGGGGGAGTGGGTAGTAGAGATAGCGTCAGGGCTGGTTCTGCTGAAATCCAGCTCTTAGCAAACCCTGCGGGTGGTGGCTGGCCACTGTACGGGGCAGCTGTCTGCATAGAACTAGTCTCATTCCCTAAACAATGGAAAACATTGCATTAGACACCTGGCTTTCTCTCTAGTTCCTAGAGTTGGGAGGTCCCAGTCTTCTGCCCCTGGTTTCTCTGGCTTATGACCCTTGATAATCAGGTTAACCACAAGATGGGAGGAAGACTAAGGGCCTGCCATCCCTCTCCTTGCTCCTTTTTGTGAGCACAAGTCAGCTACCTCCTATTTCTTTGATGCTGACCACCAGGATTGTGAGTCGGGATCCACAGCTAATAGCATTCAACTTGATATAGTTTTAAAAGTCTACTGAGCAATCTATTTTATATTACTTCCATTATTCTCAATCCATTTAAGCAGGTGAATCTTGTCTCCCCAGTAAGGTAAACGCTGAGATAATCCTTAAAGAATAGGTATGGTATTCAGTATTTCTTTTGCTTTATGCATAAACTCTACCAGAGTGCTCTGCACATAATAGACAGGGACTAAATAAAGGTCTGTTAACTTGATGGAGGACAACATGAGCGATAGACCCCAGGAGCCTGTACTGTGGCAATCAGTGGTGGCTGCCCCCTGCCACATTGAACCAGAGAGGCCAGCTCCTCAGTGGCAAAGAGCATGCAGCCTCATTCTGGCCTAAAAAGCTGTGTCCATGTGACACTCTAGGTAATTTCCATCCATCAAAAACTCAGACAATCCAGAATGAAAATCCAGATTTTTTTGTATCAGGAAAATAAAACATTCATATGATTGAATGCTTGCCTTTTATTTTAAAAAAATGATTTGTTGTTTGTGACTCACTATAAGGCCAGAGAGAATTAGGTAAGGCAAGGAAAAAGTAAATTGCCAGCATTCCTGAAGAAATGTTTGCTTTCCAGTTTTGAAATTTGAAGGAAGGGGGTTTGGTGGGTATTTTTTTCTCTTTGAAAGGGGAAAAAAATAAGGAAAAATAAGGACTGGATCTCTAGCTAAAAGGGAGAAACAACTTTTAGTAAAAATCTAAAAGCTGATGCTAATAAATCCTCAGGATATATGTGCATTCTAATTTTTTATGATGATACACAGTATATCCTAAATTATAAAGTTCCATCAATTGAAAATGTGCCATCCATTTAATAATAGCTGTTCAGAACAAAGAAACACTAGAATAACTCTTGATGTTGATCATAAGACATTTCCTAACATGAATATGATAGAATTAAAATGTTGAACTATTAAGATCAGTGTTGTTTTGGGCCCTTTATTTAATCTTCTTAACAACCTGTAAGACTGATACAGTCACCATCTGCATTTCACTGATGGAAAGCTAACCCAGCATCAAAGACAGGGTAAGTGGCAGCGTTGGATTCAAACAAGACTAACCACTACAGTGAACAGCCCAGCTTAGAAGCTCCATATGCAAGAATTTCATCATTAATACCACGGGCTTGTCTACACAAGATCTGACCATTTCCCACCACTTCTATCCCTGTCTCCCCAGTTAAGCCACCTTCTCCTGATTGCAGCAGCTGATTGGCCCCTTGACTTGCACTTGTACCCCTACGGTGAGGTATCTGAGCAATCCCTACAAGGCCTACATCAGCTCTTGTCACTCCTCAGCTCAAAATCCTACAATGGCTCCATCCCACTCAGAATTAAACCAAAGTCCTCACCAGAGCCCGCAAGGCCCTTCAGATATCTGGCTTCTGGCCGCCTCTCTCCCTCCCTGGCCCATTCCAACCTCGCTGGACTCATAACTGTTTTCAGATTCAGCAAGTACACTCAGGGCCTTTGAACTTGCTGTTTCCTCTGTCTGGATTGACCTTACCCCAGATACTCAGAAGTCTTGCTCTCTCACCTTCTTCCAGCCCATGGTGAAAAGTTATCAGAAAATATCCCTGTCCCTCCTCTTTAAATAGCACTCTCCAGGACTTTCTGTCCCTTGCCCAGCTTATCTTCACAGCAGGTATCGCCTCCTGATCTGCTAAACATTTTTGTTTGTTTCGCTCTTTTCCTATTCTAAAATATAAGCTTTTTAAAGGCAGACTGTTTCGTTCACCCCCTGATCCTCACCACTCAGAATGGTGCCCGGCACAGAATGGGTGCTCAGGAAGTGTTTGTTGAGTGAACCCATTCCTTAGAAATCCTATCAACCTTGATGGTTAAGAATCCATATAAATGAGCATGATGCTCTGCTAGGATTTATTCTGTACAACCCCTACTCCATTCCGAGTAACCATAATTAAATATGAAAAAGCTTTAAGGGCAATAGTTTAATAACGAGACAGATCTGTCCATGAACCCCTGCTACACTGTGGTTAGCACAGTGCATGAGAGTTTAGTAATAACGTGGTCAGTCCACAGGCTCCCTAAGATGGCATTGCCATGGTCAGTCCACATTGTGGCATTGCTCTGCCTTACTTATAGGTCTGCACGTTCCTTGGCCTCAGTTCAGGATGACTTCAGAGCCCTTAATTCTCTCTTTATACTCAGCTATGCACTACAAAACTCAGCTCCAATTTTAATCATATTCTCTCTTGTTCTAAATCAAAGTGGAGACCATTTAATCATTCTTTTGAGAAATAAGTATGCTGGCAAGAGGAAGTTTTTAACCAAATAAATAATTTCTATTGTTGTGAAGGCAGAAAAAAAAAGAAATGATGGGAAAATTCAAATTAAAAAGCCTTCTATTTCTGTAAAAATAACTTCTCTTGTTCTTAAGACAAATATATGTAGTCTCTGCATGGCTAAGCCCGGGGACTCCTGTCTCTGCAGCGCGAAGCATTTATCCTCTTCATCCCTCTTCGGTTGGCTGATTTCCCATCTTGAAATGATGCCTAGATTGTCCTTCCTGTCCAACTTGTACACCTTCCAAAATGCACATGAAGCAGGTAAGAAACCCAGGCCATAAACTCAAGTGTTCAAGAAATAGAGCATATCAAAATTTTTCCATAAATTAATTTCAACTCAGGGAGCGCTCCTGCCAAGCTCACAGGAGATTTAACTTTCAGACAATACTGGCTCTCTCCTTGCCCTCTCCATGCTGCTGGGGTTGCAATAGGTCCCAGGGTCTTATGCTGCCAGAGCACCAAGGAATCCCCCCACCATTGCTCATCTGTCCATTTTACCCCCAGAGACAGCCTTTGTCCCAGACTATGTGATAGTTGACTATGCTACTTTTAAGCAACACAGCGAGTTTCAGAGATCTTGGGAGAGGTTGAACCCCTGGCTGGGGATCCAGTCTTTCCCATACCATTCCCTATGAAATCCTATCATATTCTTTGGATGCTATCAGGGACCAAGGCTTATGGGGCCACAGACCTTCCACTGAATCTCCCAGCCAGCAGAATCACAGCTTAATCTGGGAAATGCCTTTTCTCTCAAACCTGACTCTCTTCAACCGGCCTGGGCTTTTGAAAACAAAACAAACAAACAAAAAAAAAACACACTTTCTGGATATAAGAAAACATAAGCTACTTGCTTGAACAAAGCAAAAACTTCAGGGATGCAGGGAGAAGCCACATATATTCATGTTTTTAAATGGTCTCTCCACCTCTGCCCCCCCCTGCAACCAAACCAGAAGATCCCTGCTCTGTTCATGCATCTTAGAAGAAAATGGTGTAGCTCAGTGTGGGCTGGAGGGACTGGGTCTGGGTTTGGGGTATCAAGTGGTCCTGCTGCCTGGGCACTTGGGGAATTCAGACCCCCCCCGCCCCCGCTTATTGCAGCCATTGAGAAAAGGCCAGAATGACCAGATGTGCCTCGAGGAGAAAACTCAGCCAGCTCCATTTGCACATCATGTTCCGTTCAAAACCCAAGTCACTGAAGGAGTTTGGGAATTGTTATATCACAAATTTTAATTGACCAATAGGAACCTGTGTTATTTATCAATATAAATAATTTTCTCCCAAAGTATAGTTTGCATGCAGGTAGTCTCTTTTTTGACTTCATCTGTTTACTACCATAAGGAATATAGTTTTATAAACCATCTTGTTTTCAACGCCTCCTTCTTTGTAAGGGATCAAGTGATAACTCATGAATGACCATCTTACACAGACCCACATTCTAAGCCGAAAAACAATGAAAACAAAAACTCAGGCAGCCCCTGCACAATCCTCCCCCAGGACCCTGCACACAGCTGCACTTTTGTCTTTTGGAACAACACAGTGTATGTCCAGCAGATGCTTCTCAAGGACGCGTGCACTCTTTAAGTTCTGGACAAGATAAATGTTACCAGCATCCTTAATTCCTGTCTTAACTGTGCCTTTCTAGTTTTCTTTCCTGTAATCCATGCAATTTGGGGAATCACCTCACATTCTTTTCTGTATGAGGCTGGGTGTAAGATATAACAGAAACCAGCAAGCATAGGTCAGGTTTTTCGGCAGCCAAGGTCAAAAGCAGACAGGATTCTTGCCACCGAAGGAAAGAAAACTCATCATGACCGTGAAGAGGACAAGTCTGGTAGAGAATGAAGCCTGCACTGGAAGCCAAGAGAGTTATATTATCATACAACCCCATGGATGCCTTTGAAGCTTATGAAAACTGAATCATTCATGCACCCAGTCACCCATCCAACAATTTTTTTGCTCACCTACAACAAGCCAGACACTGTGCTAGCACAGGTGAGGATTAAAATATGAATGTTCTAAAGCAAAAACAAAACAAAACAAAAAAAGACTTTTAAAAAAGACCTGTTGCAATGATATCACCATATGCTTTAGGGCTTCATCTATTCTGTCCCTGTGTCAGTGATATTGACAATTTATGATGGATAACAATGGGTATTTTACATTGTATTTACATTATCTCCTACAATCTTTCAAACAACCCCACAAAGGATTACCAGGTCCCTCTTACAGACACTAGGGCACAGAGAAGTTAAGCAATTTGCTAGTAAAGACAAGGCTGAGTAAATGAATGTTATAGTACCCTCCACTACAATACCATGAAGCCATTCACTGCTAATATCCATGTTTTGTGTTTGCACCTTAAACACACACACACACACCTTGCTGGGCTAAATATGTATGACAAATATTTATCAAAAAAAAATCAACTAGAAAATATGTTTCCTCCTTGAGCCACATATAACTTTACCTACTCATACCTGAAGATGTACTTATTCCCACTCGAGACAGATTTCTAATAGCATGATATGTCAAAAAAAAAAAAAAAAAAACAACCCCACATAATCTCTGAACTTCCCATCAGCCTGTGGATTCTGGGATCAGCCCTGAGCTCGAGTGGACATTCTTAGTACCACTATACTCTGCTCTAGGCCTGTTTTTGCCCTGGTTTTCTGGGCAAAGTAACAATGGAGGATACCCAGCACCTGGACCATTCCACCGCCTCATGCCAACACGGGAAAACAGAACCTTGCCCAGAAATGTCACTTGCCAATGTTAGATTTCTTTTTGTTCTGAGTCACCATTGGCATAAATATATGCTGGTTATTATAAGGAAAAATTGGCCAGAAGCTGCCTGAGCTTAAAATTGAAACCAAAATTCTGATATTTTAGACGGCACAACGTATCATTAGGTTTTGTTCTTGTACCTCAGTTGCTGTAACTGAAAAAAGGCGTAACACTACCTCCTATTCCCTTTCAAGGTTTTCCTCAAAGATAATAATATTAAGCTCTTTCAATCTCTTGATTAAAGTGTTTACATGAGACAATCAACAAAGATTTTAGTGACATAGAATGTTACTTGAGCATTCTGTTAATGATTAGTATTTGTCTTTGTTAAACCCTGTCCCCAAAACATTTCCATCTCAAAATATCAAGTGATTACATTCTGCTAATATCCTTAACAGAAATAACCAACAAGAAAAACTATAAACATTTTATGAATGTTTCTTTTTTTTTTAAGATTTTATTTATTTGAGAGGGAGAGAATGAGAGAGAGAGCACATGAGAGGAGGGGAGGGTCAAGGGAGAAGCAGACTCCCTGCTGAGCAGGGAGCCCGATGCGGGACTCGATCCAGGGACTCTAGGATCATGACCTGAGCCGCAGGCAGTCGCTTAACCAACTGAGCCACCCAGGCGCCCCTTTATGAATGTTTCTATTCCTAAAACTAATCATCATTCAAGGTCAAATACTTTGATCAATGGTCTTATCAGGTGATAGTATTGCCTTCCTGCCAAGGGATGAAGCTGAAGTGTACACTTATTAAACTCATCACATTTGCTTCATTCGTGGCCATCAATGACCTGGAACCAGGCAGAGTTCATGAGTGAAATAAATATACAGACTTCAGTTTGTTTTATTTTTCTTTTCTTTGGGCAACATTCACCAATGTTGTCATTGTTCTATTTGTATTAGGAAAATGTCTTCAAGTTCGAATACAGACCGCATTGGTGATAATCTGGGGGACAGCAAAGACAGGTCAGGATCTTTCCCTTCCTGCTCTCAAGTACTACTAGCGGGGCTGGGTGCTCACTGGTGGCTCTAAATACACGGTCACATCTACAGAAATGTGGTATCACAGGGTTGAACATGCACATGGAGTTGTCCAGCCCTGTGAGGGATTCTACAGCAGTACCTACCCATTCCCATTTTGGAATTACCTCCTCCACCACTGCATTCTAATGTGTGCCTTGCATCCAGCTCTAGAGTTCATGGCGGTAGTGCAGTCCACGACCAGCAAGGTCCCAAAAGGGTCAATTCCTTCTTACTCAAGCATTGCTTTCCTTGTAGCCTCCAGGAAACACTGTCTGACCATGAGAGACTCAACTAAAATTAAAATGACTGGCCAACCTAATGGCTTCAGGAGATTAATATTTAACAGGAGGGTTCAGAAAAAGAATTTCACATCCCCAAAAGAAAGTCCTTCTTTCATCCCCCACAACACTGTTGTAACAACATTCATGAGGCAGGACCAGCATGAGTTTTATGAAAGGGTTATGTTCTGTTAGAGGGCATGCACAGAGCCTCACAGGTACATCCCTTCAGGAGGAAAGACGTGCTGCTACAGCTCCCACCACCCCAGGTACTAGGACGGACTAAGAGTCATAGCTCACTGCTTAAGAAGTGGATGCAGATATATTTTTTTGAGCCAGGGTGATTTTAATTACAGCTTGATCTTTATGGCCTTGATTTTTCTATTAATGCCCACCACCAAATCTTCTAATTTGTTATTAGATCTTGAAAGGAAAGAAATAAAGCAAAAAGGGATATTTCCAGTAGGTGCTACCTCGAGGGGCCTAACAAGTAGAGCAGATTGAGCAATAATGGCCATGTTAGCAAATGCCAAGGCCAAGATAAGACTGTTGAAACTTTTTTCACACTGGAGCTATATTCTGTGAATAGGAATTTTTATTCTGATTAAAAACCTAAGCGCTAGCCTTACACAGAGAAAATCCCCAGTGCCCTGCATTTTCAATGACCTCATTATTCCTATTGCTGTCTTGCCTCAGTCTTAGGTGCTAGAGAAAGCGAGGAGGATGTAATGCCCGATACTTTGGGCTCCTCTAACTCCCCCCTCTCTGACATAACTATTAGCATGGCAGGTATGGCAGGCTGTGCAACAGCCCCTGAAAGGTGTTCATGCCCTAGTTTCTGAGACCCATGAATAGGCTACCCTGGGTCATAAAGGGGACTTTGCAGAGGTGATTAAGTTCAAGATTTTGCGATGGGGAGATTACCCTGGATTAGAGGGGCAGACCCCGTGTTATCACAGGAGTCATTACAGGAAGAAGGCAAGGGGATCAAAGTGAGAAAAAAGGAGATGTGAAGACAGAACCAGAAGTGGAAATATGTGCTTTGGACATGAAGGAAGGAGCCACAGAGTACGAAATGCAAGGGTCTTCGAGAAGCCAGAGAAGGCAAAGGAATGAATTTCTACCTTGAAGCCTCCAGAAGGAACACAGCCCTCCTGACGCCTTGATATTAGACTTCTGACTCCCACAACTGTGAGGGAATAAATCTGTGTGGGCAAGTACTAACTCTGTGGTAGTGCAGCAGCAATAGGAAATGACTGTACTATGAAGGGTCTGGCTTTGCTTCCTTAAGCATACTTGCTGTTTCTCTTCAAAATCACCTGTTTGAAACAGGACCACAGAAGGTCCTGCGGAAACCTGTGGAGGAAGAGCTGCTGGAATCTGAAGTCCTCAGGCAAGCATACACTTGCTTCTCTGGGTAAGGAGTGATCCCGTGCTTTCGGGGACTAAGATCGGAGCCTCCTGATTTCAGAAGATGGCTTTTGGAGAAACTGTATTTGAGTGAAACTGAAATCTGAAACTTCTTTGCAAATGAAAGAGAAGCCATTGTTGAGAGAGAAGTTGTACCTCAGACCAAAGATTTCCCAACTCCCGCTTTCTCTTTAAGTAGTTCATAGATCTTCTTTTAAAACTGAACAAATACGTTTTGCAGCAATAGGAAAACCCTATGAAATCAAACAAAGACTTTTTCTGAGCATTTCCAGTCTTTTCAGTAAATGCAAAGACTCCATAATGCAGAGGTGCTTGGGCATGTGGAGGTAGGAAATGGAGTAATAGTGAGTCAAAAGGCCTATTTCCATCAAAATGCCTCAGAGGAATTCTTTGCTGGTTCTCGAGTTGAGGAGTAGCATTCGGTAAAGCATGTTATTTACACAGTCGATTTTTATAAACCAGCTTGTTGCTGTGGTCTCAGGCCAAAGATTCTAACAACAAAAACCCAGTAACATAAAAACCAAGTTTAAAGTAGAAATTAATTTCAAAGAAATGAAAAAGAGTGTGCTTTATTAGCATATGTTCTTCAGGAAAAAGTATGCTTTTCTTATATAAGAGCTCTGTTCAACCAGATGGGCCTTCTAGTAGATACAAACTCATCATGGAGAACACTGTGCTTGGAATTTCCTGCGGCTGAATCCCTTCAGGGCACTCTCTTGGAAGATGTTAATTACCAATACAAAAAAAACTTTTCTGCTTAATAATAATAGTCCTGTACAGTTGCCTTGATCTTCAAACCCGCAAGATTTTTTTAAAGAATCTTCTCTGTGAGAGTATATCAAAAGGCATATTAGTCATACTATATATAAGCTGTTAATTTTTCTATTTGGATACCCAACTACCACTGAAACCTGTATATCAGATTTGCCCTTTTCATACTTAAGTTACCATTATTACCTTTAGAGCTGATGATCTTGTAAGAGTTGCTGTGTATCAGCCTAGTCATCCTCCATGATTCTAATGGATTAGAATTTTAAAATGTATTTCACAGCAATTTTTTCAAAGATTAGTTCAAAATGCTAAAAATGATTTTCCCCCTAAAAACAGTAAGCATGGCCATGAAATGCAAACAAAGGGACAGAGCAGATTTCTGTTATTAGGTGAACTTGCTATCCTGCACTGAAAAGTCTAGGCCTTTACATCCAGCTCTGATGACTTCAAGGAGATGTAGTCATTGTACGGAGGCTGTAAATGAGAGTCATAATTACGATAGGGATTCAGAAAATGAAATCTAGGAGGAAAAAACTGGAACCATCCTGAAAATTAGAAGGTTGGGTGTTAGTAATGGTTTTCAAGTACAGGGAGATGTACAAAGCAGTAAATTATAGCTAGCTCATTTTCTGTTCAACAGAAGACAGGCCAAGAAGCTTCCAGTGCACCATGAAAGAAGCCGAATCGATTGCAAGAAAGAATTTTGTCATGGTCAATTTTTTTTTTTTTTTTACTCCTGGATGATTCTAGTGACAGAACAGTCAGGCCAGGTAAGCAGGTGCTGGACCAGAATGGGGAGGAATCTCTTCCCTCCCCAGGTGTCAACAGGAGGCTGGGATCCTCCAGGAGGCCCTTGGGTGCTTCCCCTTGCCTCACCACTGTGCCCTTGCTACCCTGCTCCTCATTCTGTCTTCATTTCCCAACCTAACTGGATTGTTAGGGTCCAGACAACAGACAAGAGTTCTCAAAACCCTCACTTTATTGCTTCCTTGGAAGATTTCAGAGCTTAATGAATGATTCTAATTCTTAGAAAGAAGAGCCAAATTTTTTTCATGACTGCCGTGAAAGGAGATTACACAATATTTCTTTAGGGGCCTTTACAAGTAGCTGCCGCACAGCACAAATTGGAAGAACAGGACAGATTTCTCATGAGGGCTGGACCAGATGGCCTGTGCGAGTGCTCTCAGAGTCCTCCCTAGTTGTTGAGTCCAAGAATCACTGCTGGGCTTCTGTTTTGGTTTCCAATCTGAGTAACCGAAAATCATCCTGCAATGAGGATTTTTAAGTGTATTTTGATTCTGACTCTCAGGAGCAGACTTTCAAAGTAATCTCGAAAAGCATGGTGGAGAGTCAAGTGTGTTCGGTACTGAACGTCCAAATGAGCATTTCATATCCGGGGTTGACATGGAGCACCATCCTATCATCTGTGCCCATGCTTTTTGATCTCTTTCTGAGACACCAGTTCTTTAGAAACTGTGACACTGAGCACACTACTATCTGGAACTTAATTTTTGTCCAGCTTCAGAACACGTACCGCGGGGCTTCTCTGGGGTCCTCACAACTCTGTAAGATGAAGAAACTGATCTGGCTCTCTCCATTGCACAGCAGAGCTTTGCTTCTTCTAGAGAGAAGTTTCAACTGCAAATTATGCGTATGTATAGAAGAGAATTGTCCTTTCTAGAAGCATTTTATATACTGTGCTTCTTTCTATGTTGAAAAATGGGGCATAACCAAGCAGCTGCAGGAAAATCCTGCTCCTGAAGTCAGGAGACCTGAGTTTGGCCTTGACCCTCCCATCAGTTCCTTGAGTAACTGTGATCAAGGAACTGGCCATTCTGTATAAAATAATAGGACTGAACTAGATGGCATCTAAAGTTCCTTCAGTGCTAATATCCACTACTAACTCACTTATTTCCAGCAATCACATAGGATTAAAAATTCTTCATATTTAAATGGAAATTTTTAAGACTTTTACCTTGAGCTCTTCAGTCTCTATCACTCTTATTTTCTAGTTCTGAAAAGAGTGGGAAACTGGTGACCAAAATATTTTTTAAACATACAGTGATCAATTTGCAACACTGAATCCTTTTTTATCATGTCTAATGACTATCAGAATGGCTTTGACAGTCTTGTAAAGAAAAGTAGGAGTCGATGCCTGTGGATTCAATTCTTCTCAAGTAGGGGTTTTCTCTCCTAAAGGAAGTTTTGAATTAAAAAAAAAAAACAAGAGTCCTATATTTTGATCAGATTCACTAGACCTAAATCCCATTCTGTTTGTGAATTTACTAATAACAGATCATAAATTTGAAGAGATGAATTTGAAAACTCAAAGTCAAATTTACAAATCTGATTTCCCTTTTGAATGTAATGGGATTTTTTCCTCCTCTCAGAACATCTCTCAAATCACTACAAGTTCAAGTATTTGCAGAACTTTTTTTTTTTTTAAAGAAAGGATTTCTAGAAAACGAATGCACTTCCAAAGAGGTGAGTGGATTGGGGTTAGACACTTCATCTAACAACCCATTGAAGATTACAGGTGGAAGATGAGCTGTTTCTGGAAACACTTTGGAGGGATTCCTTCACTTGAATGTGCTGCATATGCATGCACACATACAACACACACACACACACGCATGCACGCACACAGAGCTATGGAACTGGAACGACGTTTGCCTAACAACTTCCGGGAGGCTGCCTCCCCTCCTACCATTTTCTCACCATCCCATGGATGCCAGACTTCTGACTGCTGCCTTGCAGAGGTGGAATAAACTCTATGAGACTGAATCAGCAACTAATTTTCAGGAAGGTTTCTCCACCTCCCATTCTCACCATTTTGCTTTGAGGAAGAGAAGAAAGCCCACACCCATGGGTGTCAGTGGAAATGACAATGGTATTCTATATATATAATATATAATATTATATAATATATATATAATATATAATATTATTATATATATATATCTGGCATTCTAAATAACCAAGCTGCTCTCTTCTCTGGACTGAAATCAAATATTTCTATTTGAAACACAGCCACAGAGCTGGCTCTTCTCTTCACTCCCCCTTCAGCCCACCTATTTCCTCCCACTTTTCCCCGTACGCGTGTATGCGCACACGCACACACACACACACACACACACACACTCAGTGCCTTTTACATAATTGGCTGACAAGATTGATCTTTCACTTCAATTGCTTTGATTCAAAATCTGCCCACCATTCGTGGGAGGTAAAGAACGGTAGAGGACACGTGTGCTTTAATAAAGAGGCTGTGAAAGGAATGGCATGGAAAAGGCATCTGGTCTGAGCCTTCCCTGTAGTCTTGATTCTCTGCAGGAAAGTAGAGAATGCTATGAAATTAAATTCTCTTACTTCACATTTACAACCCCTCAATTTTTTTTTTTTTTGAACTGCCAGGTTAATCCTTTCTTAACAGAACTTTAACCAGACAACCTGTTCAAAAATCAGTAACCTCCAGTGTTGATGTTCATCTGATGTCTAAATGGGTTGCCCTAGCTTCCAAGGTGCCATAACCTGACCCCTCTTTACCTCTACAAGATGCTCTCCCCCCGCCAACTTCCCTGCATGAACCCTCTGCCCTGTTCCATTATTTCTCACCAGTGCATGCATAGTCTTTGGGACATGCTGCCCACCCCTGCTGCAGCCTGCTCTTCTCCTCCTCCTCTTTGCTCATATTGATGTTTCTCCTTCCTCAATACCAAGTTCACTGGCTTTTCTCATGTGACCTCTCCCTGACTCCCATAGCCCCGGCTGAATGAGGTCTCCTCAAACTACAGCAACAATCATTCTTTGTATCACTAACATATGCAGGCTTCTTGTGTAGATAGCTACTCACACCAAACTGTAAATACTCAAGAGACAACCTACTCACTTCGTATGCCCAGCATTTAATATAGTGTCCCACAGGTGTAGCCATTCATTGTCTAAGCGTTTCTGGAGTCACTATCATGTGCCAAGTGCCAGGTTAGACTCTGGGGTTACAGTGATGAATAAACTCCAAAACTCAAGCTGCTCACAGACTAATGGGGAAGACACAGATACAAATAGATAATAGCAATACTATGCAATCAATAATCTCCATAAAAGAAATAAGAACCGGTTGTAGTGGAGGCATTAAAGAGCACTTATTTAATGCTATATGGAATGCAGCGGGGAAGGTTTCACTGAGAAAGTTATGCTAGAGTTGGGTCTTGGAGGATGCATAAGAGTTTGCCTGACCAAGTGAGGTAGGAGAGTTCTAGAGTAGAAGGATGAGAATGGAAAATGATACAGAAGCATAAGAAAACAAGAAGGTTCAGAGTACTATGATAGGTCCTCAAGTAGGTACTTCTGATGAAGCGTGTGGTCATCAGAGGAAAGATGAAAACAGAGTGGCGACTAGAAAAACTAATGGAAGCCACACCATGAAGGACCTCAGGTGCCATGTTAGGTAGTTTGGATTGTATTCCCTGAGCTACTGAAAAGCACTGAAGGAATTTGAGGATAATGTTGTAATCTGAAGTTATCTAATTCATGCTAAAAATAAGAATGACAACAACCTGATTTTTTTAAGCCATTCATCCACCAAAGGACAAACCAAAACATCCCTACCATGGAATACTACTCAGCAATAAAAAGGAATGAACTACTGAGATGCACAACAATTCAGATGGGTCTGAAGAGAATTACACTGAGTGAAAAAAAATCCCAAAAGATTACAAACTGTATGATTCCATTATATAAATGCTCTTGAAACAAGAAAATTATGGAGCTAGATCAGAGATTAGTGGTTGCCAAAGACTAGGGAATGGAGGGGTATATGGATGTGGTTGTAAAGGGGTAGCATGAGGGAGCCTCATGGTGATGGAATAATTTGGACTCTTCACTGACTGTAGTGGTGGCTACACAAACTTCTACATGTGATAAAATTGCGTAGACATATAAACATACACACATATGAATATATGTATAACTGGTAAAATCTGAATTCTGAGGATTGTACCAATATCAGTTTACTAGTTTTGATGTTGTGGTATAGTTATAGAAGATGTTACCACTTAGGGAAGACTGGATTAAGGGTACACAGAAATTTTCTTTTTTTTTTTTACAAATTCCTGTGAAGCTATAATTATTTCAAAAAAAAATTTTAAGTGACAAAAATGGTAAAATGTGACTCACCTAAACAACTGGAAAAAAATAACTTTTTAAAGTGGGATTTAAAGATTATTGCTCAACAAATTAATTCCTGTGAAGAATGCTCTTAAGAGTTTCAAAGCCTGTTTTATGTAACATTACAGCACAATGTTTTATTGACATGGCTGTATATGTTACAGGTAAGATTTTTCTAGATGAAATTGGGTCCATCAAAATTCAAATTGTTTCAGGACTAAAGTAACAGTTTTAGAAAGAGGATAGGTAGCTTATCAGTACAAATGTGCTCAATTGTGAATGACATAAGCTCTGAGACCATGTCAAATACTAGGAGTAGGGTCCTCCGAGAAAGTTATTTTAAAAAAGACACCCAACCAACCAAATAAGCAGCAACAACAAAACAAATCTAATTTATCTTCTATTCTCAGTGATTTAGCTTTCTTAGGATGAGAGGTATGTATGAGTCTATATATATCATGTATGGTTACAGAATATACATCAAACTCTAAAACTGTGTGATGAACTCAGAGATTAAAAACACACACAAAACTAAAGGAACTCTCATGCATTAACAAAGCACATGTGTAAAAACTGTAAGAAATGAAATAGTCTTATGTTATTTACATACAGGACAGTCCCCAGGATAAACGTTAGGTGGAATCCTGTTCTCCCAGGTTGAAAGTAGCATTTGAAGAGCAGATTTCTCTAGTGGACTTTTTTTTTCATCCTTAGCCTTGAAACAATAGCTAACTTTATGCAAGATTTTTGCACAATGGCAATGTGAAGGTAACAGTGGCTTTGAGTATTTTATTCTTGCAAAATTCAGATGCTTCACACAAGTGTATATTAATTCTTTCTAAAATCCCAAGTTCATGAGCTCCTAATTAACAGATGGTAATCATGGGCTATGATAGGAGTTGGGCTTTAAAAATTATAAGGCATTGAACAAGTAGAAGGCATTCTACTCATTTATCAGCGTTATAGTAAGTAGGTCCTCAATGGCCAGGTAGCACCTTACCCAGCCTCATTGGAACCTGAAAGAAGTCCCTGGGTTGGCAAATAGGTGGCCAATCTGGGCACAATTCCTCATGCCCCAAGATGCAACCATAATTCTGGAACCGAAGCAGAGATGGTAGCCTCAGAATGGAGAAGCTGAGGTAGCCCAGGCATGACCATCACCCTCCCCAAATATAGCCTTCCTACGAATGTCTCCTAATAGAGCATTATTATTTATTTTCTTATCTGTGGTCTGCTTCCCCAACCTGAATGTAAGCCCCAATCTAGTCTGCTTTCTGCACCTTTGTGAAACCAGTTCTATTAGGGTTCCTCGTACAGAATAGATGTTCAATAAATATTTGTTGACTAAAATTCTTCACTCTATAACACTGCTTTTTGACAAAAAAGAAAAGTGAATAGCAGACATTTTCAGATTCTGATGAAAGCTATGAGCCCTCCCCTTAAGAAAAAGATGTACGAAAAGACCCTGGTTTTTTTTAAATCTTCTCTAGAGTTCATGGATCCCAGATTAAGCTAGGCCTATAGAAACCATTTTCAAAGATTAGAAAGGTATTGTAAACACAATTAGCCACTTTTTTATTTTTGCTATTTGTTATCAATAACACATATTTTAGTGACATTAAGGTCAAAGAAAAGGATAATTCAGCTAATAAAAATACTTCTATCATATTTTATAAACTGTAGAGCTAGTCCCTCTCTCCTTCCCTCTCTCTCTCTCTCTCTCTCTCAATCTCTCCAACCGTAAGAAAGTCTTAGTGTACATTTGGCATAATCTCATACTCTCCTAAAGGCACTCTGAGTGGAATTTGAAGGAGAGAGGGGTTAAGTCACACTCGCACACGCACAAAACCACCTGCCTGTCACAGGTAAAATGGTTCCGAATACAAGGGGATAGAGAATCTTGTCCTATCCATAAACAACAAATGACTCAAAGAAAACTGAAAAACCACAGATGGCTAACTTTTTATCAGAAAAGAGCTGTCCTTAGTTGCCAGTAATGGAAGATGCCCAAGTGAATCTTACTTGCACATTGAGCTTTTGTAAAGACAATTATTCTCCAATTGGAGCTAAGCTGTAAATATTACTAGAAAAACCTTAATGGAAATCTCCTGCCCTTGGAAAATCCTCACAAAGCCAAACTCTTCCAACACAATGATGCATAAGCAACTATGAAACTCTGCCACAAGAAATGAAGGGTGTTACTTTTTATTTCTTCCGGTTTACGAAAAGCTCAAGGTGCTGCTAAAACGCGAGCGGCCGCACTTCGAGTCACCTCTGTGATCTGCCTTATCTCTGAGTGGCCCATTCCTAGGGGCCCTGCTGACGAAGGCAGCAGCTTGTCTCCCTCACAGCACCCAACTGCATGCAGAGCAGCGCCGTGTCCGTGGGGCAGGGCTGGGCGTGCGCCACACAAGCAGCAATACGAAAAGCCAATGCACTGGAGACTGCAGCCTCAGTTAGCAAACTGTCCCTGTGCGGCCCCACTCGCCACCATGGAAATACTGGGAATAGCAGAGTTGCCTGGAGTCGGGCTGCTCACATAGTACTGCAGTTGGGGCAAAAAGCTTTAGGTGCCCCCCCACCCCCACCCCACCCCCCACAGACACAGCTTTCTTTCTTAATGGCACAGAAATATATCAAAACAACAGTGTTCGGTGTCTTTGCAATGAGAGGCTGTCCTATAACTCTACAAAGAAACTTTTGCAAGGGTAACTTTCATAGAAATTGGTTTAAATGCCTCTTTCAGAAACCCCACATGGGAAGTCTTAGGTGTGCATTATTTTAATTGCATCAAGTTCCTTCCATTCTAAAATCTGGTTCCTAACAAAGATGAGGGATAGTTAAAGGTAAATAATTGACAAAAATCCTATTTGCATGCCAGAATAACCAAAGCCTTTGGAAGATGCACCATTAGCTTCTCTCCTCTACATCTGTAAAGATTTTGAGATGAAAGCACAGTCGATTTAAAGAAATAAAGCCAGGAAGGCTTAGTACAAAGCAAATAGAATGAGAAGGCAGGAGTCACATAATTGAATAATGAAATTTTCTACTTATCAAATTTAAGTCATTCTTTATTAAGGAGAACATCAACTATTACCAGGAAGGTTGCCAACTATGGAAAACAACCTAGAGGAAGAGATGCTTAAAAATGTATGAGGAAACTCATACTAAAACAATTAACTTTTTCTCCGTATTTCACAAGAAGTTCTCCATTTTATTTCAAGCTGTAATTTAAATTCAAAGACGTCAGTGTTCAATCTAATTTACCTTTATGGGTGTTTCTTCCTGCAAGAAAACTTCCTTAAGAGCTTGCATAGAATTTGTTGCCTTGGTCTTTCGAAAGATAAATCAGAATGCAGTACTAGATGGGACACTAATTTGAATAGTATAATCACAGAAACTACAGTCTGTGCCATAAAATAGGACCAAAACATCTGCAGTTGAAAAGCTACCCTGATCTCAATACCAGCTTCCAGCAGTTGTGTTACTCTGCGCAGACTGGAATTCATACAGCCCTTGAGGTGTTCCCAGCACTTCAGAATATGCAAAATGGGCTGCATTAAAAAACAAAAACAAAACACAATACTACACACACAGCACAACCACTTTGGGTTTCCCCCGCTCCTAAAGAGCTATTTTAGAGACACCGAAGAATTCTAAATTAGGCAACCCACCCGACCCGTGGGTAAGTCACTTTCCAAGACCCATGAACTGTCCCCACTGCACCTGTATAGCACACAGAAAGCCCCGGCAGAGGGAATCTGACATCCATACCTATATTTCATGCCAGTCTGCTTTGCAGTGGACTCTTTGAGAGAAATGTGATGCTGAGGGGTGAAGGTCCCCAGGCTGCGCGCGATGATAGCGACCGTGCGGAATCTGGCCCGGGCTGCGTTCACCACATTGGGGGCGGTGGAGCTCTGCTTGCTCAGAAGTCTGTCCTCACCATTCCGGCTCTTCAAATTGTGCTCTGTGCAGGCTATGGAGACTTGCATTGCTTCCCCGGGCAGCGCACGGTCCCTCTCAGAACCCCAAAACACAGGCAGTCACGAGAGGTTGAGCAGTTGGGGGGGTTTCTGCTCGTCTTTTAACCCCTCCTTGCTCCCCCTTCCCGGGGATGCCGTCAGAGGAGTCCTCGCGGCCGACTTCAGAGCCAGGCGAGTGGCAGGTGTGGTTGCGGTGCGGACCAGAGTCCCGGGCACCGAGAGAAGTAAACAGCCAGCCCCGAAGTTGTCACAGCAGCTGGAGTGCGATCAGGCTCGCAAATCTTCCCGGGCAGTCACCTCGGCTGATTAAACAGCCAAATCCATGCAGTCGAGAGGCTTTTGCAGACGCCTAAAGGGGAGCCTTCGCACTGCCTGCACGCAGCCCTGCCAGAGCCGGTCCACCGTGTCTGAATGCGGGCTCGCCTCTGGGCGATGGCTCAAATGCACGCAGGCATACCGCAAGATGCGCCGCCAGCACCCTCTGGACCACAGGCAGGATGCTCAACTGGCGCGCGGAGCCTACAAGAAGCAGCTAATCGCAAGCTGATCCCCGGGGACCGGCGGTCTCCATCCACTCGGGCTGTCAGCTCCCTCCCCGCCCCACTCCGGGAGGTCTCCAGGGCTCATCAAGACCCTTCCCCACTCATTTTCAGGTGAAAGCCTGGGTCGCTCAGCCCACGCTGACGCGGGTTTGCCGCTACACGGAGGAGCAGGCTGGTAGAGCTCCCAGCCTTTGTGTGCGAATGGTAGGCAAGGATCACTTTCAGCAGACTCCTGCTGTAACAGAATCTGGAGGGCAGCTCATAAAGGGGGGCTCGGCCCAGACTCACACCAAATCTTGCTGCAGCACAACAGTTGGAACTGGGGGAGGGCAGAGTGGGGGTGCTCCTGCCACAGAACATGCCAGTGAATTAACACGTGAATACTCTGCGACTGGCTTCCTAAAACACTACTTGAAATCCCTGTTAGCCTTGTCAGAGTTCGTTTCCCCTGTACACGTTATTCCTTAAGACGCTAAGTTTGAAGTTTACTGAAAAACCACAGTGCAGACTTTTTGGGAGTCAAGTCAGCTAACTTGCTGTAAAATCTATTCTGGATCTCAGAGGAGGACCAAGGAGAGGGGAAGAGACAGCAATTCGGCACCACCCAGAAGGGGGCTACACTAGGTGAGCAGCAGGTGCATGTCACCACCCAGAAGGTCCAGGCCAGGTGTCTGGAACCATGTACACTGCCCACCAGTCATCTGTGGCCAGCTGGTGATGACAAACACTATGCCTGCTCAGGGGTGGGCAGCAAAACACCCCTCTTGACTTTGAATCCATGTGAGGCAGAAACATCGTGTGGTTCAGTGTCAGGTGCAAAGCAACTGCTCAATAAATGTGATTGAACAAAACTAAGCACCGATTGGTTGATAACATTTGATCTCTCCATTTGAAATGCATGGAAGCCAAACTCCTTTTGTAGATGTACTTACAATAAAATTGTGGCTTCTGCAAAATCAGTTTTCCAAGCAAGCTTGTGCAGCCACTCTGGAAAACAGTATGGAGGTTCCTCAAAAAGTTGAACATAGAACTACCCTACAACCCAGCAATTGCACTACTGGGTATTTACCCCAAAGATACAAATGTAGTGATCAGAAGGGGTACATGCACCCTGATGTTTATAGCAGCAATGTCCACAATAGCCAAACTATGGAAAGAGCCAAGATGTCCATCAACAGATGAATGGATAAAGATGTGGTATACATGTACACACACACACACACACACACACACACACACACACACACACACACACACGGAATATTATGCAGCCATCAAAAAAATGAAATCTTTCCATTTGCAACGACATGGATGGAACTGGAAGGTATTATGCTAAGTGAAATAAGTCAATCAGAGAAAGACAAGTATCATATGATCTCACTGATATGAGGAATTCTTAATCTCAGGAAACAAACTGAGGGTTGCTGGAGTGGTGGGGGGTGGGAGGGATGGGGTGGCTGGGTGATAGACATTGGGGAGGGTATGTGCTATGGTGAGCACTATAAATTGTGTAAGACTGTTGAATCACAGACCTGTACCTCTGAAACAAATAACATGTTAAAAAAAAAAAAAAGAAGAAGATAGTAGGAAGGGAAAAATGAAGGGGGGAAATCGGAGGGGCAGACGAACCATGAGAGACTATGAACTCTGAGAAAAAAACTGAGCGTTTTAGAGGGGAGGGGTTGGGGGGTGGGTTAGCCTGGTGGTGGGTATTAAGGCGGGCATGTATTGCATGGACCACTGGGTGTTATACTCAAACAATGAATCATGGAACACTACATCAAAAACTAATGATGTCTGGGGCACCTGGGTGGCTCAGTCGTTAAGCGTCTGCCTTCAGCTCAGGTCATTGTCCTGGGGTCCTGGGATCTAGCCTTGCATCAGGCTCCCTGCTGGGCAGGAAGCTTGCTTCGCCCTCTCCCGCTCCCAATGTTTGTGTTCTCTCTCTCGCTGTGTCTCTCTTTGTCAAATAAAATCTTAAAAAAAAAAAAAAAAACTAACGATGTAATGTATGGTGACTAACATAATAAAATAAAATTAATAAAAAAAATCAGTTTTCCAAACCTGGTTCCCAACAGACATTGCTGTCAAGCAAAAAGAAACAGTGTTTCAATCAACATTATCTGTGAGCGCCATCTCTGTACTAGGCAATAGGAACATGGGGCGGGGGGAATGAAGCACTGTCCTTCTCCCCAAGGAGCTGGCAATCTGTGTGGGAAGGACAAAGCATTCAGTCTTAAAGGGGCTAGTTAACAAGTCAGAGGTGCATCGGTGTTCAAATGAGTGGTACAGACACTAAATATGCTAGAGTTAAGAAGGGGAGTAATTGCAGAGGGCTAGAGAAAGTTCTTGGATTCATTCCCCATATTTCTATTGAGTCCCTATCAGATACTGGTCTCTGCTTGTTACTGGGGTATGAAGTTGGCTTAGACAGAGGCTGGACCTCAAGGAGCTCAGGGATGCCCAAGCAGCCCTCACCGAGTAGGACTTTGCCCAGGGCATGGATCTGATTAGCAGGAGAGGAGGGAGGTGGTCTTCCCAGGGGCTGGCAAGTGTGGGGAGAACACACATTCTGGCTGTGTCTATGTGTTTAAAAAAAAAAAAAAAAAAAAAGCAGGTCTGACCACTTCTTCCCAGCTAAATTAAGTTTTAAGTAGAATATGTGCTTATTTTGGATTCTACTCCAGAGATGAATCTCAACACTTTATAACCTGCAGATAAGGTTTCAATCACACTGTGGAAAATCATCCTTTACCCTTCATGACCTTCCCACTCCTGACTTTAGAAAACAAGTATACCACCTACTGTTCAGTGGTTGAGAAATAACTTTCAGATAGGATGAGGGTTGTGGAAAGGGACAAATGATGCCTTCTTTTTACCCTTGGCTCCCAGGAGGGAGTTCTTGAAGATATCTGTGTTCCCTGGAATAAATAACAGTGGGCAGAGAGGAAGCAGATCATTAGAACCTTCACGTTTTCACACGAAGCTGGCTCATCGGAGATGATCAATGTGAATCGAGAAAAGAGTCAAAATGAGAAGAGGAAGAAGTGGGAGGAATCCAAAGGAACAACTGAGAAAAAGAGGAAAATAAAGCAGCCTGGGAGGCAAGACAGTGTGGTAATCACCAGAGGCCCAGAGGGGTCAGGAGTTTCCTCCGCAATGGCTGAGGCAGAGGAGGTATGAGAAGGTGGCCAGAGGCTGATGTAAGAGTCCTGCCAATTTCACGGGGCGGGGGGGGGGGGGGGGGGCGGGAGGGGCGGTGTGGAGGGGGCAGACATCTGCGTGCTGTTAGACAAGATGGCTTTCAGGTTTCCCTGAAAGCATAACCCGAATGAGATCGGGGATGCAGTTATCAGAACAAAACATGCAAGGCAGAGAGCACCTCTGAGTCACCTTTCTATCCCCCACAGGACCTTAAGCAGAGTGCCTTATATAGAGCAGGCCCTCACTGTATGAATAATTGAGAGAAGGAGACAGGAAGCAAAGGAAAGAAGGAGGCAGGAAGGGAGGAAGGGAGGTATATGGGAAGATGCCAAATTCTTGGATAAACTGGATTCCTTAAAAAGAAGAAAAAAGAAAAGAAAATCTTCCATGGTCTAGTTTCACCCAGGCTGCTTCCTTAAAGGGAGCAAATCATTGCCCCACATTCACATCTGCACCTCTTGCGTATTGACAAGTGTCCGCCGTTAGTCCGCCTCAAAGAGAACCGAAGAATGGAGACCAGAGGCACACTTTACAGTGCAAGTCTCTTTCTTGCTGTCCGCATTGTGCCTTTTCAGATCTGACACTGCATAGGCTTTGACAGCCGGCCAGCAGCTTGGTGACTTACCCTGCGGTCCTCACCCTCTGCAGCACTGATGGAGCAGCAGGTCTCAGGAGTCCGGGAATCGCCTCACAGTTGGCTGTGAGAATCCTCATTCCTAATAAATTTGTGCTAACAGGCCACATGCTAATTAAGGTGGGAAATTAGATAGGAATCCTGTTATTGTCATCCATTAGGATTGGGAAGGGTTATTATTATTTCAGACTCAAATAAGACCCACAGATGATGAGATCGGTAGAGATGGAGATATAAATGTAGATAGAGATGTGGTGATGGGTTGAATTGGATCCCCCCATATTCATATGAAGTCCTTAATCTCAGTAAGTACCTCAGAATGTGACTGGATTGTGTGTATTACAGTAATATAGGGAGACAAGGTGTTTCAAGAGGTGGCTGAGGTAAAATGAGGTCATTAAGGCAGGCCCTAATCTAATAGGACTGGGATCTTTATAAGAAGAGGAGATGAGTGGGGTGCCTGGGTGGCTCAGTGGGTTGAGCGTCTGCCTTTGGCTTTGGTCATGGTCCCGGGATCCTGGGATCGAACCCCGTGTCAGGCTCCCTGCTCATTGGGTGACCTGCTTCTCCCTCTCCCTCTGCCTGCCTCCGTGTGTGTGTGTGTGTGTGTGTGTGTGTGTGTGTGTGTGTGTGTGTCAAACAAGTAAATAAATCTTAAGGGAAAAAAAAAAGAGGGGATGAGGACCCTGGAACACATGGAGGGAAGATCTGTGAAGACCCAGGGAGAAGACAGCCATCTGCAAGCCAAGGAGAGAGGCTGCAGGAGAAATAGACCCTGCTGACACCCCTCCCTCATCTTGGACTTCTCATCTCTAGAATCATGAAAATATAAATGTCTATTGTTTCAGCCCCTCAATCTACAGTATTTTTTATGGCATTGGTCCTCACACACCAGTACAGGTATAGATATTGTTTTTTAGTTTAATACGAATATTATTGGTCAAGAGAAACTATTGGAATACTCTAAAGAAGATGCTCCTAAAAGTCTTTATTAGACCACAGTGATATCATTATCGTGCCACTCCATACATCCTGAGCCAATGTTATAAATGTACTGCAAAGAAGAGCTCCAAATAGAACTCATTTGTTCCTTTCCACAAAGTTGTAAAAGCCTCTACATGGTAACTCTTGATGTAAGGAATGGTGGTTTTCAAGGCATTTCTAGTACTTTCCCTTGTTCTTTTTTTTTTTTTTTTTTTTTAAGATTTGAGAGAAAGTGTGCACGCGCACACACACAGCAGGAGTGGCAGAGGGAGAATCCCAAGCAGCTCCCTGCTGAGTGTGGAGCCCAACAAGGGGCTGGATCCCACCACCCTGAGATCATGACCTGAGCCAAAATCAAGAGTCAGACACCCAATCAACTGAGCCACCCAGGCGCCCCTCCCTTATTCTTAGTGATCTCCTTATTCTGCCAGTTTTCCCTTTCAAAGGCTTGCTTTATACTGGGCATGTATAATGAGCAACCTCTGACATGTCAGGAGGTGGTGGCAAGACGCCTGCAGTAGCAGGCAAAGGCCTGGGTTCCAAACCCAGCTCTGTCCCGCTGTCTGTGACCTCGGGTGTCATTATAAATCTCTGTGCCACCGTTCTCACCTGACATATGAGAGGGATACATATAGATTCAGCAGGGTGCTTTTACAGAGAGCTGTGGGAGTTACAAGATCACAGAGAGCCAAACTGTCACTTACTCTGCAATTTCACCTGGGTCTCAGCTGGTCTTGATTCATTACCCAATAGTTGGAATTCTTTGGCATTAACGTCAAAGGATCGTTGAGCCGTGGTGACAGAGCCAGTTAGAAACAGACCACAGGTGACTGAACTTGCACCCTATCTTCTTATGCTCATCATAGAGTCTTCATGGTAACATGAAAGGACTGTGGAGTGCATGGTCAGCTGGGGCTGGGTGTGAATCCCAGCTCCGCCGTGCCCCTTCCTTCCTGAGCACCACAGAGCGGGATGCTCAACCTCCCTGAGCCTCGGTATCCTCACAAAAAATGGTGCAAGAATATGCCTTTCTGGATGATTGTAGGAATTGCATGAAATAGTACTTGGCCCACAGTAGGCACTTGATAACTGCTAAGTATCCATCTCAATTTATTAAAAGCAGGGCTATTAGGAAGTCAGTCTCTCAAGCTCCACCAGGGGACCCCAACAATTACTATACCAGTAAGACTTACACTGCACTTCCTATATCCTAGGAGCTCTCAACAATACTTTATACATATTAACTCATTTAATCTGCACATAATCCCATGGGGAGGTAGTATGTTTTCAACACCATTCTAGAGATAAGGAAACAAGAGACACAGAGAAGTTAAATAACTTGTCCAAGGTGACACAGGCAGGAAGCCACAGAGCTGGGGTTTTACTCGGGGTAGTCTGCCTCCAGAGACTTGGTTCTCAACCACTGTGCATACTGCTCCTCACTGCAAGAACCTCCTTGGGAGAAGGGCTTTAAACAGTGCCATTTTATGAATATCATTTTTAAAAAGCCTTATTCTTATTATGAGTGAGGGGAAAATTCAACATTAAAAACCTAAAAATTTCAGAACAATTAAATCATCCATGCTTGGTAGCTTTAAGGTATTCCTTCCATCAACCTTTTAAAATACTTCATTATACTTTATTCTTTTTGTTCAGGAAAACATGTTTTATCCCAATTACCTGGCACATTTCTGATTAACTCGATTTTTTTTTTAAGATTTTATTTATTTATTTGACAGAATGAGAGAGGGAACACAAGTAAGGGGAGTGGGACCCTGGGATCATGACCCGAGTCAAAGGCAGACGCTTAATGACTGAGCCACCCAGGCGCCCTTGATTAACTCGATTTCTTACAAGTCAAAACAAATGCTTTATGCTGAGTCCACTCAGAATTTATGGTTTCTATGCCATCAGAAACCAGAGCGGGGGTGGGGGAGTAGGGGGGAGGTGGGGGGGGGGGCAGGAAACATTCAGTTATGCAGCCAGGCAAAACTGGATTCATTCAAAACAGAAAAGAATCTGCTACTATCTGAAGAATTTTAAACATGCAAGTGTACAGATGGCAAGCCATTTTATGTGCCTATTATTTGTGGTTAAAAGAGAAATTGTTAGGATGAGCGTTTGCCATTTATCAGAAATTCTTAACATCTGGGTTTGGAGAACAATTTATCATATTCTGACAAATTGAACCAGCCATGAAAGTAACAATGGGCCTCCATTTGTGTGGGCACAGGTTTTGGAATAACAGAGAAAGTAAAATTGAGAGGCCAAATTGGAAATACTCGAGGCTCTGCTGAATAGAAGAAACCTCCAGATATAGACCCTTATGCTTTCGTGGAGGAAAGTTTCACCAGAGAACCCCCACTGGGAAACTCTGAGGACAAACTCAATACAAATTTTCTCACACCACTGGCCACATGCCCAAATTAAAACATAATTAAGGATAGTTAAGCTTTTCAATTAACACTTGAACTATACCCATAGCCACTGATAAAATATTTCCTTAATTAGAAACTTGTGACATATCAGATGTATCAGCAAGATCTCCATATTTATCCATCACTCTATATGTTCAAGACAAGTGCCATAATGCTATAGGAAGCAGATATAGAAAAATAGGAAATTCACAGTTCAGATTCTTTTGTTGAGGCCTCTTCATGGTAGGTAAATTCTCATAAGCTCGCCTAGAACCTGGACATAAAGCTGGGGGGAAATGGGGACATGTGGTCAGTTTATTTATTTATCCTTACAAATGTCATTGATTCTTCCTCACTTAGTAACCATTAGTATGATTTCTGCCATTGCCTTATAATAGAACAAGCTGGTCAGAAATATTGGTCAATTTACGATATCATTAACCATAAGACACGTTATGACTTCCTATACCACTAAAACAAAAACTATGGTCAATTGTTATGACACAATGCTTTTTTATCCCTTAAACTTTTTATTTTAAAGTTACCAAAAGTCATTTTAGACTTAGTTGGGCTTCTGTGCCCAAAATTTCACTCTTATATATACAGGAAAGGAAAAATATAAGAGAAACTGGTTAAGGTATTCCCCAAATATATTCACATTCAGAATTTGATACTTCTGGATATTTTAGTCATCAACATCCATATCTTTCCACACAGTCATCCTTTGTGTTGGTAATGTGGCAATTTTTAAGACACATGCTCATCAGAATCTGAATAGCCAAAGCAATCTTAAGAAAGAATAAAGCTGGTGGTATCACAATTCCAGATTTCAAGATATACTACAAAGCTATAATAATCAAAACAGTGTGGTACTGGCACAAAAAAAATAGATATAAAGGTTAATGGAATAGAATGGAGTCCAGAAGTAAACCCATGCTTATATGGTCAACCAATCTATGAAAAACAAGGCAAGAATATGCAATGGGAAAAAAAAAATAGTCTCTTCAACAAATGATGCTGGGAAAACTAGATAGCTACATGCAAAAGAAAGAAATCGGACCATTTTCTTTCACCATACCCAAAATGGATTAAAAACCTAAGCTTGAGACCTGAAGTCATAAAGTTCCTAAGGGAAAACATAGACAATCTCTTGGACATTGGCTTTAGTGACATCTTTACGGACAGGTCTCCTGAGGCAAGGGAAACAAGAAAATTAAACCACTGAGACTATACCAAAATAAAAAGCTTCTACACGGCAAAGGAAACCATCAACAGAACAAAATGACAACCTACTGAATGGGAGCAGATATTTGTAAATGACATATCCAATAAAGGGTTAGTATCCAGAATATATAAAGTATTTATACAACCCAACACCAAAACAAAAAAACAAAAAAACAAAAAACGAATAATCCAAATAAAAATGGGCAGAGGGTTTTAATAAACATTTTCCAAAGAAGACATACAGATGGCCAACAGACATATGAAAAAATGCTCAACATCACTCATCAGGAAAATGCAAATTAAAGTCACAATGAGATCACTTTACACCTGTCAGAAAGGCTAAAATAAAAAACACAAGAAATAACAAATGTTGGTGAGGATGTGGAGAAAATGAAACACTCGTGCATTATTAATGGGAATACAAATTTGTGCAGCTACTGTGGAAAACTGGAGCTTCCTCAGAAAAATTACAAATAGAATTACCATATGATCCAGTAATTCCACGACTAGGTATTTATCCAAAAAAATGAAAACATGAATTTGAAAATATATATGTACCCCAATGTTTATTGCAGCACTATTTACAATAGCAAAAATAGGGAAGCAACCCAAATGTCCATTGACTGATGAATGGATAAAGAAGAGGTGGTATACATATAAACTGGAATATGACCAAGCCATAAAAAAGAATGAAATCTTGCCATTTGCAACAACATGGATGTACTTAGAGGATATAATACTAAGTAAAATAAGTCAGAGAAAGACAAATACCATATGATTTCACTTATACATGGAATTTAAGAAACAAAACAAATGAACAAATGAAGAAAGAGAAACAAAAAAGCAGACTCAAATATAGAGAACAAGCTAGTGGTTGTCAGAGGGGAGATGGGTGAAATAAAGGGGATTTAGAGTACACTTATCTTGATGGGCACTAAGAAGTGAATAGAACTGTTGAATCATTACATTGTACACCTGAAACTAATAACATTGTATATTAATTATACCTAAATTCTCTCTCTCTCTCTCTCTCTCTCACACACACACACACACACACTCAACTATTATCTCTGGGATTTTTTTCCCCCAAGTTGTTGACGCCCACTCTGAAAGTTGTGATGCACACTTACAGGCATCGACAGCCTCATCATGATGGTCACCTAGCCAGTGGCAATAGGAGATTATGTCACAAATTCACCAAAGGAAACGTATGTGTTTCAGAGAATTGAGGAACTATAATGATTTCTAAGATAATATATTTTAAACTTTTATTTCATGGCCATTTAAATCTAAAATATTATAGAAGAAAGGAAGGGGAATTTTTCAGCACCCACTCTGTGCCAGGCATTGTGTCAAAAGCTTCTATATCCACTATCTCATTCCAGAGAAAAAGGAGAAAAGAATCCGCCTTTGTTAAACATCTAAATTAATTGGGCTCTCAACTACGTCATCTATAGATGGAGTTACAGAACCATTCATCTTCACCCTTGCAAAACTAAGTATGAATCAGATTCCAGAAGGGGCTTTCCACATAAAGTCATCCTTGCCTGATGGGGGGAAAAATAAGCAACCTGAAGGTCTTTCTAAAAATACATTAATGGGGGGGCGCCTGGGTGGCTCAGTCTGTTACGTGTCTGCCTTCGGCTCAGGTCATGATCCCGGGGTCCTGGGATCGAGGCCCCCATCAGGCTCCCTGCTAAGCGGGAAGTCTGCTTCTCCCTCTCCCACTCCCTCTGCTTGTGTTCTCTCTCTTTCTCTCCCTCACACTTTCTCTCAGATAAATAAAGTTATTAAAAAATACATTAATGGGTTAAAACTTCCTTGTTTCAGTTCAAATGTGTTGGTCTTCTTAGGGTGAGGAAAGCTATTGTCATTCTACCTCATATCTAATGTATAAAAGATACACTCTCTCGCTTCTTTGTTCCATTCATTTTTTTTTTAAAGATTTTATTTGTTTATTTGACAGAGAGAGACACAGTGAGAGAGGGAACACAAGCAGAGGGAGAAGCAGGCTTCCTGCGGAGCAGGGAGCCTGATGCGGGGGCTCCATCCCAGGACCCTGGGATCATGACCTGAGCCAAAGGCAGACGCTTAACGACTAAGCCACCCAGGTGCCCATGTTCCATTCATTTTCAAAAGGGAGGTGTTGTAAAGAGCAGATCTTAGATCCTATGAGATTCCTTCTCATTTAAGTCCTTCCTTTTGACAGATCGCAGAAAGTTAATGTAGGAGACTCCTCAGGTTTTCATCACATTTAAAACAAAACTCAAATTTTATTTTAAGCGAGAGGATCAAGCTCTCACTCTATATTGTCTGAAGTTTTTATAATGTACACATATTACTCTTGTAAATAAAAAACATTTTTAAAATATTTCTACCATAACCTTATCACAAATTCATCCAAGAGGAAAGAGGGATACAAGAAAGCATGAAGGGAAAAGTCACGTTAATTCAGAATTCCAATTTTTAACATTTTTGTCAATATCTTCTTGGTTTGCACAATTTTATTTTCCATGCAGAGTTTCATGGTTGTTGTTATTAATGTTGCTGCTGTAGTTTTATATAATTGAATACTTTTCAATGTGTGTGTTAATTACCTCATGCGATCATTTTGGATTTGTTCCTTGGTCTTTTCATATATTATCTGCCCTTAGGTCAATTATTTGTCATCATTATGGATAGATCACCTTGTTGATAGGCATCTTTCATTGTCGAGTTGGTAAGTTCTATATCCTGATGAAGCAAAGAGGTGAAGGACTCAGCCCCTCCCCATAAGGCTCCCTTCCTGGCTGTGGAGGGTGCAGACATTCACTGATGGCTAGTTGCCTACCCTCTATGTCAGAATGAGTGATCTAGCCGATACATTCTCTAGAGGAAGAGATCCTGGAGGTTGGGGCAGTTAAAGAGACTATGGTAGTGTCAGAAAAGATTTGGGCATTAAGGACAGAGAAGAACCCAGGCAAGGAAAGAAAGTAGGTGAGGGAGGCTACGTGGGCAGATGAAATATTTTTTAACAAAGATGGGGAGGTTGAGGGGCCTCTTAGGGAACAACGAGCAAAGCACTTTGGATGGAACCTTATTTGACAAAAAGGATTTATGTGAGAAATGATGCAAAACAAATATACATAAATTAACTAGAGTCTGCTGAGGACAGCCTGGAATAAAAGTCTGGTGCAGACTGCCTGCTCAGGGCAGTTGCAGGGAGGTTAAAGGTAGAACACCCATCAAGGATTCAGGTCTGGGGATAGGAATGTAAGCAATATTTTTGGAAGATCCTTCTGGAAGCCAATAGGGTGGTCCAGTAGGAGACTGCTAGAATCAGCCGGCTGTTAAGGTAAAACTTGCTGTCGAAAGAATGGTACTTCTTCCTGTCCGTTCTAACAGACTATGGAAAAATGTTCACAACACACTGTGTGCTCAAAAAACCACAAAATAATATGTACAGTATGAGCCTATTTTGACAGAAGCAAAAATTATCTACCTCTGCAGAGAAACCAAAGGATATTCCCCAATATATTTGGTATATTGGGTATATTTGAGATACCCAAATATTATCACTAGTTACTTATGCATGGTGGAAGTATGGGTGATGTTTTATTTCCCTAATTTTGATAGCATATTATTTTCTGTTGTAGGTATATATTACTTTTATATTATGGAGCAAAAAAGAAAAGTAATATTCAGAGAAAAAGAAATGATGCTTGAAGCCATCAGAAGCCTATAGGTATACTTATCATGGGCAGAAGACCAAGAGCTTTTTTCTTTTTCTATTTCATAGCACCCAGTACTGTGAGATAAATGGCATGAAGCTCAGTTTACATTTTAACAAGCATCCAGGACGTGACCATTAAGCTATGCTAACTGATGTGGAAAAGAATTAAATCAAATCACTGGTTTGCTGTAGATCTGATATGGATTCCTGCTGGGGAGGCAGGCAAGGAGTAGTCTGGTCCTCTAAGGACAGCAGTAATTAAACACTAAAGGAATTTTTGGCAATAACTACGAATTCTACCAACCTAAGCCTGGTTGACCCTCCCTAGAGTTGGCCTCTACTAAAAGGAAGAGAACCTATATAGGTTCATCATTAATCAAATTAATGTGAGTTGAGCCCCTTAGGGGAAAAGGACAGGTCTCAATCTCTCAGACAGCTGTGCAGACAGGTGCTTTATTAATTCCCATTGGCTGAATAAATGAATTTATACCAAGCTCTGGGATAATGCCAGAACTGAGTGGAAATATGCTATATAGAAATCAAATCACTATGCTGAAATTTCAGAGACCTCTCTAATAATTGTGGTTTGTCCCCAGTATTCTGCATTCGCCCTTTGCTCCACCTCTTACTTGTTTTTTTACATAGTTCTATGGTGATAAAATGAGAGAAGGAAGGAGTAATGCAATATGGTATTTCTGTATAGATGTTAGGAAATACTGGCAAAGGAATAGGAATGAGGAGGGGCCTGGGGAAGAAAAGAATTTTAGCCAAAATCAAACATAGGGAAGTATCTGAAGAGACACACAAAGCTTGAGCCTAATCTGCTAACTGAATTTCCATGGGGAGGTGGTTTGTCAGTTTTAGGAAAGTATCAGTGTCTTAGTTTCCTCGGGCAGTTGTCACAAATTATCACAAACGTAATAAGTTAAAACAACAGAAATGTATTCTCACAATTCTGGAGGCCAGAAGTCTGAAATCAAGGTGTGAGTAGGACTGTGATCCCTGCAAAAGCTCTAGGGGACAATTTAGTCCTTGCCTCTTTCAGCTTCTGGTGGCTCATCAGCATTCCTTGTGACTTTAACTCTCCATGTGACTTTAGCTCTCCAGTCTCTGACTCCACCTTCAAATGTCCTTCTCCGTGTGTCTTTGTCTTCTCATCTAAACACACTTATCATTGGATTTAGGGTCCACCTAGGTTGATCTCATCCCAAGATCTTTAACTTCATTACATCTGCAAAGATACTTTTTCCAAATAAGGTCACATTCACAGGTTTCAGGGTTTAGGATATGAACATAGTTATCTGGGGACTACCATTCAACCAACCAGTGTCAGTTTGGGGAAAGTATGCGTTAGATGGAAGGAGGGGTGGGGAAAAGATGGAGAGAGGAGGCAGCAAGACTGGACTTGTTTTCTGTCCTGACGAGTAAAACTGAAGATACAACAAAAACAGTCCAAGACTGTATGGAGACGAAAATTCATTCAGAGTACAGGTTTGAGAGCTCCCATCTGTGGATGGTTTCTTTGATAGGGTGAAAACAAAGAGAAACAAGAAGAATCCTCATAGGTCAAATAAGGGCAGGTGGGCTTTCCCATGCTCTACAGTGTCTCTTTGCCCAGAGATAACAGTACTGGATCAGGTACAGAGATCACACATGAAAGGATCCACATAAAAGGATCATCTGTAACCATATCCTTGGTGAGAATGGCTCCATTCACTAAACCAAAGGGCTTCTCTGGAAGAGAAGAGAAGAGAGAATGGTACATGGCGTACTTGGGAGGGAGAAACAGCAAAGACACAATATAACAGAAGCTAGGAGGCATGCAAACTATGGAGGAGATAGCAAAGCAAGAAGAAAAATAACCAACGAATTATGGTTTTGTCATTTTCCTGATCAAGAGTACCCCCAAGTCTTTTTCTAATAGATGACTTTCTGTTTGGTAAAGGCTTGAACTGTCATGTCAGCAGAGGTAGATGTTAGAATCTGGTAGTCATAGCATCATATGGTGCAGGACTAGAGCAGCTCAAGAATCACTTGAAACTCGAGTTCCAGACTCAGTATGAGAGCAGAAGATTCAAATCATGGGACTTATTATGATGTCAAGGAGCAGGGAAGAATATTACACCTAAAAAGGACTAGGTACTTCTCAGTAGAAAAGAAGCTTGGAATCTGGATGATTGAAGGCAGTAGTCAAGGGATCAATTCAGCAGAATGGTCTCTGAGGTCAAAGTGGACCAGTCTCTAAAATGGAAGCATAATTCTGAAAAGTATTAAATACTTTTTATACCCCATAAATCAAGATTTTAAAAACTTATTACAAATGAAGATTTATGAGACATGAAAAGTACTTTGGTTTAATATTAAAAGACATTAACATTGTATAAATCAATTTTAGCACTATGTTGAGATAAAATATAAAGATGTGCATATATAATAGTACACAGAGTACTAGTATATAGTATAGAACATAATATATGTACATATATGTACACACAGTAGTACAAAGGGTGGGGGAATGAATGGAACATGGAACTATACTGGAGCAAAATTTATAAGGTTTAACAGATTTAAGTTAATTTTATTCTGAAGTAGATTGTGGTAAGTATATATTATGATCATTAGAGAAAACAACTCAAAGAAATAGTTTCTCAAATCAACAAAGGAATAAAAATACTTAACAGACAAGAATGTAATCAACCAAAAAGCAAAAGTTGACTAGAACTAGTAAATAAATTTAGCACGGTCACAGAATATAAGATCAATATACAAAAATCAATTGTATTTTTATACTAGCAATGAACAATCCAAAATTAGTAAAACAAATTTTTTTGCAAAATCAAAGAAAATACTTACAAATAAACTAAAGAAATGCAAGCCTTAGAAACTAAATATTACAAAATATTAAAGAAGATCTAAATAACATGAATGTTCACAGATTGGAATAGTTAGCATTGTCGAGATGGCAATTCTCCCCAAATGGATTTAGAAATTCAATATATACCCTATCAAAATTCAGCAGGATTTTGTAAAACTTGACAAACTGATTCTAAAATTTATATGGAAATGCAATAAACTTAAATAGCCAAAATAATTTTGAAAAAGAGTTATATGAGAAGACTTACACTATGTGATTCCAAAACTTTCTACAGAGCTATATTAACCAAGAGAGTGTGGTATTGGCAAAGGGTAGGAGTATAAATTAATGGAAGAGAATGGAGACTTCAGAAATAAGTTCTTACATTTGTGGTCAATTGGCTTTCAACAATGGCACCCAGCACAATTCAATTGGAAATGATGATGTTTTCAAAAAATGTTGCTAGTACAATTGGCTATCCCCATGCAAAGAAACAAAAAAGACCATACACCCTATCTCACATCTTGCACAAAAATCAACTCAAAATGGATCATAGACTTACGTTTAAGAGTTAAGACTCTAAACTGTCTAGAAGAAAACAAAGGAGAAATCTTTGTGAACTTGGGTTTGAAAAAGAAAGGACACCAAAAGTACAATCCATAAAAGCAAAACAATGATAAACTGGACTTCCTAAATAAAAAACCATTTTACTTAAGAACAGATCATTATGACAAGACACAGACTAGCTTAAAAATTCTGCAAATCATATACATGGTAAAGAACTTGTATCCAGAATATGTAAAGATGACTAATATAACTAAATGAAAGGATATATAACCCAACTAAAAAAATGGATGAAAGATTTTAATAGATATTTCACCACTGAAATATGATAGATATGTGAATGGCTAACAAGCACATAAAAATAAGCTCAACCTCAGTAGTCATTAAGGAAATACACAAAACACTACAATGAGACACTCCAGCACTCCCACTAAAAACGCTATAATTTTTTTTAAAATTTAACCAAGAGTTAGTGATGATGTGGAGAAACTCGAACTGAAACCCTCATGCATTGCTGGTGAGAGTGTCAAATTTTCCACTATGGAAAATAGTTTGATAGTTTCTTAAAAAGTTAAGTACAAATTTACCATATGACCAAGGAATTCCACCTTTAGATATGAAAACATATGGCTACATAAAGACATGTACATGAATGCTCATAACATTATTCATAACAACCAAACCCAGAAACTTATCCAAATGTCCATCAAATGGAAAATGGACAAACTGTGTTTATATATATATTTTTAAAGATTTTATTTATTTGATAGAGAGAGGGAACACAAGCAGGGGGAGTGGGAGAGGGAGAAGCATGCTCCCCACTGAGCAGGGAACCCAAAGAGGGCTCAATCCCAGGACCCTGGGATCAGGACCTGAGCCGAAGGCAGATGCTTAACTACTGAGCCACCCAGGTGCCCCAAACTGTGTTATATTTATAGAATTCTATTCAGCAATTAAACGAATGAACGACTGATACGTGAATCAACCTCAAAAACATTACACTGAGTAAAAGAAGCTAGACAAAAAGGCTGTATATTATATAATTCTATGCTGAGGACAGGTCTAGAAAGGCACATTTATGGAGATAAAACAGATCAGAGGTTACCTGGGTCTGGAAGTGAGAACAGGGATTAACAGCAAATAGGCCCAAGGAAATTTTTTTGTTATAGGAACATTCTAGAACTGAATTTTGGTTATTGTACAATTCTATAAATTTACTAAAGTCATTGAGTTATATATTTATTTTGGGTGAATATTATGGTATATAAATTATACCTGATGAATTTGTTAAGACAAAAAAAATAAAGTGTCATGCCATGATGTAGAATAAATACAATACTGGTGGTTAAAAACAAAAACATTACTTTTCTGAGAGTGGTTTGTTATTTTTAAGCACCCGAGTTCCCTTTCCAATCAGAAGCAAAGATTGGAGGTGAGAATGTAGAATTTATGACAAGCCTTAGCAGACGGAGGTCAGAGGTCTGGGAAGTCTCTGAAAGGAATTGCAAGACAGGATCAGAAAGAACAGTGAGTTTAGTTGCTATGGGGTTCTCCAGAAGAGTCTGCTTCATCCATCACAGGGCTGACATACTAGAATCCCTAACCGGGTTGAGGAAGAGTCAAAGGACACGCCAAAGAAGTTCCACGTTGGGCACACACTGGATCTGGGCTAGCGTGGAGGGATGACAGGGCAGCAATGGCTGAGGGGTGCCAGAGACAGGCTCATGGAGTCACCCACTGTATGGAATGAGGCAACAAAGCAGCCAAGGATCATCAGGGTCTCCAGAGCACATGGGAGGTCATAGAGCACAGACTGGATACTGAGGCAGTGCAAGGTTTGCAGGCAAAGACACTGGAATGTCCCCAAAGCCCAGGCAAGACGGCTTTAAGACACAGCAGATAGGCAAGGGACAACTCGGAGGAGAGTGACAAGAACCTGGTGAATGGCATGAAGACCACCTCTGAGAAGGAGCTGTAATTTTGAAAGAACAAAATATTGATCCAAACCCCTCTTTGCGAAATGGATGAGTTACCTTAAAACAGCAAGTTGTAGGCTTTCCCCTGCCTTTAGTGGGACTAGGGACTTTAGAGCCAGATGAGGACAGTCAATAAAAATTCCTTTTTCTGACCACTGATGGACATTTGCAAGATGTAAAAGGCTACTAGGCAGCTGAAGGTCTAATGTTGTTACCTTTGACCTTAGGCTTCCCAGGCTGACCTGCTGGAAAGCACATCCTTTGTCCCCTAACAGCCAGCCCTTCCAGGTTTAAAGAGGCCTCATCATATCAGATTAGGAAGTCTCTTTGCCTCTCTTGGGGTAGCTCAGGTCTTGTGGGGGCCTGAGCAGATGGACCAGGTGCCCAGAGATAACGACTGGGGCACTATCTTCTTGTCACTGGACTCTTCTCACTTTGAGCCTTAGTCCAAACCCCTAGCTACAGGAGGCCCTGCCAGGGTGCTGAAAGGATTTGGTTCTGCAGCAAGCACAATGAGTCGGTAGATCCCAAGAGCGTTCTTTGGTGTATACCCCAGGTACTTCTAGGTTCATTTACAGACGAATTAACTATTTGTAACTCTTCAAGTGGCATTTTAACGTGAGATATCATTAAACAAAACCAACTGGAAGCAGAGTCATTCCATCTCCCTGCTAGTCAGATTAGATAGTCCATATAAACCTCTCTCGTGTCCCACACCCAGAAGAGGACCTGCCGTTCCACACAGCTAACATCATTATGTAGGCCCAGGGCTCACTCACTCAATAGCACGGCACATTATTTATAGCAATATGGTTGTTATAAAAGCTTTCATGTGAGGGAAGGGGAGAAAGGATATTTGGATTCCTGATGTTTTTGGCTTGGGGCTTTTTTCTTTTAATTGAGTAGGAGTGAGTTATTTAATGTTACCTGTAGGTAAATGAGAAAATATGTCCCTTTCAGGAAATGATTTTAATTTCCCTGTAATCATTCTTAATTGTTAACTATCTCCTGAAATTCAAAAGGCTGTCATGTGGAGGAGGGAAGCCATTTGGGAATGTTCTTACATTAGGACTGAAACAGGACCAAGGAGAACTGGCAACAGGCAGGCTGGGGACACTGTAAAGAAGGACTCGATGACAGTGTGGGCTGCTCAACAATACATCAGACTGCCCACCTAGAGATCTGGTAAGCTTGCTGTCACCGGAGGTATGCAAATTGTGGCCTCAGAACCAGATGTCTGTACGTGATAGAGAGAACAGTGTATTCACTTCTCTGAATGGTACTTGCATTCCATGGGCTTTTTCAGATGGTAAGAAACTACATTTTGCTTAGATGACATGGGTTTCTTCTTCTGGCACGCTTAGTATCCCTTCTCCCTTCTGATGATAGAATGCCATGCCTCAAGTGGGATAAACCCCATTCCCCAGGCTCCTGGCGAGGGCGCATGACCCAGTCAAGGAGAATTCCACTGCCCAGGGCACAGTGATGGACTCTGGATGGTTATGTGACCCCAGTCAGTTCAATCATACTCAATCTTGGGACTTTTATTGGAAGAGAAACTCTTTCTTCTGGACTTATAGCTAGTTAAGTATAAAGCTACCTAGGGCTAATTCAAGGAAAGGACCTGCTTGAGAATGAACTGGAAGTGTCATTAGGGAGACCATCTTCTCTAGTAGGCCTCCCTCAGCAGGTGGTGTCTGCTCTTTCCTACTCTGGTGCTTTATCCACCATGTTGTCATGACTCAGCTACTTGAGTCGGTAGCTTCTATTGCTTCTAGGACTACAGACTAATTGTAAATCTCCTATTCAAATTCCCCAAGAGAAAGAACCTGACCACACCAATCAGTCACCATCCATGTGATACACCCAAGTAAACTATGGTTCTTAAGCCCAACTGCTGTGGATGGCAGTCTTTACGTTAGGGACTGTTATAAACTGAATATTTGGGAGCCCTTTACACTCCAACTTGTATATTGAAGCTTTGGCCACCAGTGTGATGGTATTTGGAGGTGGGGCCTTTGGGAGGTAATTAGGTTTAGATGAGGTCATGAGGGTGAAGCTCCCATGATAGGATTAGTGTCCTTATAAGAAAAGAGATCAGAGCTTCAAACTTTTTTTTATGTAATGATATCATAGATACGGATGCTGTCCTCCAAATGTGGCTCCAGATCCCTTCCCAAACAAGTGTCAATGTTCTTTCCAATTTCAGTTTTCTAGAATCCTTTTTTTTCCAATTCTCTTTCAATTATTTTGTTTGAATTTTTATTAGTGTTATGATCTTTCCCATGAGGATTGATAAAGGAAGTTGCCAAGCTGAGAATCTCAGGCTTTCTGCTTTTTCCCTCACCTATCACCAAGCACTTGTCCCACTAAGAATTTAGACATGAGTTTTTCACAAGGTGAAGGTGATTAAAAACAAATTGACAGAGGCCACGTTTAGGCAACAGGCTTGAACAATGGAAACTCAAGCAAGGCGATAGGGTCCATAGTGACTACTGAGCTGACACAAACAGACTCATTAAGTGACCCTCCTTGAAATACCCATTAGGCCCTAGCTGACCAATTACAAGCAGGCACAGCACCTAAGATTACTAGAAAAGGGAAAATTCCATATATCCCCATACTTCCTCACTCTACCCTATAACTACAGCCCCTCACCATCACCTCATGGCAGGCGTCTCTCCGTTGGCTGGCATGCCTGCAGCTCCCTTGCAGTGTCTTCAATAAACGTTTCTCTCTCTTGTTCTACCTTGGGTGCATTCTTTCACCACGGTGCCACCAGCCCCACAAAACCCAAATCTGGGACACCTCAGACTTGTCTGATAGAACATGGTGATTCAGTTGGGTCATGGGTCATCTGAAGAGAGTATAATAGAGATTAGTGATAAGGTGTAACAGGAATATCCCTTAAGGGAGGTATATCCCTAAACCACAGTGCCTCAGGCCTAGTAACAGCTGGGTCCCTTACCACCCCTGGGCCTGAAGGGATGACTGGAAGAAATGATCACCAGAACCCAGAGACAGAGTGGGCTGAGTGAGGGCCACCTGACAGAACCTGTGACCCTCAATGGAGCCCATGGGGAAGGAGTTGAGCCCATCCCCAATCTCCTGCCAATTGGCTGAACCCAACTGGAAGCAAGAGGCCCCAGGAACATAGAGCAACCTCCCAGAAATACAAAGCACAACCGAAAAAGGTAGGGATGGGTATGGAGGAGTAAATGGAAACTATTCAACACATGTGGGGGGAAAAAAGTACTTGAGCTACATTTTCCTTTAAGCAGGCAAAAATATTTCAACACATCATAGCCTGCTGGTAAGTCTTATGGCAATAGGCCGATCCAGTGCTACTTTTGGCATGAAGGAGAAGACAATGCCCAACCAGACAGGGAGCATCCACCACTTACACTGCTGGGCTAGCTGGCACAGCCTGAGGGTATCGTGAAATGCGAAACCCCCTCCATTAAGAACTCTGATACTGGGGGCAAACCAAGATGGCGGAGGAGTAGGAGACCTGGATTTCGTCTGGTCTCAGGAATTCAGCTGGATAGGGATCAAACCATTCTGAACACCTACCAACTCAACAGGAGATCAAAGAAAAGAATAGCAACAACTCTTTGAACAGAAAAGGGACCACTTTCTGGAAGGTAGGATGTGCGGAGAAGTGGATCCGAGGCAATATTTGGGAGGATAGACGGCGGGGGAGGGGGCCTCCGTCGGCCACTTCTGGCAAGTGATAGAGCCGCGGAGCACAAAACTGGAACTTTTAGAAGTCTGCTCCGCTGAGGGACGTCACTCAAGTGGCTAGGTGGCGGGGGGGGGGGGGGGGTAGAACCCTCATGGGACAGTGTGGTCTCAGGACCCTTGGGGTCACAGAAAGACCAGGGGTACCCGAGTACAGCAGAGCTCCCAGGTATCGGAGCGGGGAAGGCGGCTGCAGAGACAGAGCCAAGGCGCAGGCTCTCAGCTTGGGGTTGCCATAAACTATGATCCGCAGCACAGTCGGGCCACTGCTCCTCCATCAGGGACCCAACCAGTGGCAGATCCGGGGAGACTCCCCTTCCTCCCCCGGGAGGAGCGGCACTGGAGCGCACCGCAGGGATCTGCTGGATTTGGAGACTCCACACGGGGTCGGGTGCCAGAGATAGAAAAGCTCGGTCACAGGCTGGGTGAGAACGGATTGCGGCCGGAGACCAGGGAGATGGGAGTGATTGACTGCTTTTCTCTGGGGGCACACTGAGGAGCAGGTCCCCAAGTTCTCAGCTCCCCCGGGGTGGAGATTGGGAGACCGTCATTTTCACTCTCGTCCTCCAAAGCTGTACGGAAAGCTTGCAGGGAACAAAAGCTCCTGAGAGCAAACCCGAGCAGCTTGCTTAGCCCGACCAACAAGGCCGGGGCAATTCCGCCTCTGGCAAAGACATTTGGGAACCACAGCAACAGGCCCCTCCCCCAGAAGATCAGCAAGAACAGCCAGCCAAAACCAAATTTACTGATCAATGAGAACGGGAGAACTCCAGTGCTAGGGGAATACTGCACATAGAATTCATGGCTTTTTTTTTACCATGATTCTTTAGTCTTTCAAAGGTAATTTTTTTTAACTGTCTTTTTCTTTTTTTTGAATTTTTCTTTTTCCCTTTTTCAACCAACATCATATCAATCCATTTTTTTATCAATCCCTTTTTTAAAAAACATTTTTACTTTTCATTTTTAGAGTCATATTCTATCCCTTCATAGTAGTTACCCTTATTTTTGGCATATATATATATATATAAGTTGTTCTGTCTTTAAAATTATGGGATACAGTTTCTTCTAACAGATCAAAATATATCCTAAATCTCTAGTGTATGACTTTTTTCTAGTCTCCTGCCTGATCACATTCTCTCCTTTATTTCTTTTTTTTTTCTTTTTTCAAACAACTTATCAATTCCTTTTATAAAACTTTTTATAATTTTCATCTTTACAATCATGTTCCATCCCTTCATCGTATCAACCCTTATTTTTGTATCATATATAAGTTTTTCTTTCTTTAAAATTTTGGGAGGCACTTTCTTCTAACAGACCAAAATATACCCAAAATCTAGTGTGTGGCACTGATCTATGCACCAGCCTGATCATATTTGATCATATTCTGTTTTGTTTTGTTTTGTTCTGTTTTTGTTTGTTTTTATCTTTTTCTTTTTCTTTTTTCTTTCTTTCCCTTTCTTTTCCCCCAGTTTCAGGTCTTTTCTTATTTGTTTAGAGTATATTTTCTGGGGACGTTGTTACCCTGTTAGCATTTTGTTCTCTCATTCATCTATTCTCTGGACAAAATGACAAGACAGAAAAAATCACCTCCACAAAAAGAACAAGAGGTAGTACAGTCTGCCAGGGACCTACTCAATACGGACATTAGTACGATGTGAGACCTAGAGTTCAGAATCATGATTTTAAAGATACTAGCTGGGCTTGAAAAAAGCACGGACATTATTAGAGAAACCCTTTCTGGAGAAATAAAAGAACTAAAATCTAACCAAGTTAAAATCAAAAAGGCTATTAATGAGGTGCGATCAAAAATGGGGGTGCTAACTGCTAGGATAAATGAGGCAGAAGAGAGAATTAGCGATATAGAAGACCAAATGATGGAAAATAAAGAAGCTGAGAAAAAGAGAGATAAACAGCTACTGGATCACGAGGGTAGAATTCGAGAGATAAGCGATACGATAAGACGAAACAACATTAGAATAATTGGGATCCCAGAAGAAGAAGAGAGAGAGGGGCAGAAGGTATATTGGAGCAAATTATAGCAGATAACCTCCCTAATTTGGGGAAGGAAACAGGCATCAAAATCCAGGAGGCACAGAGAACCCCTCTCAAAATCAATAAAAATAGGTCAACACCCCGACATCTAATAGTAAAACTTACCAGTCTCAGAGACAAAGAGAAAATCCTGAAAGCAGCTCGGGATAAGAGTTCTGTAACTTACAATGGTAGAAACATTAGATTGGCAACAGACCTATCCACAGAGACCTGGCAGGCCAGAAAGAACTGGCATGATATATTCAGAGCACTAAATGAGAAAAATATGCAGCCAAGAATACTATATCCAGCTAGGCTAGAAAAGCTAGGCTTTTCTATTGAAAATAGAAGGAAAGATAAAAATCTTCCAGGACAAACAAAAACTAAAGGAATTTGCAAACATGAAACCAGCCCTCCAAGAAATATTGAAAGGGGTCCTCTAAGCAAAGAGAGCGCCTAAAAGCAACATAGACCAGAAAGGAACACAGACAATATACAGTAACAGTCACCTTACAGGCAATACAATGGCACTAAATTCATATCTTTCAATAGTTACCCTGAATGTAAATGGGCTAAATGCCTCAATCAAAAGACACAGGCTATCAGATTGGATTAAAAAACAAGACCTATAGATATGCTGTCTGCAAGAGACTCATTTTAGACCCAAAGACACCACCAGATTGAAAGTGAGGGGGTGGAAAACCATTTACCATGCTAATGGACACCAAAAGAAAGCTGGGGTGGCAATCCTTATATCAGACAAATTAGATTTTAAACCAAAGACTAATAAGAGATGAGGAAGGACACTATATCCTACTTAAAGGGTCTATCCAACAAGAAGATCTAACCATTGTAAATATCTATGCCCCCAACATGGGAGCAGCCAATTATATAAGGCAATTAATAACAAAAGCAAAGAAACACATTGACAACAATACAATAATAGTGGGGGACTTCAACACCCCCCCTCACTGAAGGACAGATCATCTAAGCAAAAGATCAACAAGGAAATAAAGACTTTAAATGACACACTGGACCAAATGGACTTCACAGACATATTCAGAACATTCCATCCCAAAGCAACGGAATACACATTCTTCTCTAGTGCCCATGGAACATTCTCCAGAATAGATCACATCCTAGGTCATAAATCAGGTCTCAAACGGTATCAAAAGATTGGGATCATTCCCTGCACATTTTCAGACCACAATGCTTTGAAACTAGAACTCAATCACAAGAGGAAAGTCGGAAAGAACTCAAATACATGGAGGCTAAAGAGCATCCTACTAAAGAATGAATGGGTCAACCAGGAAATTAAAGAAGAATTAAAAAAAATTCATGGAAACCAATGAAAATGAAAACACAACCGTTCAAAATCTCTGGGATGCAGCCAAGGCAGTCCGAAGAGGAAAGTATATAGCAATACAAGCCTTTCTCGAGAAACAAGAAAGGTCTCAAATATACAACCTAACCCTACACCTAAAGGAGCTAGAGAAAAAACAGCAAATACAGCCTAAACCCAGCAGGAGAAGAGAAATACTACAGATCAGAGCAGAAATCAATGAAATAGAAACCAAAAGAACAGAACAGATCAACGAAACTAGGAGCTGGTTCTCTGAAAGAATTAACAAGATTGATAAACCCCTGGCCAGACTTATCGAAAAGAAAAATGACCCAAATCAACAAAATCATGAATGAAAGAGGAGAGATCACAACCAACACCAAAGAAATACAAACAATTATAAGAACATATTATGAGCAACTATATGCCAGCAAATTAGATAACCTGGAAGAAATGGGTGCATTCCTAGAGATCTATCAACTACCTAAAATGAACCAGGAAGAAATAGAAAACCTGAACAGACCTATAACCACGAAGGAAATTGAAGCAGTCATCAAAAATCTTCCAACAAACAAAAGCCCAGGGCCAGATGGCTTCCCAGGGGAATTCCACCAAATATTTAAAGAAGAATTAATACCTATTCTGAAACTGTTCCAAAAAATAGAAATGGAAGGAAAACTTCCAAACTCGTTTTATGAGGCCAGCATTACCTTGATCCCCAAACCAGACAAAGACCCCACCAAAAAGGAGAATTACAGACCAATATCCTTGATGAACATGGATGCAAAAATTCTCACCAAAATACTAGCCAATAGGATCCAGCAGTAAATTAAAAGGATTATTCACCACGACCAAGTGGGATTTATCCCTGGGCTGCAAGGTTGGTTCAACATCCGCAAATCAATCAACGTGATACAATACATTAACAAAATAAAGAACAAGAATCATATGATCCTCTCAATAGATGCAGAAAAAGCATTTGACAAAGTACAGCATCCTTTTTTTTTTAAGATTTTATTTATTTATTTGAGAGAGAGAGAGAATGAGAGATAGAGAGCACAAGAGGGAAGAGAGTCAGAGGGAGAAGCAGACTCCCTGCTGAGCAGGGAGCCCAATGTGGGACTCAATCCCAGGACTCCAGGATCATGACCTGAGCCGATGGCAGTCGCTTAACCAACTGAGCCACCCAGGTGCCCAGTACAGCATTCTTTCTTGATCAAAACTCTTCAGACTATAGGGATAGAGGGTACATACCTCAATATCATAAAAGCCATCTATGAAAAACCCACAGTGAATATCATTCTCAATGGGAAAAAACTGAGAGCTTTCCCCCTAAGGTCAGGAACACGGCAGGGATATCCACTATCACCACTGCTATTCAACGTAGTATTAGAAGTCCTAGCCACAGCAATCAGACAACAAAAAGAAATCAAAGGCATCCAAATTGGCAAAGAAGAAGTCAAACTCTCACTGTTTGCAGATGATATGATACTTTATGTGGAAAATCCAAAAGATTCCACCCCAAAATTGCTAGAACTCGTACAGGAATTCAGTAACGTGGCAGGATATAAAATCAATGCACAGAAATCAGTGGCATTCCTTTACACCAACAACAAGACAGAAGAGAGACAAATTGAGGAGTCGATCCCATTTACAATTGCACCCAAAACCATAAGATACCTAGGAATAAATCTAACCAAAGAGGCAAAGGATCTGTACTCAGAAAACTATAAAATACTCATGAAAGAAATTGAGGAAGACACAAAGAAATGGAAAAACATTCCATGCTCATGGATTGGAAGAACAAATATTGTGAAGATGTCAATGCTACCTAGAGCAATCTACACATTCAATGCAATCCCCATCAAAATACCACACACTTTTTTCAAGGAAATGAAACAAATAATCCTAAAATTTGTATGGAACCAGAAAAGACCCCGAATAGCCAGAGGAATATTGAAAAAAAAAGCAAAGCTGGAGGCATCACAATTCCGGACTTCCAGCTCTATTACAAAGCTGTCGTCATCAAGACAGTATGGTACTGGCACAAAATAGACACATAGATCAATGGAACAGAATAGAGAGCCCAGAAATGGACCCTCAACTCTATGGTCAACTAATCTCCGACAAAGCAGGAAAGAATGTCCAATGGAAAAAAGACAGTCTCTTCAACAAATGGTGTTGGGAAAATTGGAGAGCCACATGCAGAAGAATGAAACTGGACCATTTCCTTACACCACACACAAAAATAGACTCCAAATGGTTGAAAGACCTAAATGTGAGACAGGAGTCCATCAAAATCCTAAAGGAGAACACAGGCAGCAACCTCTTCAACCTCAGCCACAGCAACTTCTTCCTAGAAACATCGCCAAAGACAAAGGAAGGGCAAATATGAACTATTGGGATTTCATCAAGATAAAAAGCTTTTGCACAGCAAAAGAAACAGTCAACAAAACCAAAGGACAACCGACAGAATGGGAGAAGATATTTGCAAATGACATATCAGATAAAGGGCTAGTATCCAAAATCTATAAAGAACTTATCAAACTCAACACCCAAAGAACAAACAATCCAATCAAGAAATGGGCAGAAGACATGAACAGACATTTTTTCCAAAGAAGACATCCAAATGGCCAACAGACACATGAAAAAGTGCTCAACATCGCTCGGCATCAGGGAAATCCAAATCAAAACCTCAATGAGATACCACCTCACACCAGTCAGAATGGCTAAAATTAACAAGTCAGGAAACGGCAGATGTTGGCAGGGATGTGGAGAAAGGGGAACCCTCCTACACTGTTGGTGGGAATGCAAGCTGGTGCAACCACTCTGGAAAACAGTATGGAGGTTCCTCAGAAAGTTGAAAATAGAGCTACCATACAATCCAGCAATTGCACTACTGGGTATTTACCCCAAAGATACAAATGTAGGGATCCAAAGGGGTACATGCACCCTGATGTTTATAGCAGCAATGTCCACAATAGCCAAACTGTGGAAAGAGCCAAGATGTCCATCGACAGATGAATGGAAAAAGAAGATGTAGTATGTATGTATATATATATATATATATATATATATATATACACACACACACCGGAATATTAGGCAGCCATCAAAAGAATGAGATCTTGCCATTTGCAACGACATGGATGGAACTGGATGGTGTTATGCTGAGAGAAATAAGTCAATCAGAGAAAGACATGTATCATATGACCTCACTGATATGAGGAATTCCTAATCTCAGGAAACAAACTGAGGGGTCCTGGCGTGGGGGTGGGGTGGGAGGGATGGGGTGGGGTGGCTGGGTGATAGACATTGGGGAGGGTATGTGCTATGGTGAGCGCTGTGAATTGTGCAAGACTGTTGAATCACAGATCTGTACCTCTGAAACAAATAATGCAATATATGTTAAGAAAAAAAAGAAGAAGATAGCAGGAGGGGAAGAATGAAGGGGCGGAAAACTGGAGGGCGAGACGAACCATGAGAGACGATGGACTCTGAAAAACAAACTGAGGGTTCTAGAGGGGAGGGGGGTGGGGGGATGGGTTAGCCTGGTGATGGGTATTGAGGAGGGCACGTTCTGCACGGAGCACTGGGAGTTATGCACAAACAATGAATCATGGAACGCTACATCAAAAACTAATGATGTAATGTATGGTGATTAACATAACAATAAAAAATTTAAAGAAAAAAAAAGAACTCTGACACTGGAGGAGATGACAGTCTTGAGTGGTCTGCTTAAAGTGACACCAGTCATAAAGGCTGGCCACATCATTCTGTTCAGGCATTTATTATGTTTAAAAAGTAGGAAGTGAAAAATATTATAGAAAAGGTCAGGTTTCCAGAAGCATTATCTTGAATTTAAGATTAAAACAGGAAGACAATATGTACTGAAAACATAACGCTTTTTCATTTTTAATTTAAAATTAATCCACTAAACCCTAAAGACACAAATAAATTCACTAAAATTTATTTACTCAGCAACCCAACTAAGACTGCTTTTTTCCTACCTTTTTCTAGGGAGAATCTAATACAGGAGAGAAATCCCATTAACTCTCCCATTTATTAAGCAAATATTTACTGAACATCTACCACATGCTGGGCACTGATCTGGGCACTAAGAACAGAAAGAATGGTCTAAGATGAGCTGATTAAGGGAAGAATGGGTCTTGTTTAAGTTCTAACAATATGGACAGACATAAACAGCTAACCACACACAGGGCAGGATGCAGTGCCTGCTCAGGTGACTTTGGGGGGAGGAACCGTTAAGCAGAGATTCGTTTTGACTGAAGGGAAATCACGGAAGGCTGATGGAGGAGGCAATGGTAGCTCTGGGCTTTAAAAAATGAGCAGGATAATGTTAGAGGGCACACAGGAGCCCACTATTAGATACCTCCAGTTAAGGTCAAGCTTGAACAGAGACACAGATGCATCAAGTGTTGGGCAAACGTAGACCAAAGGGGGGCAGTGTGGTATAGCTGCATGGGGGGTGACACAGGAGGTCAGGGAGAGCGGGACAGAGGGGTGGGGTCAAACCACAGAGAATATTAGATACCAGCTTACTTAACTCTGTTCGGGAGGTAATGAGAACTCTAGTGGGTGCCATATCTGGTTGGGATGAGTGTTACATATACATATTTTTTGAGGGTTTATTTTGAGCATCATGGTCCACAGCAGTGCTTACTGCCTCTTGTCTGTGCCCAATTTGTTTCCCTGACAGTAAAATCTGAGGTGCATTCATCCCTTATGTGCCACATTAAATCACTGCAACCAAAATTATATTAATGGCCTCAAACTGTAAATAAGATCTGGCTCACAGCACCCCCCCTCCATAGATAATGGAAATATTTCAATACAAACCAGACGAAGGAGCTAGAATGAAAGTGGTTTGTTGGAACAAAATAGCCTATAAATAGTCATACTGGGGCAGATAGGCCGCGTTGCTAAAAGGCCCTCAAACTAATCGGCTGAATGTTCCATAAATCAGTGTGAATACTGGGGGGTGGAGGGGTAGCCTGCGTGTCACCCACACAGTCAGCTCGGCAGGGGAAAGAGAGGGAGACTGCTAATTAATCTTCGCATTCTGCCATTGTAACTCACTGCAGTTTCCTTTCCTACTAGGGCAATTGGTATTAAAAAGAACAAAGGAAAAAACCGTTGGCTTCCTTTATAGGGCTCTATTACCTAACCCCAAAGGCCAAATAGGGAAACGCTTTGGATTTTGACGTTAAAGACGACTAGAGGATGGATAGGAAGTGTGTGAAATCCTACCGCCCATTGCAAAGTTACCTGTGATCTGGAAAAGAAGTCAAAACCCCCAGCCAGCCAGGCTCTTAGCAACTAATACTTCACCTGCTTTAGCGCTCAGTTAGGAAAACAGAGCCGCATGAAAGGTCACATTTTCAGTGGTGAGCCTCTGTAACTAAATATCAAATATTGGGTCGCCCTGTGCAGAGTTCACACTGAGACTGCACCTAAGGCCGGGAAGAACTGCAAACAGTCCTTGAGAAGTGGTTCTGCTCTGTAAACACTGCTCTGCCCAGGAACAGTGGCCACTGAGCAGTTGCCAAGGCAGCTCTGTGGGTCCCCTCTGCCTTAGTGTGGGTGGGCCAGGTGACAGCCCCATGTAGGCAGCCTCTGCTGCCCCAGGAACATGCTTTCCTGGGGAGTCCGACCGTCTGGTAAGGGACCTGCACAATGTTAACGGCCCCATGCCCGCCGCCGCCAGTGCCTGACCTTGAGGAGACATCGGCCTCTCCCGCTCCAGGCTGACTGCCCCGGGGCCCTGCTTTGGGCGGGTGTTGGAATAAGGTCTTACCTGGCCAGAATATTCCAAATAAATTCTTACATAAACTACATTTAGCCTCTCCTTGCTTTTTATTTTTAATATTTGGGGTTTTTCAGAGTAATACAGCTACCTGTCAAACCTCTTCAAAACAGCTCATTACATAAAAATCACAAGTTTACCAGATGCAAAAGCCACTGTATCCTTACATATCCCTGTTCAGAGGCAGGGAAAAAGGGGATTGTGTCTGCCTTTTGTCTCTTTCTTAAAGAAGCCTCAGTTGCCCCTCACATCTTATGGATGGAATGCATCACATGCCCACACCTAGACCAATCACCGGACCAGGGGCCCAAGCCTCCATGTCTGACTTAGACCAGCGGTTCAAACTGGAGAGGGTGTTAGAATCACCGAAAAGTCTTGTTAAAACAGATTGCTCGTCCTCTTTCCCCGAATTTCTGACTCCGTAGGCCTGGAGTGGGGTCTAAGAATTTATATTTCCTTTTTTTTTTTTTTTTTTTTTTTTTAAGATTTTAAAGGGGCAGAGGGAGAAGCAGACTCCCCGCTCAGCACAGAACCTGACCTAGGGGCTCCATCCCAGACCCCTGAGATCATGACCTGAACTGAAGGCAGATGCTTAACTGACTGAGCCATCCAGCGACTCCTAAAGAAACTGTATTTCTAACAAGTTCCCAGGTTGAGGTTGATGCTGCGGGTCTACATGAGGAGGATACTGCTTAGACAAATGAAGTTTTACCCTGCTCCTCCCCTTAAACACATGGCTCTGTGGCGGAAAAGCAACCAAGTCAGGTTCTCTCCACAAGGAAAAGGGCATGTTGCTATTGAATGGCGCAGCTCAGTCTTCAGAATTGGAAGCAAGCTGCTAACACCAGAACTTCTTCACAGAGAGGCATCTTTTATGGTCTAGGTTAATTCTGGCTCCTTGCTCCCCGGGTTAATAGCCATCGACTGCTGCTCCCAGGGCTGGAACTGAGGGAGAGCTGATGCCAGTGATGACCAGTGGCCCCCAGCACAGGATGGAGCCCAGAGGAGCCCGTGGGGAGGGGAGAGTTACCAACAGACCCTAGCAAATAGCATCAGCTCTGCATCTCGTTCCAGTTCAGCGTCTTTGGGAAAGTACCTCCATTCTTGAAGATAACAGGATAAAAAAAAAAAACAATCAATGGAGGATCTTAAACTGCTCTTTTAAACTGAAATAAGCCAGACTTCATAAACAAGCTTCTGTGTATGTGTAATAGCATCCAAGTATTTAATTACAGCTATGTTATGAGCTGGGCTAAATATTACTGCTCCATCAGTGCTCTGTGAGAACACAAACCATTCAATAATCTGTTAATTCGACCCTTTCTTGGCCACTCCTCCTAAGATAAGCCTTGCTCCCCGAACAATTTTGATTCTCATTAGCTGAGGGTTTAGGCTGTGCTAGGAAGGAATACCTAGGGTCGTTTAGCAGAATTCAGATATGAAATGACGGATGGGTGAGCCTGTTCGGATAACCCAGTAGGCAGGACATGAAAGCTTATAAAGCTATGTGTATTGGGAAACTATTGACTCTCTTCTGCCCCAAGTCCCCTTCCAAGCTCCCGCACAAAGATAGGAGTCTTCCCTGAGTACTTTGAGGATTAGGATGGGAAGCATTAGAAGTAATGCATCTTGGGCATTCAGCTTTTCACAGCCACTTTATCTCCAGGGCCCTGGGTATTTTTTCCCCATACATTTGAAGTGAGCCAAGAGACACTTATAATCTATTTGCCAATTCTGGAGAAGAGTAACTTTAAAGACAGTCTCAGGAACTCCATATATTGAAGGAAGAGAAAATATTTGGTTTACCATACTAATACTGTCTTTCAACAAAAGAATATCAGCTGCTTGAAATAAAGTGCTATCAAAGACAAATCCATTAGCTGTGCCTTTCTCCTGTAGATTCAGGCAGAATTTGAAACACCAAAAGAATCAAAGTGTTGGCTTATCTACTGTACAAAGCATTGCTCTACTTTCCACTCAGCAGGAAAATAAGGGAAAAAATATATTGATGAGAGGTAAGAGAAAAGACACTGCTTTCAGTCCAGCGATTTAGTTCTGGTATGAAGAATATTAAGCATTGTTCCATTGCCAGGGGACAGATCCATATGTGTATTGTTCTTTGCCTGGGCACATGCTTCCCTCATAGAAGATGTGGGGGCAATGTCTCAGGCAAGTGTCCTTAGCTGTATGACTCAGTGATGCCCACCACCAGGGAGGGCCACTTGCTTCTCACCGGCCATGCCAAACGTGTAAGATCTTTCCATTTCTTGGGAGTCATCACAGCCCAGGAAAAAGGCCCAACTTATCAGCAGTGAAGGGAGCAGAATTGTCACCAGAGTGGACCAGGGCAGAGATACCTGGAGTAATCGAGACCAGGAGTCAAATTTTCTTCTAAAGAACACCACATGAAAACTAGAAGCTCTTGGTCTCCAACACCGCTTTGACTGAGAGAGAGTGTGACACTCAGCATGGTTTTACCTACAATAGGTCAGGCAAACTTTATAATTTTTTTAAGACAGTTTTAAAAGTATAGTTAGCAACCTAAATTTCAATTTCATAGAATATTTCATCTCAAGGAGAATACCTATGGAAATCGGGGGCTCCTTCTTGGTGTTTGACTGTACACTTATATTTTAGAACATAGGAATGGATTTTCTTTTTCTGTCAGTGTAAACCCACCCACTAAATCGGTGGGAATCCCCTTACTGTATCATCCTCTGAGGTCACCTATTCATGGAGAGGACACTCTTCCCAGGCCCAGACACAGGAATGTGGCCAAATGGACAAAAACTATCCACTCTCCTGGGAATGCTGACAGCTACTCTATCCAGAGGCAAACATGTTTCCCTATCTCTGCCAGCAACGTGCTAAATGCCCAAATAGTTTTAATACAATTGCTGTATTCTTCGAACATCCTCCCTACTTCCCTTCCTCTTTCCCTCTCTTCCAGAGCAAGTAAGACTATAGCAGAACATACCGCCTCAACTTAGATATGGCAAATCACAAATGCAAATTAGAGGGCTTGCCATCACCCTGACCTAGCCTGCGCTTTAAATAAAAATGTTTGTACTGTAAAATGATAATCACAAGTTGGAAGGAAGAAATTACAAATATCAAAGAAAACATCTGAAAATGCACCAGATTTCATTAAGAATGATTTATTCAAATGCATCTGTAAGGCAAAGGTTGAATACTATTTATTTCAAGTAACTGCATTTTAGAGCCGGCAACTCTTCCCTTGTACATCCCCTGTCCACCCTGGAGGTGTGAGCTAGGAAATGAGCCTGGGCTTTAAGGGGGAAACCAGCTTCGTCTCGGAACAGCCCAGAAAGGCCGTGTGACTTCCTAGGAGTCAGAACAAGGCAGCAAACATGGGCAGGGGGCTGAAGAAAGAGCCAGACCATGCAGACTGAAGCCAAGAGGCAGCCATGGGGCCACTAAAAAGAGAGCAGAGAACAGAACACTAGGAAACCAGCCAGGTCAAGCCAAGAGAGAACAGAGAAATGTGAACCAAGAAGCAGGGAGGCCCAGGCAGTGTCCAGAGCAGCCCACAGGCCTGTACAGATGGTCCTGCCCGCCAGCCCCCATGGCTGCTCTGGCCAGTTTCAAAAGCAGTCCTTCCCTTAATGTGGTTTAAAGCCTCTGGCTTACAGATGGGTCACATTTTATGGACACTAGGGGTCTTAGAATTAATCATGTTTCCCACTTTTCTCTGGTCACCAAGAAGCTCAAAGCTTAACTTGTTTTTCTAACGCAAATACAGAGCACTTTCTGTTGTACCTTTGTCCACACTGATTTCAGCCCTAGTATTAATCCTGGCCCTATTCTTATTAAGCCTCATCCTCTACCCAGAATGTTTCATAGATTTCTGCTAATTGTCGTAAATATTAGTAAGAAGGACAACTAGACAATGGAGCATACTTACTCTCAGGTGATCTGCACTGCACAACTCTGGCTTAAGTCCGTCGCTTGGAACTCAGAACATATTTTCCCACAAAAATTACATAAACGACTATCTCCCACAAGTCTGTTCCAAGGTACGTTGTAAAGCACACTCAAGTGTTCTCTTGCTGATTACATCACGAGCATCCAGCTTTTAACTGGGGCCTAGTAAGTCACTCCTTAGTAATCCTCACTCTTCAAGGAGTTGGATATCCAAATTTGAGTTTCTATTTTTCATAAAGATCCCACCACGAGCACCTTACAACTTCTGAGTTATGCAAAGAATGACGTGAGATAAGGTCAACTCAAGAAAAACCTGTGCAGATCTAAAAAAATATTAAAATATACAGAGAGCCTTCACACATTCACAAAACCACTTCTCAATTTCTAGCAGGATAACCAATCCTTCAAGGAATATTCTAATTAAACGACAGGAGGCATTAACCTGTAGATGGCTTGAGTGGTGAGCAAGGTCTGCCTGTGACAGTCGTCACCCACTCATCCACAGAGTGGTTTGGCTCATCCAGCTGAGAGGGCACACACGCTCTCATGTCACCCCCTGAGGCCACCCATTCACACACAGGGCACTCCAACCAGGTCCAGACCCAGGAATGTGGCCAGATAGTCAAAACCACCAAAAGCTCTCCTGAGAGTGAGGGCAGCTAATCTATCCAGGGTTAAGAAGGAAAGAGAGTGGCTTCTCACCGATGCTAAGTACCCTCATCCAGATGCCATCCCATACACTCAGGAATGCCGCACTTTGCAGATGGGTGCCCCCAAAAACTTGTTGAACAAATAAATGGTATTGGCTGGAACCATGGGATCTGGGAGCAAAGGACCATATGGCACACAATAGAAGGAAGAGGAAAAGAAAGAGGAGGAGAAAATGAAATCCCATTTTCCTGAGCAAAAGCTGGCTTTGGGCAAATTTATAAAATAGGCTTTGAGGCAGGCGGGACTTGGATCCTGATTCCACCACTTGTAAGCTCTTTGAACATGCTCTTTTCTCTGTTAAAAGAAGAACTGTGCTGATTGTATTCTAGGGCCAACCAGCCTGATGCACTGGATTCCTTCCTCTCCTCCCTTCTCAAAGTATTTGATCTTGCCTCTCTTCTACATTGCCCATTTCTCCCTCCAAACTGGATCATTCCTGACAGCATTCAAAGATGCTATAGAACCTGAAGTTTAAAAAAAAAAAAGGTCTCCCAAACCCCACATCCCTCCAGCCACCATGTTATTCACTCACATACAATGGATAGAAATCCTCTAAAAGTTACCAACCTGATCAAAGTCACCCCTAGCTTCACTCAAACAGCTTTTGTCAAGGTCATTAATGATCTTCATTTTGCTGAATCCAATGGTCCATTTTCAGCTCATCCTACTGCGGTCTTACTAAAGTAGACCCCCCCAAAGGTGTGTGCTCCCCATTCCATAGAGTGGAGCCAGTGCTAAGAGATGCCTGAATTAGAGATTACATTCTCCAGTAACTCTTACCAGCCCCACAGCCATGTGTGACCATGGGACTAGTTCTTGCCAATGGACAGGGACCCAATCATATTAGGTCTTACAGAGCCTAGTAAGGAGTTTAGATTTTATTCCAAGATTGATAGGAAGTCATCAGACTGTCTTTAGCAAGGACTTCTTTCTCCTTGAAACTGTGAAGCTCATTCCTGGACAGATCCTCCGCATTTACCCTTCCTTATTCCCTCTTGCCATAGATCTTTGCATGGCCAGCTACTTATCATCCCAGATCTCTGTCTGAGACCTCCCCACTAACTTCCCCCTTCAAAGAGCACACTTTCCATCATCTCTCACTCTAGTTTTCTCCATAGCGTTTATCACTGCCTGACATTATTATATTCACTTATTTTCAGACTCTAGAATACATCAGAATCACCTGGGCACTTGTTAAAAATACTGATTTCTGCCCCCAAGCCCCAGGAACTCAGGAGGTCTGGGAAGGTGCTCAGTTATCTGCACTTAACCAGATGACTGATCCACAGCTAGGTTCCCCAGATATGCACATGAACTCCTGGTCCAGCCAAAAAGGTGCCGCCCTCCACAGTCAGCCCCCAGGATACAAATGATGCATTTTCAAAGAGGAGGGATCTCTGTTAAGGGTGGCTGGCGGGGGGCAGGGGGGGAGACTTTTACCCCATGGGACTTCACCTGGCTTAATTAGAGATAAAGAGCCATCTGACTGGGCGGCTGGTTTCTCTGGAACATTTCTGAATTATTCCAACTGCACAGATCCTGTCCCTAGAACCCTGAAGTCACCGCGTAACTTTAAGTATGTCACTTTACCTCTGTGGGCCTCCACTGTCACTTTGATAAAATAAGTATATCGAACTACATATTATCTTTGATCTCTCGCAACCACAGGGAGTCTTAACTGTAGGCACTCCTTATATAGTGCTTATATCCTTAAGTAATAATATGCGGTAAGAGGCAAATGCTGTGAAACAGAGGGATTTGTTATAAAAGAGAAACGTCATTATAGGCCCCCAGAACTACATAACAACTCCCCCTGGTACCACAACTGCCAAGTTCTGCACAACTTCCAGGGAGTTCTGAACATTCGACCACAAAAATTTCTGTACTTGCAAATCCTAAGCACCTGGGCACTTACAATTATATCGTAAAAAGGATATAGAACAGAGCCACCCCAAACAGAAAAATTCAAGCAGAAACACTACATTGCAATTAGTAAACTTGACAAACACTTAAAACTAACTGCAAAACAGAGGAATAGGGGATCGTTGTTCTATTGATTACAACTTGACAAATAGTGCAATTTTTGTTACAGCCTTCAAGGGAAAGAGATTAAGAGAAGAAAAAATGTCTCCTCAGGAAGACAGCATCACGACAATGTAGGTGCAGGGACTCAAGGAACTGAGAAATGGCCATGACCTCATTTAAACAGAAAGTATTTGTTGAGTCAAGTACTATACTGGAAACTAGAGGTATGAAGGTTAGAAAAAAGTCCCTGTCCTCATGGCACTGAGAATTATAAACAGACAATAGCAGTACAGTTAATGGGGACACAAATGAGGCTGTGTCCACTCTGCTGGGGGAAAAGCCCAAGAAATTCTCCCCCAGCCGCTTCCCTGAACTGGGACTTGGACAAGTAAGAGTTTGCCAGGGGGTGCCTGGGTGGCTCAGTCAGTTAAGCATCTGCCTTCAGTTCAGGTCATGATCCTGGGATGGAGGCCCACATTGGCTCCCTGCTCTGTGGAGAGCCTGCTTCTCCCTTTCACTCTGCCTGCCACTCGCCATGCTTGTGCTCTGTCAAATAAATAAAATCTTAAAAAAAAAAAAAAAGCTTGCCAGGAGTTTAAGGGGGAAAAATGCCCACCAGGTGCAGAAAATAACACAGGAAAACACTAATCAGGTTATTAGGTTAGTATTTTTCTCTTAGCCATTAAGATCAGCCCTGGATGCTGATTGGCTTGGTGAGTTACTTTGGCCAATAGAAATCAACAGAAGTGGTGGTATGTCCGTTCCAATCTTAGGTCCCAGGAAGCTTTGCACATTTTCAGTGCTAACTCAGACTCCAGCAACCCCGTGAACAAGCCCAGGCTAGCTTTCTGCAGGATGAGCAACCATGCAAGAGAGTCATCCCAAACCAGCAAGCCCAGCCAATCTGTCAACTGACCACAGATACGTGTCTGAGTGTAGCCAAGATGAGCTTGACCTGGTCAAGATCAATAGTTTTTCTCCTGGTCAACTACAGACTCATGAGCCACAAAAAGTGGTTGTTGTTTGAAGCTTCTAGATTTTGGAATGCTTTCTTAGGCATCTATACATAAGTTGGAAGGAGCTTGAGCTCACAATTTTATTAAACAGGGTTAAGAAAGAAAAAAATGAATTGAGTCCTAACTTAACGTAGTCATCAGCCCGTCACAAAATTTCTATCAGTTCTTCAAAGCCATCATGATTTCACATAGAGTCCTTCCATAATGCAGTTCTCATAACCTAAATCGACATCACAGACTAAAAAAAAAAAGACTTCAGAGTAAAAAATTTCTTGTTATCACTTCTGTTCAGCAATGTCCACCACGTTCCTTACCTCTGCTGCCTGTTCCTGATCAAACACAACAAACGAAACCACAGTTCTCTTACAAACACAACCTCTTGGGAAAGCCCAAGAAGATTAGGAAAAAGTAGTATTCCTTTTTATCACCTAAATATATTCTGTAATAAGACTCAATATGTATCAATGACTAAACATAAAATGTTGGGCTTCTTTTACTGCTTAGGTTGAATTAGTTTAGGTGGTGTCTAGTTTTGGTTGTCACAGACTCCATTCCTACTTCCAACTTATAGTGTAAATACACACTGGAAATTTTCCATGACTACATTGAATGGAGTCTGAGTGGCCCACTGAGACAACTGAATCATCTGAATGCCAACTACTGAGAGTGATTTTAGGGGATTCAGGTACAGCCACATACCCAAACATAGACCCCCATGGTCTCTCTCTGTGTCCTATAGGATACTTTTTATCCCTGTAGAAATCAGAAATACAATTTTCTTCTTCTAGAGAAGAAGCAAAAATTTGAAAACTATAAATCTCTTCTTGTCCAAGCTTAATTACTATAACTCATTATTACTAACTCATCAGTTATAATTCAATATGGACAAGGAGACTACCACAGAGAGAATACAACAGAACCTAAAACTCTGTTTATTCAAGTTTCATGTTGCAAAATGTTTTTCGCTAGGCAGATATTAAAAAATATATTTATTTTACAACCTAGTGAGTTAAACAAAGAGCCTTGTTAGCTCACCTGTCAGTCTGTGGGCAAAGTTGCAGGTGTGATTAAAATAAGAACCTTGAGATGAGGAGAGTATCTTGGATTATCCAGATGGGCCCAATGTCATCACAGCAGTCCTTATAAGAGGGAGGCAGGAGGATCAAAATGAGAAAAAGGAGATTTGAAGACAAAACCAGAGGTTATAATGATGCACCTTGAAGACAGAGGAAAGATCCAGGAGCCAACAAGTATAGCTGGCCTCTAGAAGCTGGGAAAGGCAAGGAAATGGATTTCTCCCTGGAGCCAGAAGAAGACACCTTAATTTTAGACTTCTGACCTCTAGAACTGTAAGTGTTGTTTTAAACTGTTGTTGTAATTTATTACAGCAGTGATGGGGAATAAATACCTTCAAGACAGCTTAAAGCTTGGGTATGAATGGAACATATGGGAAATTTTCAGAACAACTCCATGTTTGGCCAAGTGAAATCATAAATGGGGAGCCCATGGCAGGCAGGTCTGGGAAAGCTACAGCCGCCGTGTGAACTGCAGTCAAGCACTTGGTGGCTTGGGGCCACTCTTGATCAGTGGGGTCAGTAGTTGGGAGGAGAGCCTGGAGCCTACCTGTCTCTATGTCACATCTCTGATCACCAAGGCCTCTGAGCATGATGGCTCCTACTTTACCTCTGCTTTCCATATCTTATGCAAGTTTCCCTTAACCCAAGCTAAGGGAAAGGCAGATCTGGAAAAGGTAATTCCCAGTTTTAAATAAGAGCAGTAATGCCAACATGACAAAACACACCCAAGCTCTGGTAGTTTCCCTACAAAGGGCCCTCAGTAAAGCTCAAAGTCAACAAGCCCACACATAGGCTTGGAGCTTCCACTGAAAAGTTTTAATTTGCACTCTTAAAAAGCAGCAGATATTCAAGGATTATCAAACACCTGGGAAAGCCTCAACTGAAAAATAGCCATCAAAACATGACAATCGATATCAAAGCTGAAAAAAAGCAACTAGAAAAGAAATGGAGACTATGCACAGAGAAGAAAATATAACACAACAATGACAATTGAAATCAGTGGTTTATTTAAAAAGCTAGGGGCGGGCGCCTGGGTGGCTCAGATGGTTAAGCGTCTGCCTTCGGCTCGGGTCGTGGTCCCGGGGTCCTGGGATCGAGTCCCGCATCGGGCTCCCTGCTCCTTGGGAGCCTGCTTCTCCCTCTGCTTCTCTCTCTCTCTCTCTCTCTCTCCTCCTCTGTCTCTCATGAATAAATAAATAAAATCTTAAAAAAAAAAAAAAAAAAAGCTAGGGGCACCTGGATGGTTCATCTGGTTAAGCATCTGACTCTTGATTTTGACTCAGGTCATGATCTCAGGATCATGAGTTTGAGTCCTGTGTCAGGCCCCATGCTGGACATGGAGCCTGCTTAAGATTCTCTCTCTCTCTCTCTTTCCCTCTGCCCCTCCCCACCCCACTCACACTCTCGTGCATTCACTCACTCTCTCTCCCTCAAAAAAAAAAAAAAGTCTAAAAAAAGTATTGCAACCCTGAAATACTATTAAACAGGATGTTTTAAAAAGGGAACATTCAGAACACTAAGAGCTCTCAGAAATTTAAAACATGCTATCTGAAATGAAAAAAACTAATGGAATGACTGAAAGGTAAAGTTGAGGAAGTTTTTCAAGAGAAGGAAAGTAAGAGAGAAAATATAAAATGATTAGTGAACCAGAGCTGTCAGTCCGTCATCAGAACAACAAGAGCACCAAAAAGAGAACAGGGAAAATTGAGGGCGGGGGGCAGACAAAGTAATTTAAGAACCTTTCCCAGAACTGAGGACATGAGTTTCCAGATTAAAAGGACCAGGCCCACAGAGTACATAGCGCAGTGGATACAAATCAGCTCATACCAGGTGACTTCATCATAAAGTTTCAGAATATAGGCACTAACAAAGGGATTCTATAAGCTTCTAGAGGTTTAGAATTAACATCCACAACAGGGCAGATACAGGGCTTATGTATCAGAATTGATTTGTATTTCTTCATGGCAGCATTGGAAGGTAGAAGACTACAGAGAAATGTCTTCCAAAGCTTGAAGGTAAATTATTTCCAACATAGGTAATCTCTCAATCAAGATGAAAATAGAGACATTTTGAGAAATGCAAGGTTTAAAACATTCACCTCCCAGGCATCTTTTCTAAGACACTGGAAGGAATAAACCTGAGGGAATAATCCATGAGAAATAAAACATAGAATACTAAAAAAAAGAGAGGAGATCTAACACAGGATCTTGTTGAAGGAACTATTGTCCCTGACAATAGGAAGGTAGATGTTAGATTGTCAACAATGTGGAGACCAGGGAGGCAACCAGCCCCATTGGAGCACATAACTCAGGAGACAGACACTTTCCCCCAAATAGCCTTCTAACCTGACTGTGCTCTGAACAACATGCTCTGCCAAGAAGTAAACCAGGAAGAGGAAATACACTTAGACCAGGAAACAAGGGGCCAACTCAGGGGGCACAGCATATTCCCGGCAGAACCACACAGGGAGTCCCAGGATGTCATCTGTGGTAAAGATCTTGAGAATGTGCAGTCCACAGGGGATAACAGAGGCCTCCACCGAGGTCTCCAAGAAAAAAATTGGAACTGATTACCTAAATTAATTGTGTAAAATATTGTGTTGAGAAACTCTTGGAAGCTGTGGGATGAATTTACAAAAGGTATGAAGCAAAGTAAGCAGATTTTATTTTATTTTATTTTTTTATTCATTTGAGACACAGAGATACAGAGTGAGAGAGAGAGAGCATGAGCAGGAGGAGAGAGAGAGGGAGAGGGAGAATCAGGCTCCCTGCTGAGCCAGGAGCCCGATGCAGGGCTTGATGCAGGGCTTGATCCCAGGACCCTGGGATCATGACCTGAGCCAAAGGCAGACAGTTAACCATCTGAGCCACCCAGGCACCCCACAAAGTAAGCAGGTTTTAAAAGGTGATTATTAGTTTCAGGAAAAAACCAGAAGATGAAAACATAATCATAATGAACTATATAGTTGGCATTCTTGGCCAACTTTCAACTGCCAGCATTTGAACACAGCAGGCTAGAAGTGCTGAGGAATTAATAATCCTTGGGAGCAACCTTCCACAAATGACTGGTAGGAACTGGGGTATAGGAGCTGGTATATAAATACCCCAGCTCCCTCACCCTCCAGGTCAGAGGACACTGAGTGGTGGGTTTTTGTTGTTGTTGTTGTTTAGAAATTTTATTTATTCTGAGAGAGCAAGCAAGTGAGAGAGCACACGAGCGGAGGGGGGGGGGAGGGAGGAACAGAGGGAGAAGCAGACTCCCCGCCGAGCAGGGAGCCCGATGCAGGACTCGACCCCAGGACCCTGGGATCATGACGTGAGCCAAAGGCAGACGCTTAACTGACTGAGCCACTCAGGCACCCCTGAGTGGTGTGTTTTACACCATTTCTCAGAGTGCCCCTCACTGGATTAAGCTCCAATTACCCATAGTGGTAAGCACTTGACAACACACCCTTTATTACTTCCTTCGCTTTCTTGATCACTTCCTTATTCCCCTATTGGTGTTCCCTGTGCCTCCCTAGTAAACTACTTGTACCAGAATCCTTGTGTCAGAGTTGCCCTGGAGAACTAAGATAGCACAAATTTCAGGAAATAAAATTTTCACATGCAAAATAATGTTAACAAGGGACATAGATTTAATCAGAAATTGGAGTAGGGCGCCTGGGAGGCTCAATTGGTTAAGTAAGTGACTGCCTTCGGCTCAGGTCATGATCCTGGAGTCCTGGGATCGAGTCCGTCTGCTTCTCCCTCTGACCCTCTTCTCTCTCGTGCTCTCTATCTCTCATTCTCTCTCTCTCAAATAAATAAATAAAATCTTTAAAAAAAATTGGAGTAGAATTATGTTAGGAGAATAGGAAGGAACAGTTTAAAGAGTCAAAAGTGGTTGTTTCAGGGACCTTGAAGTTAGGGGAATAGAGCAGTTGGGACAAGAAATTACCTTATATTGACACTTAAATCCGTTAATACCATTTGACTTTTTAATTGTACTATTTTTTTTTAAAGATTGGAGAGAAAGAGAGAGCATGAGGGGGGAGGGGCAGAGGGAGAGAGAGGGAGAGCAGCAGTCTCCCCACTGATCATGGATCCCTACATGTGGCTCTATCCCATGACCTGGGATGGATTTGGCTTATAACCTGAGTGGAAATCAAGAGTTGGATGCTTAACCGACTGAGCCACCTAGGCACCATTAACTGTACTATTGTTTTTAATAGCATTACTATTTGCATGTACTTTTTGATACAATTCATAGAAGAAAGGAATTAAGGAAGGATAAAAGAGAAATGAAGAAGGAAGTTTAAAAAGGACAAAGATAAGGGACACCAGCTCTCTGAGATATGTCAAGATGTTTTACAACAGAAACTGCCTTTCCTCAGCTGAACTGAAACTCCTTAACCCCAAGGCTTGTGTTAAATCCAAAGCTAGGCAAATATATTTTGGAGAACCATGAAGTCATAAAACATGTCTATTGTAGGAAATATTTTTAAGACAATGAAATATGCCTGCTATTACTCACTTAAGTTATAAATAAACTCTTTAGTGTGTGTGTGTTTCTTATTCACTCTCCTTGTTTTCCTCAGGATATCTTTAAACTCCAGTAGCTGCAGGAAAAACATCTCTGGCTCACAAAGCTTTGTTTCCCCCCTCTCCCTTCAAAGGCATTTTCTGAACAAATACCCAACAAGAGGGGACACTCTTGCCTCCTCATTGGTTTGGAGCACAGAGGACATGAAAGATGAGCAAGACAGAGTAGTTGCTTTTAGGAGACCTACATCTTAAGGAGGAAACTGATCATGAACAAATAAAAAAACAAAGCACTTGCTGATTATGATAAATGCCATGAAAGAAACAGTGGGCTGTGAATGAGAGCAAGTACAAAGGACTCAGACAAGGCCCTGGGTGTGGCCCCTCTGAGGACTGCAAAAGCCTGGGGAAGAGCATTCCAGAGGCCCTGGCCCAGAGCCAGGGACAGACCTGTGTTAGAGAGGTGGTGACCACCACAGAGGAATGGTGGTTGGGGAAGGAAATCAGCTTGGGAGGGAAGAGGAACAGGACAAGGTTAACTACTGGATAGTTTCACTCAGCACCGACTCCAATAGCTGAGCGCCAAGAAGCCCCTGAAAACAGCAACAAAATGTACTTCCAGATGAACATTAAGGAAGTGCAAAATACTGCCTTTCCATTTATCTTTTTATCTTTACATTAAGCTTGAAAGAAAAGACAATAAAAAGTATTTCTCCAATGACTACAAAATACCCAGGAAAGTAGAATGGCTCCTTTTGTGTATAAATTCATTGTATATTTCCCATGCAGTATGGTATGTACCTTTGACCTCTAGAGAGAACTGAATGGTAGCTAAAATCCTCCAAGTTTATAATCAACCCCACACCAATATTTGATAAAAAGTAATTTTCTTCTCTCTGAAATGGGAGTAATAACATACTCTCCCCCCCACCCCGAAAGTGTTAAAACTTAAGGAAACTTTAATTTTCTGCCCGCCTCAAGTCAAGGTCTTATGTGACAGGAAAGCTAAGTATCATTGTACATTTTTCACAGTAACATTGTCAGCTAGTTTAGTCTGAGCATTCATGCATAATTTCACATCTCAACATATTGTTCATTTTTCATAATTTTAGATCACAGACAAGAATGTGCCTGTGAGCCGAATCAATGACACAAAAGGCAATGACATTTGGAAAAATTACCCATGTTTTTCCAGCGTAAACTACTGGAAATTGATGACTAACCACAAATTTTCTGCCTAAACAAATTAATCTGGAAGAGGCAAAACTGTAACCAAAAATGAGTTTATGAAGCTAAAAGTGATGAATCTAAGGTAATTGTAGAATCGTTTGAATCCTACCAAACCTTCAATCAAGATTGAGACTTAACACTTTTTTCACTTTCCACTACTTGTCATTTGTTAGGGGCCAAGCAGTGCCCGTCAGATTGCACTGGGCCATCGGGAAGGATGGGATGGTCCTCAGAACTGCCTCCCAGACCCAAGACTTTGTTTGCCTGACCAGGATCCGCAGCTCACCTTCGCAGCTGTGCCTCTGGCCTGCCAGGCTAACAGTCTCATTCACTGGTCCCCTTGTTTAGTCATCTCCTAATTTGTTCTACAAATATCTGTTAACCCCCTCCTCTGAGATAGGCATGGTTCTACGAGATGGGAATACACTGGAAGAAGACAGAAAGAGCCCTGGCTCTGACAGCGTCGCCCTGGAGGGAAGAGAACCAGGAAACAAGCAAACTAACTCTGAAGAAGGTGACAGAGGAGATAATGTGGCAGAGAATGACTGGAGAATGGGTGCAGATTTAGACTGAATAGTCAGGGAAGGCCCCTCTGAGGACGTGACATTTGATCAGAGGCATTAAATGGGGAGAAGAAACAGCCACTTAGCAGGAGGATATAAAGCATTGCAGGCAGAGCTGGATGCAAAAAATTTCCCGGGTCCAAAATCATTGTTTCTACAAATTACAAAACAATATGTATAGTGTGTGTGTATTAAATGGAAGGCTGTTCAGGGCACCTGGGTGGCTCAATCAGTTAAGCATCCAACTCTTGGTTTCAGCTCAGGTCATGACCTCAGGATCATGAGACAGCCCCACATCAGGCTCCAGGCTGGGCATGGAATCTGCTTGAGATTCTCGCTCTCTCCCTCTCCCTCTGCCTCTGCCCCCCACTCTTGCACACATGCTTACACACACTCTCTCTCAAAATAAAAATAAATAAATGGAAGGCTATTCCCCAAAACATCAACAGTCATTTTCTGCATGGTAAAAATATAGGCACCTTTCATGCTGTCTTTCACATTTCTTGCGATTTCAAATTATTCTACAACATTAATTGCTTAGCTAATAAAAAAGCAACTACTCAGAAAATTTCCATGCTCTTTAAGACCAATAAAATATAATAAATTCACAGAGCAAAGTGATTTTTTATCCATTTAGTAAACCTCACTTAGATTTTTAAAATTCAAAATCTGAGCTAATTCCAGACACATTGGACTGAAGTTTGTCTTGTTATCATCTATGACAATAAATTATTTAGAAGTAATAAAAAGTGGCTAGTCCACCGAAGGGCTTAAAACCAATAAACCGTTCAAGGCAGTCTAATTCAAGCTTGTCTAGGCTTCCTATTCAAATGGCATTTTACCAATAGCCAATGGCTGTCTACCTGCAGTCCTCACAGAGCTCCCCTCCCCCACGCCCTCCCCCCTCCCCAGCTCATCACCTACTCTTGAGAACAATGGCACCGGAATGCCATAAAAATGTTCTAACTGGGGTGCCTGGGTGGCTCAGTCGTCAAACGTCTGCCTTAGGCTCGGGTCATGATCCCAGGATACCGGGATCGAGTCCCACATTGGGCTCCCTGCCCGGCGGGAAGACTGCTTCTCCCTCTCCCACTCCCCCTGCTTGAGTTCCCTCTCTCGCTGTCTCTCTCTCTGTTAAAAACTGAACAAAAAAATCTTAAAAAAAAAATGTTCTAACTCAGTCTTTTACCAGGTCCTGCTTCGGTCTTTGCCCCAGTTGGGGAACTGGTGAGCACTTCGGCGGTGTTTAGTAAAGGGACCAGGTTGGAAGCAACTCAGAAGTCATATATGCCGTATGATAAAGGCTGGAATCCTGAGCTGGTGGAGTAGATATGTAATTCTGCCGAATAAACCAGTCTCCTATTTTCAGGCAGGTCTGGGCAGTAACCAGACACGGCAGTGACAGTGCGCAAGAGGGGCTCGCAGAGAGGGTGGGCTGTGACAGCGGTGGTGGGGTGGGGAGGGGGTGCCGGGAGTGGAGGTGAGAGAGGAGGAAGTCTGAAACCATGTTCGTGGAGAGCATTTTAGGTAAGTGCAAACTATCAGTTGTGGTACCAAGGAGAAAGGTGCAGTCTGAGGGTACTTTTGCGTTTTCATCCATCTGGCAATGCCTGGAACACCGCTAAAGGGCTGTGAGGGGCACCAGCATGTGGGAGGTTCCCACCAGAGCCACAGACTTGTGGTCCCCAAACTTGACTCATACTTGTAGTCATCTGCAGGCTTTCTGGGAACAAAAAAAAAAAAAAAAAAAGATTCCTGCACTTTTCTCCCAGAGACTACAGCTCAACCACCCCAGCTTGGAGTTGCAGAATCTGGATTCCTCCAAATCTTCCACAGGTGACGCAGCTGGGTTTGGGAGCCTGAGCTTCTGAGGAGCAAAGTTGGCCAGCCCTCAGTTGAGCAACACGCCCTGACGGGGGATTCTGTGGAAGCTGCCTGGCAGCCAGCGCCCAGAGCCTCTGCTCTCCTACTGAATGACAAGGTTTTCCAGGACAAAGAATTTTCTTTTCCTCCTTAGCACATACCACTGTGTAATAGGTTATCTGTTTGAATGAATATTATTTCCCATATCCTTTGCCACACACATCAGTGCCACAACAGCAAAGACAGTTCTATTTTGCTCACTCCTGTGCCCAAAATGTTTCCTAAAACAGCACCTGACAGATTTTAGCACCAAACCATTATTTTTGAATGAATGTAAGAGTTCAACCATGGGACTTCCAGCTTCTGCAGAGGGTAGGCCATCCTCTAGAAGAGAGGACTCCCCAGGGCATAATAATCCACAAGGCCTCTTAGATCAAGGAAGGGAAGTCAGAAAGCAAGCAAGCCGGGGGAAAAAAAGAAAAAGGAAAAATTGAAAACCTTTTCTCTATAGCTTTTGTGTTTTTCTGAAAGGCAAATAGTTTTACAGGATGATTTATTTTTAGAATGATGACTCGGGTACCTCAGCATTTATGCTTCATTACCCACCCTTTGTTCTTCCCAAATGGTTTCTAAAACTTTGGTAATGGTTAGATTTTAAAAATTCATAGTTCCAGATTAAAATTCCTGTACACTTGGGAAAAATATTACAGCCTCACTCTGAAAACTCAGCCTTGCATTTCTGCCTCCTGGGGCATGCACAAAGACAGGAAAAAGAATTCTGTGCCTTCCTCCCATATGGCCTTCTGTTCATCAGTTATAGAATTTGTTGGTCATGTCCTTGCCCACTTAGCCAAGTCTGAGGCGTAGGAGGAGTGCAGACCCTGTTGGGAAGTTGGGTTTATTCTTATAGAGAAAGAAACTCGTTGGCTTTCTTACACAAAAGCATCAGGATAGAGGTGAGTAAGAGCCATTTTGAAAAGGTTTAGCTTCTCTGGACATGGAGATCCAACATGGAAGTCCTACTAAGTATTTTTTTGAAAGGGAAATTTACATTTACCAGAATTCAGAATATTTTTATCTATTTTTAGCTTTCCTTGCATAGGTTCACCACCCATATAAATCAAATCTACGTTTGCACCTAACGGATAGGGGTGACAGTCTTGATGAGCAGAGCGCCTAGGAGGCAAATGATCTATCTAATCTCACAGTTGCAGGTCACTTGTTTACCATTAACTTCTAAGGAAAACCATGGACAGTTTTCTACGTGCTGTAACGTCACATTTATAACTGGACTATGAGCTAGAAATCCTTTCCTTCATTTCTCATGATAGCATAAGTAAATAGCTATGATCTAATATTTGGAAATCTGGCACTTCCTTCTTCTCCTTCCCACACCCAACACCTTCTCCAGCAACTGACTTTACATTCCCATATTCATATTCTCTCTTAGGGACAAATGCTTCTCTGTTAATTGTAAAAAAAAAAAAAAAAAATTCCTTGGTAAGGAATACATCTTTTAAAACCTACAAATGAGTATTGTGGTCATAAGCTTTCCAGACTTTGGTGAGACAGGTGCTCCAGAGGACTTTAGAACAGAGCTCTCAATAGGTCATTTCTTTCTAATATGTAACCCTCTAAAACAAACACGATAATGCTTAGACATTCCCTTAAGTGATTTGCTGAGCTGAAATTTGAATCCAAGAGTTCACTAGGTTTGTCACTGTAATAAGACAGACTGGTAAAGAAAACAATTTTGAGTGATGAAGAGAAGTATTTTTAATGTGTTGGTCTCTATAACTATTTATATATATCACTACCTCTGTCCATGAAATAACTCCATAGATTACAGAATTATTACCAAATTACCTACTTTGAATATCAAATAAATACAGCAACTTTAATTTCTTCACAATATTAGTTCTTTGTTGGATTAACAAGTTAGTTTGCTCTTAAGTAAATAAAATAAAAAAACCCAAGTCAAACAATATTAAAAACTACAATGAAAAGGAGAAAAGCATATTTAGGAATTTTAAGATTCATAAGGGTACCTCCTAAAGTCAGAAAGCATGTCTTTAGATTCTGTTATATCTTGGATTAGCTCTTACATTAAAACCCATATATTATTGTAATACACAGCATTACATGGGGAAAAACAGTAAACAAGAACATTTACTTATAGTAGCAATTGGCAACATGCCAACACTACAGTCTTTTTACTCTTTCACTATTTATACACCTGTAAGCTATCATCATGAAAACAAAGAGCCAGGAAACAAAACCATATAAAAATGGTTTTCTCAATTATACAATAGTCTTTGGAGTCCAGGTCTACAAAGACCTCTGAATAGCCGTGAAATGCTAGAATATTTGTCTCTAATGGGAAATGTTTTTTCTCCCAACTTTTTCCCTTTTTCATGAGCAGCACCATCGTGCATAGGGTTGCTCATACAAAATCCACAGTCCTCACCATTGCCCTGCTCTTCCTCATGCCCCCACCCAGCCCATTGGCAAGTACTTTGTACATACCAAGTATGTTTTGGAGTCATGCATTTCTTTCTCTCTCTCCTGCCCCTACCTGGCCCATCCTTGTCATTTCTATTACAGACTGCAGTGAGGGGCCCCACTTTGTTCCTCACCAATCCATTCTCCACCCAGCAGAAAAGTGATTGTTTTGTTTTTTATTTATTTTAGAACGAGCAAGAGTGAGAGAGAGGGAGAGAGAATCTCAAGCAGCCGCCATGCTGAACACAGAGCCTGATGCCGGGGCTCAATCTCACCACCCCAAGATCATGACCTGAGCCAAAACCAAGAGTCGACTGCTTAACCAACTAAGCTACCCAGGTGCCCCAAGAAGTGACCATTTTAAAACAGAAGTCAACTCATGTCACACCCATGTCTTGAAGCCTTCACTTGGAGGCATACAGGTAAAGATGGCAGCTTAAAACATTCTCTCCCAATCTACAGGAAAGTGATTTTAAAAAGACATAAACCCAAAAAGTAGGGCGAGAAGGAAAGGAAGCCACAACAATAAAACGCTGGATGCTCAGAAGCTTGGAAAGTGTGAGCAGGGACAGGAGTTTTGAGAAAGAGGTCTCTTAAGCTGGTGGGGGAAGGCCAAGAAACATCCTCATTTACACTGCAGAATCCTAAAAATGGCTCACAAAATGGTGGCACTAGGCATCGTAGGGAGTGGGATGAACGCGGTATAAAATAAGGAACATTGTACAAAGCTGTTTAAGAAGTTCCTCCCCTACTCTGACTGGACAGCTGTTTTCTCTCCCACCCAGTCCCAGCAGGAGGCTTATCTCTAGGCGGGATGAAATGTGGGGTCCCTGGATGCGGGAGCACCATGCACAGTTTAGGGCAAGGGTACAAGGGTACAATACAGAAAACGAGGGGAAATGAAATCACACATACTGTATGGTTAGACCTCCCAGCCCTCTTTCTCAGGCCTTCACTCTCCAGAAAGAAACCTGAAAAACTTATGGGGGAATGTGACCAGTCAAGAGGAAAGATCTAAAATCATGAACATTGGAATTCTCCCACCAAAAAAAAAAAAAAAAAAAAATCCCAACCAGATCACCTTTGGTGTGATCTGCTTGGAGTTACCAAGCCCCATCCACATGCTCCAAGTTTCCAATCAGCTTTTAGGTCATCCGGTCTTAAGTGTGAGCAGACAACAAAAGCTAACCACCTACCCAATGAAAGACTAATAAGAAAGAGACAAATTTTAAAAGAGGGCGGGGAGGGAGAGGGGAGACTATTTGAAGAAACAGAACTATGTAGAGAAGAAACCAGAACAATCTCACTAGCAGCTTTATAGATAGAACAGAAAATGAAGAGAAAGAATAGGATTTTTTTTTTTAAGGAATATCTAGAGAACAAAAATGAGCTCTGTAAATTAATAGGATAGGAGAAAATTAAAACTCAAAAAAGTTTTTTAAAGATCTTATTTATTTGACAGAGAGCACACACACAAGCAGGGGGAGCGGCAGGCAGAGGGAGAAGCAGGCTCCTCGCTGAGCAAGGAGCCCCACACGGGGCTCCATCCCAGGACCCCGAGGTCATGACCTCAGCTGAAGACAGACACTTAATTGACTGAGCCACCCAGGTGCCCCTCAATAAAAATTTGATAAAATTGACGGCATCTCCCAGAAAGCTAAAAGGACAAATAGATGATAAATAGGAGAAAAGACGATAGAATGTTAAACAGGTCAGGAGGCTGAACCTTTCAATTACAGGACTTCTAGAAAGAGAGAAAACATAAAACAGAGGGACAGAAGTCAACACTAGAATAATTTAAGAAAACTTTCCAGAAAAAAGGATAGAACTCAGAATGAAAGGGCCCACAGCATGCCCAATTAAATGGATAAAAATCGATTCGTACCATGCCACACACAGTATGAAACCTCAGTTTACTAGGACCAAGGAATAGACCTTAAAAGCTTCCAGAGAGAAAATAAAAATAGGAAATAAAAAGGACAAAAAAAAAAAATCAAAATAGCTCTGGATGGTTCAACAGCAACTCTGGAAGGTAGAGACAACAGGGCAATGCCTTTAAAATTCTGAAGGCAAAGGATTTCTGACCCAGAAATCCCTACTGCCAAATTATCAAGCAAGTGGGAAGATAAAGATCCATTTGACAGGTAAAATCTCAGTAACTTGATTTCCCATGAACTCTTTTCCAGTAAAACTATTGGAAATTCTGCCCCAACAAAAGGAGAGATCCAACCAACAAAGGGAAACACATGGGATGGAGGACGGCAGTCCAACAGAGGCGGGAGGGGAGGGATGAGAGCAGAGCTGCAGGCACAGAGGCCGACCCCACAGGAAACAGCTTGGAAGAATCCAGGCGAGCCTTCTTCAAGAAGGTGAACGGATAGGGCGCCTGGGTGGCTCAGTTGGTTAAGCGACTGCCTTCGGCTCAGGTCATGATCCTGGAGTCCCGGGATCGAGTCCCGCATCGGGCTCCCTGCTCAGCGGGGAGTCTGCTTCTCCCTCTGACCCTCTTTCTTCTTGTGCTCTCTGTCTCTCATTCTCTCACAAATAAATAAAAAATCTCTAAAAAAAAAAAAAAAAAGAAGGTGAACGGATATTTTGAGAGGATATTTCCACAACCGAAGAAGTATTTGAGGTTGAGTACAGGAAACATACATAGGAAATAATGCTTCATTTAAAAAGCAAGGTAAGGGCTACCTGGCTCCCTTGGCTTGGTTGGTGAAACACTGGACTCTTGATTTCGGCTCAGGTCATGATCTCAGAGTTGTGGGATCAAGCCCGGCGTTGGGCTCCACACTCAGGAGTCTGCTTGAGATTTTCTCTCTCCCTCTCTCTCTCTCTGCCCTTCCCCCTGACTAAAAAATAGTAGATCTATCTTTAAAAAATAAAAAAAAAGGGTAATTATTAATTTCAAGAAAAGCAAAAGACTGTGCGGGAAAAGAAAATGGGATTACAAGTGATCACAGCTCAGCCACGGATAGTGTTTGCATTGTCTTAACAATGAAGTGTTGGGGTGCCTAGGTGGCTCAGTTGGTGAAGTGTCTGCCTTGGGCTCAGATCATGATCCCAGGGCCCTGGGATCAGAACCCCACATCTGGCTCCGGGCTCGGTGGGAATCCGCTTCTCCCTCTACCCTTCCATCCCACCCCCGCTCATGCTCCCTCACTCACTTACTCTTTCTCCCAAATAAATCTTATTTAAAAAAAACAAACAAAAACCACAAGTGTCGAGTATTGTTCTAACCAAACTGGAGATAAATCCGTATCAGGAGGATGGGAAAGGTGCACCTGTGTCCAGGGCAGGAGGAAAAAAGAAAGCTATAATACCCCCAAATACCACAAACCATAAATACAAGGAAATGCCAACGTCTGTCTAGGAGTAGAAACCAGTCATGCACCACGGAGATGGGGAAGAGAGGGGCAGAGACAAGATGGCTGTTTTCCCCAGCAGACCTGCAGAACTAAAGTATGTGCACACAATTTTAACCCAGCCTTTTGCGTTAAAGCAAATCTTATGATAGATTACATAAAGATGGCACAATCATAGAAGTCTTACAATCCAGAGAACACGTCTCTGACTTCCTTTACTGAAGGACCGCTGCCCACAGTTATTCTTGATCTCGTCACCCCATGTGTTTGCTTCACAGCATGAGGTGTGCTTGTTTATTTGGATGTTGACTTGCTTATTGTCTAGTTCTCCCTCTCCTATGCAAACAAGTCAAACTCCTGGTCTTTAGCACTATATGCCCAATGCCACTGTGGATTACACATGGTGATCTTTCAATAAATCCTGAGAAATGCAGGAATAAATGGACACACGGCCCCAAATAGGATTAAATGGCAGTGCCACAAAGAATCTTAAAACCTTATGGAAGGAACCTCATGAAGCTCATGCCTAATCTCAAATTTTGCAAGTACCCAGACACAGGCCCCTGATTTCCAGGCCAATGCTTTCCCAGGACACAAGCCTGCCTCCAGAGTCTGCTCTCAGACAGATGAACACGTAATTACTACAATATTCCACCAGGTCTGACATTACAAAATTATGTATGCTCAAATTTTGGTAAATTGGAAAAAGAAAAAAAATCATTCTTCCCCTTTCCCTCACCCGAAGTTCCCTTCTCTAGGCCTACTAGCAGGGGTACAAATCTGTTACAAGTTCTCTGTTAACATGCAAAACATGCTGGTGCTTTCCAGGAGTTGTTTTGGTTTATGCTCTCTGGATGTCAGGCTTACATAATAAGAAACAGGCCTGTGATCTTCTATTTACTAGGTGAATGTTCAGTACAATGCCTGAAACATAATTAAGTCCTCAATAAATATGCATTAAATGTTGAATAGAATGTTTTCCTAGGTTACACCAACTATCACATTTTTGGACATCAGATTGCTCCTACATAAGCAGATATTGTTTAAAAAAAAAACTTACTTTTTAAATTATAGCACGCAGGGTTGGCAATATCCTGCCACCCGAACGAAACCCTCTGGGCATAGCCAATACTTACCAACACCCAGCTGACGAGGAAACCAGGGATTACCACTGTCAAATGGGATGATCTTTGCTACGTGTCTGCTTTCCTCCATGGTCTCTCCTGTGTACCCACCCACGTGTCCCTTTATTTCAGGCCTCCAATGCTTCCGGCTTTCTTCACCCCATCTTTCTGGCAAATGAGAGGACTATCTTACATCATTTTGCTCCTCACTGATGACATTTCAGGATGAATAAGTCCTGTCCTTTCCATTAATTCAGCCAACAGAACCCTGCCAGGTCTTTTATCTCTGACCATCGAAAGAAAACTAATCTTGTTCCCCATTAAACAGGGCTTCAAGCCTCTCTTCCAAAGAGGCTGTGTCCGCCCTGGGCCCCTGGGAGCCTTCCCCATGGAGGAGGGAAGAGTGGCTGTTGGGTCCAGCCCAGGGCCCTCTCCCTGAACTCTGGGCTGGTGCAGCACCTGCTTGCGTGGCCCTGACTGCCCGAGGCGGCTCCGGTGGGCTGTGGAACTCACTGGTTTAATGAAAGACTCCAACAGAGGGCAAAGTGAAGAGGAGAGAGGCGCTCTCCCCACTTCCCACCTCCTGACTTAGCACATGGGCTCTGGTTTCTGGTAAGACAGGACAGAACCCAGAAAAGGCAAGCTAAGGAGAAGAGGGTAGGAACAGCCGATGCTACACGAAGGCCAACCAGGTTTGTTTACAACCACACAGGAGACACTTCTGGAAGCTTCCAGAAATTCTGAAGAACATGACAGTGAGGAAGAGGCAATACCATCAAATGTTGCAGTCACGTTCAAAGCACATCATAGGGCAAGGGACAAGAGATGTACGGCTTTCTGTGAATCCCAAGGTTGTAGCCCCCTACCACCTCCTAACCAGCACCAGGGTCTTGTCTCCCATCCCTGTCCCCAGACAACTGTGCAGCACCCGAGAGCAGAGCAGGCATCTGCCTTCTCTCCAGCTCAGGGACTGCCCAGGGGCTGGCACTCAAGAAAGATGGAGGAATGGGCTAACAAATGAACAGAGGCACCGAATCAAGCCACCATGGTACGAGAAATTATTATACAAAACCTTAAGGGAGAGGATATTTCTGAGGTTTAACTTCAGTTTATGCAACAAGGAGGTAAGGGTCACACTGTGCCCTCCAGTTCTCTGCCCCCTTTTCCAGGTCTCCGGGATGCTACAGCTCAGTGGGCAGTTGATTCCCATGTCGTTGCTGACTTGGTGTCTTTCAGACCTTGAACCACTGACATGACAGAAGGGCTGGAGGGCAAAGCAGAAAAGCTCTGTTCAAGGAGGTGCCTCCTTACACACAGCTTGCTGAAAGAGCAGGAATGGCGTCCAGGAAGGGTACTGCTGGGTAGGGGCTAAGAACTTACCCCTGGCCTTGCTACTGGGGGCTCTGCTCATGTTGCATAAAGAGAAGAATCCTTTGGTGTCAGAGTGACTGGGGTTCATGACAAGCATTTCTATTTACTAATTGCATGTCCAGAAGCAAATCTCTTTGCTTCTCTGGGTCCCATTTTCCTCCTTTCCTAAAGTTGGATAATGTCCACCTTCCCTACCTCCCCTAACATTAAATGAAACTAGAATCATATACTAAGTTGCATGTTAGATATACAAAATGTATAGAATTCCCATTCTAGGCCAACAGTATTATAAAAAAAAGAATTCTTACTGAAATCAGAGAGACAGTCTTTTTCCAGTCTCTCAGAATTGTCACACTTTACTGCATCCTTGGTATAGATATATTCCAAGCACCTTTTTATCCCCCCTCTAAGTCAAACTTTTAGGGCCTATTAAATATCTCTGAGAACAATGTTCTTTGCCATTTTCCTTGAAATTAGTTATAGTCTTACAAATGGCCAACCATTTCAGCACTAAATCAAAACAGGTTCATGTTGGGAAAGAATAAAAGAGACATTTTTCCTTGCATTCAGTGGATTAATGGCCTACACTTGTTCACACAAAAACCAAATGGATAATTTCTTTTTAACAACATTGTAGCCAAGCAGCACTCTGACTTTGGACACCATTAAAAATAATACAATAACCCCAAAGTACTTGATCATCCCTGTAGTTTTAAAATCTATAGTTGGAACTCATTGTTTATGTGCTCTTATTTCTATACAATCCCCACCAGCCCCAGGCTCTGGGTTGTTCTCTTTTAATAAATGTCCTCTTTTAATAAAAAGCCCTATGTCAGTGCCGCATCGCTCACCATGGTTTGATTTGCCCCACAGTCAAAATACTCTCTTGATCGTTGTGCACAGAATTAATCAAGACTGACAAGAAAGACTATTAATGGTGCTTATCGCTTACACAAGAGAAAGGAAGAGTGCCTGGCAGTCAGGGCTTGGCTGCAGGGTGTTTCATGAATCTGGAATGAAAAGATCTCCCCCCACCCCCAAACATGGGAGGTTGTTCACAAGCTTTTGGAGATAAGGCTTTCCACATCTGGTCCCGGAGTCCCAGTCACAGGCAACTGGAGGCACAGAACACCCTGCCAAATGCATAGCTAATGGGACCTTATGACTAGCCTGGTTCAGAGCACGCGTATTAGTGATGGGCTCCCTTTTTATGTCAATAATAAATACCAAAGCAACTCCAGGACTCATGTATTTTTTTAAAATGAGAAGAGGAGACTCCGTACTATAGGTTCTACATCCCCGGCACCCAACTAAGGAAGGAGTTGCTGGTTTTCTTTGTTCGCACCAAACTGTGGTGGAAATTCAGCGACCTTTAAAAAGAACAAAAACCTTTTCAGGATGGATACGTTCATTGGGAGTTCTTTTTACTCAAGTCTGCAGAAAGTCATTTTGAAAATGGAAGTCACTGCATATTTTACTCTCATTTCCTGATGGTCCCTCTCAAAACCCAATGTGACATGAGCTTTAAACCACATACACTTTTCTGTTGCTGTTGTTTTCATGTATTTGGGATAGAGAAGCCAAGGTAATGGTAACAATGTCACCCAAATTAATAGCACAACCTCTGGGTTGCAACTTTTACAAATTCATCAAAACTGGGGCCAGTTTTCTTTACCCTGGCTGCCTCTAAGCAATGTCTTTGTACTTTCTCGTAACACAGCAATCCTTGTGGGATCTGACTCGCAGGAACACGGCTGCATCATTACCCTGGGTTGGAAATGTTGTTTTCATGCCTTCCGCAGATGTCAGCTCGCCTGGCCCTGACATTCTAATTCTGTCTCTACAGCCTGTATTGCCATTGTCAACAAATGGTTATGATTACGCTATTCTGGCTGAAAAGAAAATAAGCCCCTGGGCAAATAAGCATTTGATCTTCCAGGTTTGTCATGCAAAACCCCAAATCGTTGCTTGTTCAGGATGCTGATGGAAAGCAGTCAGGCTTTGAAGGCAAACAGATCTGAGCTTAAACCCTTGCTCAACCACCTTCCAGCTGGGTGACCCCCCAGCAATTTTCTCAATTTCTCTGAGAGTCAATCTTCCCATCTGTTGAAAGGGGATAACAACACCTAATTTGCCCAGAGGTGAGAAGAATTAAAAGGAGACAATCAGCCAAAAGCCCAGTGTCTAGTGCTAAGTAGGCCCTCAGCAAAGGTTACTCTCTCTCTCTCCCCTCCCACCCCCCTCCACACAGAGAGAATACTACTCTGCCCCATTCATGAACAGACTTGACCCTAGATAATCTTCTGAACAACAGTTTAACCACCTGTTATTCATTCTACTTCTGCCCCCAAATCCAAGAACCAGATACACAAATATAACTGTTTTAAATCTAACCATATCCCTTGTGCCTGGAACTGCTCATGAAACATTTAGACACTCCGAAAACATTTGATGAAGAAATGTACACACAAGTCCCAGGACACCTAAGGTTGCTTAGAAACATGGCGGATCAGCATTCATCCTAGCTCTCAGTGGCAGTCCACATCAATCGGTAGTTCTTACCGTCAAGGACCTTTTTTAATCTCCATTCCCCAAACACCCTCTTTCCCAGAGATACTAGAAATTTCTGATTTCATCAACACCCAATCGGTGCCTCTGATCTCCATGAAGTAGCTACGGTTACCATCCTGAGTTAATAAATTCCAGCCTAAAACAGCATTTAATTTCATCACCTTACTGGCTAAACTAAGATATTCAAAATAGTCATTCAACCCCACTAGTACTTCTGAGGACCTCCAAAAGCCAGGAAACCCCAAATTTATAGCCACACACTGTAAGCAAAGGCTTTTCCAGAACCAGGAGAAAAATCCCGATATTAGGTTGAACCACATGAAATTATCATTTTTGTAGGTCAAAATGGTCAAATGTCAGCCATTTTATGTAGTTCAATCTAGTACCTCACAGGACACCAGAAAACAAACCCTGAGTGCTTTGCTGTCCCACAGAAACAATGCGACCAGGTCACCTCTTTCCTTGAAAAACCTTCCATGGCTGCCCATTCCATATAAACCCCTTGGCCGGCATCACAGGTCACTCTCACCCCTAGCCTGGCCTCCCTCCAGATTCCCCTCTTCCCTCCTCCCTAAAGCCTGTGCTGCCTCCATGGCTTGTCTCTGAGCACCAGCACACCCATGTAGCACTCTCTCATCTCAGGGCCTTTGATCAGGATGCTCCATCCATGTGGAATGTCCTTTCAGTCTGTTGCTTCAAAGACTGGTCCTCATACACAGAAGGCAAGGAGAGAGGCTGAAGGAAGTGGCAGACAACTCCAGATTGGTAGGTGGTAGTTTGAAAAAAGCAAGGCACTTATCAGGCTTGTCTTGGGTAGACACAAGACGAGTAGATCTCCACACCTGCCCCCACGGAATCCTAGTTTATATCAGGATTTAATTGGGTACAGATGGTCTCAACAACACATTACTCTCTCAAGGCGATGTCGTTGAATTGGCTCCCACTTGCAAATAATTGGCAGAACGCACATTCCAATAACAGGGGTTAGGGAGGAGCCTCCAGTTGCCCTCCCCAGCTCCAGGGTCAGCCGGAGGTCATGTCCTCTCGATGACCTCCCGCAACAGTCTCCACTTCTTGTCAAATGCTTGGTGGTCTTTCAAGCTGCACTTGAAAAGATAGCACCTCTCCTAAACTTTTCCTAGTTCCCCCAACCCTGTCAGAGCTTGCCTGTCACCTCAGTGTTCCCATAACTTTCGCCTGACCTCTGCTTTGGCGTTTCCTATAACATGTCTTGTGTTATATGGACTTCTTGGTTCAACTTCCCAATAGACTTTAAGCCCTGTGAAAGGAGAAACTCAATTTATCCATCTTGTGTTCCTCATACAGAACAAGGCAGGTGGTCATTAAATGATGATTGACTTGCGTCCTGATTGGGGGCCACCGACCAAATTTCCACAACTGATGCCTTGCTCAGTATGGAGGCAAGGGCATGGGTTCTGCTTACCCCCACCTCTGCCATTCAGTATCTGATCTACATTCTGCAAGTCACCTAACTTCTGTTGCCTCTCTCTTCTCACCTCAAAAACAGGCTAATAGCCTCCGCTTCTCAGAGTTCATGTAAAGGTTGGATGAAATTATATAGGAGGCATGCTCAGTGTAGTGCCTGTCACAGAGTAAGCACTCACAAAGGAGAACAAGTACAATTTCATCACTCTTACCGTAATTATGATTGCCTCTTAAACAATTAACTGATAGGTAATGGGTTTAAAGAGTAGTGCCAGAGACAGATAAAGGAGTAGACATTTTCAAAGACTTTCCACCCTAAAAGACTGGATTTGTAAGATCCCGCTAAGGGTGGGTGACAGCCTGATGTGTTTGGTGCAAACACACCAATCCCACTATCCCCAGGTGACAAGAATGGATTTTTCCACCTTTATTTCTCACATCCACTGGGAAGCTACAGCTGCATCTGAGCTTTTAAGAAATTAGAGTCTAGCTTCAATCGAGCTGTGAGGGCTTCTTAAATCATCCCATTCTGCTGCTACTCGACAATATCGCAGGGCTGTTTCCTGAGTCTGTTGGGCCCAGAATTGTTTAGATGGACTCCCTGCCCGGAGGTCACGGCAGCAGGTTGCCACCTGCTTTGAGCCAACAAAATCTCTCCATCTTCCAAAACCGGGGGCAATGACAGGAAGCTGGGGAACTTCGGTGTTTAATGAGGATTCCATGTTTTATCTTTGGTGGGGAGACATAAGGAGTGCTGCTTCTTTCGTATTATCAGATTTCCCCCAAACAAAGGCAAACCCATGTGGCAAGAGTGTCCCCACAAGCCCCAGCCTGTGAGGGGGAAAGTGCACAATCTACCATTTCCCCCAGAGGCTGTGCAGAGATGTAGGTGTGTAGTCTCCCTCGAAGGGTCTTCCGGCGGTCACACAGGAGGCTTATGGAAAGGCAAGAAGACTGATAGGACTCTAAGCTATATTATTTGGGTAACTAAGAGAATACAGGCCCGGGATTGTGGGACAGCTCCCCCTTTCTACCCACACTCAGACAGCCCATCACCAAATCAGACCCATTTTAGATGCTAAGTAGCTTTGAAATCCGGCCCTGATCTCCCCGCTTCCCCACTTACTCCACTAAATCCAGTCTATAAACAGCAGGCAGAGTGTTTTTGTCTTAAAACATCACTGTCTGCTTCTTAAAAGCCTCCCTCAGCTCCCCCACTGCCCTGCTGATCCAGTCAGGAGTCTACACTGCCCACCAGGCGCCCACAGCCTGGCCCTTGGTCCACCTCTGCCGGGGCACCGCTCACCACCTTCCCTCTTGTCCTCCCTGTGTGACACGCTTGCAGAACCTTGCCCTCCCAGGCCCTCCCACCCCAAGCCTGCACCCCTGCTGGAGTGCTCACCTCCGCTCTGTGCCTACCCCTCAGATCTCAGCCAGTCACGGCCCTTCCTGACTTGATCAAACTTCTTAGCAATAAACTCTGAGTAACAAGTATCATCTTTTGCCACCCGGTGATGGGTGCAAATTTCCAGTCATTTGTCTTACTCTGTCTCCCACTGCACGCCCCCTCGAATGCCCCCGTCAGTCCGCTTCTGCTTGCCTGCAGCTATCCCTAATGCTTGGCCTATGCCTGAGTACAGAAGGAGCTTCCCAATGAGCTGTTGATTGCTGAATGCAGGGGAAACAGCATTTTCTTTTCCATTCATAAAAAAATCCCTACACCATCTTCCATCGTGCCTGAAACCATCACTAAAACTCTATCCCATTATATGTGGAGGATTTTTAAGTCTTCCCGGGAGCTCAATAAAATGAAAGGGTCCCTGGGAAAGATTTGAACTGTTTTCTTGGCTCACAGCGGCTCCTCCTCTCCCATGGCCCTGCAGGAGCCTGTGGCCTTTGCATCACTCCCTCTCCTAGATCCACCTTTCTGGGATACATTGCCACCGGATCTGGAACCAGGAAGGTACTTGCTTCTCTGCAAGAACATGTTTGAGGGGCCATGGAGTTTCCCTATAAGGTGTCCTCTACCAAAACATCTGGACCCCTGCAATCAGGAGGGCAAAGCTCCCTGTGCAGGTATATTTAACACCGCCACCCTCTCTGGCCTGTTTTCCTTCCCCATTTTGATCTGAGAGCCCAGCCTCTCCCTCTGACTCCAGCCTGGCCCCTCCTCAGGGCATCTTCCTGTGAACAACTCTTGCTGAACCTACTACGTCTCAGATGAGAAACTCCACCGGGCTGCCTGCGACATGCTTGGACACTATCTGGGATTGTCACACAGACACATATCCCTGTGTTTCCTGGAGTCATTCGCTTCCTTTGAGTAATTACCACAGAATTATGAGAAGCATTGAGGTAAGCAAGTCTCTTGACCATGGGTAAGTAAACAAACTTATTTTTCCATTACTGCATCGTCTATTTTGACCTTCATGGGGGCATAACATGATAGCAAAGAGCAAACTGCCCTTTGGATGTCTTTTTCACAATAGCGCTTAATTGATCACCCTGGATGTGTGCACTGGCACAGCACCTGGGACTGTGAAGCCCGGGGGTGGTGGGGGGGGGGTGATTTCAGAATTGAGTCAATGACATTAGGCCTGAAAGGCATCTATCTGCACCCTCTGATGATTCTTAGAAGAAGTGACTGCTGATTACCCAGAAATCACTATATTGACCATATGTCTAAAAATAATGCATGTTTGCATATTCCAAATATTAATCGTGGCAGATAATTACTCAACAAATCAGAAAGTAATAATTTGCTGGAAAGCATCAGGCAGTAAGCAAGCCTTGAAGACAATTTCTAATCAGTAATTCATTTTGTGACTCTTTTCCTCATTTCCCCCCTTTGATTTGTAGTCCTCAGAATAAGGTGTTAAAAAGTACCACTTCAATGCCATCATTTGATTTCTGTCCCTGACTAATCTAGACTATTGTCCTCAGCATGAACAAGACATGCACCCCACTCCACTCCCCTTTTCTTGGTGCCTACACTCACACTGAGGACTGTCTCAGATCTCCCCTTGTTGGACATCAAATTATGGACCGACAGCTCATATTTCATTATCATTTACAAAGGAATTTTGTATTCCTTTTTTATAACCTTTGAAATCTCCACTCTGCATTTGTTCAATCCTGCTTCCTGGACCAAACATTGTAGAAAATCATACTTTGGGGTGCCCACCCACTTGTTTCTCCACCCCATGTCCTCTGAGGAGATGAAAAATAAAGGGAACTTGAAAATGGAAGAGAAGTTTCCAGAAAAGGATGGTGTAGCTGAGAGAGACTAAACATGAGCTCCAGATGCGGGGCCTGCCTAGGGCCAGTCCACAGCCACTCACAGAGGCACTGTGGGGAGTAGAAAAAGCACAAGGTCTGGGATCAGAAGGCATGGCTGTCAGTCCCCGTGCTGCAGAACGTACACCTGCAACTTTAGGACAGTCTCCAGATTCGATCTGGCGATGGGTGGGGTGCCATTGTACTTAGTATGGCTGCTCCTAGCAGCCTAGCACACAATGTGATCAGTAACTGCCTTTCAGGTGAGTGGATGATGTGAGTGTTTCATAAATACTCAGCATTATAGGCTCCTGCTTTCCTTAGTGCAAGCTGGGCAAACAACCTCCATCTCCTCTAGCCCTAAAACCTCCAAAAAGCACTGACAGAACTGGGAGGAATTACCCCAATGTTTTAAGCACAAAAGCAATCCCACTCACTGGATGGGGGGGCCAAGGGGACTATAATCCAGGACAGCATGAAAATGAAGGATGAAATCTACACACATCCAAATCTAGCCAGAATTCTGTTTTTGATCCCAAATTCCAGAAAAAGTGATATGTGCACAAAATATGATGGAGGGAAAACTGTCCTCTTAGAGCAGGACCAAGTTCTAAAACAAAGTGAGAGAAAGCAGAGGCATTCCTAGTCGGCGTGCGGCCCTCCTGAGCGGCCACCCTCTGCGTGCCAACAGGGGCTCAGCCTGAGCCTCATTGCCTTCCAAGTCAATAATCCAATATGACTTGACAGTTGCTTAGTGAGCATTCGTGATGAGTCCAGACCATTGTAGATGTCCTGCGGGGAAAGGGAAAATCGGCACAATCTACTAATGACTCCTAGTTTTAAAGAAATAACAGCAAGATAACATTTTTAAGATCTTTTTTAAAGAAACTTTCCCTAATATGTGAAATATAGAATCCATTAGTGTGAAATTAGCTCATTCTGATTTCCATCACCTGCTCTAAGCTACAATTTTTCTTTTTACCATTCTTAAATAAGGTTTACTATGTGATGAATGACATGAACAAGATGCCGGAGGTATTTAACCTTAACAAGAGAATAAACTCTTTGAAATTAATTTAGTAGGCTTGCTGACACACCTATAATGAGCATGTTTGTAAGCCTCACACACAATGTGCTTCCTTATGTCTCTGCGCTGTGATGGAATTTTCCAGATATTTTGTGTTCTGTTCACATATGTGGCCTGCTATGGAGTGTTTAGATACCCAGGTTCTAGAAAGTTTCTGTGTCAGTATGAACTGAAATGCATGCAATCTATGTTTTTTCTAAAACATCAAAACCATAGCACCTATCATTGATATTCAGGAAATATTTACACAATTGCTTTTGTTCTCAAAGACTCTGCTCTTGTGCTAAGGTTTATTGACATGGGTGTTGGCTTATTAATTAGTATAAGTATTGATATATGCAGTAGCCCCTTAGGATCCTCTCCCTAAAGGATAGCACTCTCCACTATTCTGGATAAACCCCGAACAAGACAGCCAATAACATAAATGCAGTCTATTTCTTGGCCACAGTACCTTTGCACATGCTATTTGCTCTCTCTAGAATGCCCATCCCATTCCAACTCCAACTCAACTTCTACGTATCTTCCAAAATCGTTCCCCAGCTCTTGCCCCTCTTCTCACCAAGCTAACCTGTGTCTTCTCAATATAACACTGATACCATACAAACCCTGATTATGATATTTATCAGCTCTAAATGTTATGGTATACAAATGTACTTCTCCACTTGACTGTTTCTTTTGTTAAAAAAGCTTGAAAACCATAGAATCTATTCCTCTTTTAGGTGAATACATGAATAGTGACTATATGAACAATAATGGATGGTTATCCATGAAGGCAGAGCTGAAGGATCCTTGCCTGTTAAGCATTTTTGTTACACTGTCGTCTTGAAAACTATACACCTGAAATAAATATTCCAGAGCTAATGTATCTTGTTAAGTCTCATTAGTTATCACTTCCAATTGGAACGAATAGCAAGGTTTCACTCTGGAACTTTTGGCTTGCCTTTTGTATATAGCATGCCCCTACATAGTGAGAGTGCTGGCTAATTAGTGCCCATTGTGGTAAAAGGCCAGGTGGTCAGGACATGAGCTCCTCAGACCGCTGACTGAGGAACAGAATTAACATTTTGTTCTGTTTGCTCACAGCATGGAGTTCAGTTCATCGTCAGCATGGGCAAGCATTTTTCCCCTCCTTATTAACATAAACACTCATAACACACACAGAGTCCAACACAAGAACACCTCTCTCCCTCTGAGTTGTCAGAGACGTTCTTAGCGAAGCGTGTTAATGACTCAGAAGGGGCATTCAAAAATGTAAAAGCTCTTAATGAACATGCTTTCCACTCCCCCTATCCATACCCCTTCTAGTCTCTTAAGACGTTATTTTTAACTCCACATTGCTACAGCTGCACTTCAGAGAAAGCCAAGCGGAGACAGGGGTGCAGCCCTGTTCACAGGATGGAAAGCAAGTCCTGGGAAGGAAGCATGGTGTGAAAAAGAAAGAGGACGTGGGCAAGGGCAGACATCAGAGGAGAGTTCAAAACACTCCTCAGAAATCAGAACTCTTACAAAAGTCAAGTAGGACCAGAGGCAACCCTAAGGAGTGGGGAACCATGATGATCAATCCCCTTCCCAAACTTGGGGTGCAGGTGGGGGGGGGACACTCCCGACCTTGACCAAAGAAATGGACAGGATTCAGCATGGTAGTGCTAAGGAAACTGGGAGTTTTGCCAACTGGTATTAGATGAAAATCTTAGCAGCCGCTATATATTTTAACCTACACCAAAACCTCCAAGGCAAACCTGACTATTCCTCTTTACTCTGATATACAGCTCCTAGTCTGTGTTATTTCAGAACCTCAGAACCGAAGGAGTAAATTCCAAAGCCAAAAGAAGCTAGCTAGCTTGGGAATTTCTTTATATCTTCTGTGGCTTTCCTTAATACCAATTTTAGCCTAATTTCATCCAAGTAAAATTGCTTAATTTGCTCTCATTCCCTTCTTAGGAAGCAGAAATGGTTCTGCTTGTCAAACATTTCTACACTTAGCCTGAATTATCCTGTGAATGGCACCCCTGGGGTTGTGCGATGGGAAGATTTGCTTGAATTAAACCAAGAAAGCCCTCTCTCTAAGCATCCCCCTACCTGGGTTGACTTTTTAGTCATTTTCACATGGGCACAGCTTACATGGGCTCTATTTTTCCAGCAGTCTGAAAAAAAAGTGTTTCGGGTAGCAGCCTCAATGTGCTATTGTTCATGTTTAATATTTTTATTTCTGAAATAAATAGGTATCACTTGAGGTCCCAACAGAAAACAGATGGCACACTCATATTAGTCAAGTCAAACCAGGTTTATTTGCATAGGTGTAGAAGAATTATAGGAGACACTGCAGTACCCACCCAGGATAAATAGCAGAGAGGAGGAAGTGGTGGCCAGAGTCAGGTTGCAGAGAACCATTTAAGAAAGGCTGTCATGAGTTCCTTGTCCAAAACTTAAAACCTCTGGTGGAGACATACAGTCAGCCTAAGGTAGATCCCCTGCAAGCAAAGAGGCAATACCCAACTTCACTTTCCTCTCCCACTGCAGGGCTTCCCATTGGCCAAACCAGATGGTGAGGGATCCCATGTAAGCCAAGCAGGTCAGCTTCCTGGGGTAGAAAGCAGGGTGGAGAAGTGGAGAGAGTAGATCTGGAGAAGCAAACAGAAGATAACTGGCATAAAATAGAAGCTTTATTTTTTTTTAAATGCCAATTTAATACTTTCTTTCACCTAAAATGACTATAAAGTCATAGTTTGAATTTCTTAATTTCCAATCCTTTCCAGGGACAGATAGTGTCAGGTCTTGCAAACTTCTTTTAACATTGCCTTTGAGGGGCGCCTGGGTGGTCTGCCTTTGGGTCAGGTCATGATCTCAGGGTCCTGGGATTGAGACCCCGCATCAGGCTCCCTGCTCAGTGGGGAGTCTGCTTCTTCCTCTCCCACTGCTCATGCTCTCTCTCCTGTGCTCTCTCTCAAATAAATAAATAAAATCTTAAAAAATTTATGGTCTTTGAAAAAAGTGAGTGAAATATAGGAATTCCTTAGAATTTTCCTTATGTGAGTCCTTCTTTTTTATTGACATGGTTTTGTCCATCTTTTGGCTAAGAAATAAAATGTAAAGGGATTGAAGTCTAAAAATATCACTGCAAAGCTTTGCTATTCACAAAGCTAAGCACAAAATATTTAGATAAAACTACAATTCTCCTTCCTGCCCATCTTTTCACATTTATTGAGCAACTACTATGCCCTTAAGTCCCCTATAATACATTAAGATGCAAAGATAAATGGAAACAAACCAATCTTACCTATGTTGGCTCAATCAAAAAAGACAGCAGATGGGTAGGTAATTCATTTCTGTTTGTTTTTAGATGACAAACAAAGGGTAGTTCAGAAGTTGGCGCTGGCTCCAGCCGTAGGTCTGATTTGGGCCTCGCTGATGTTTCCAAGCTCCTTCTTTCAGATCTTCCTCCTCATAGTGCTTGTTTGGCTCCTCACAAGGTTTTTTGTGGTAGGGGAATGGTGATAGGAATCCAAGCTTCCTACCCTTATACCCACAAACTCAGAAAAGAAGTGATGTCTATGTGTCACAGTAAAGTGCTGAGTTCACTCTGATTGGACAGGTTTAAATTACTCTTGAATCAGTTATTGGAATCAGAAAAATGTGATATTCTGGTTAACTTAAGTCATTGAGAGACCATCATTTGGTTTGAGTATGGAGACAATCCAACCCCAACATCCTGATAATGCAGGAGGGACAGATCCTCAAGGAACAATCTGATGGCTGTTGGTGAAATGAATGCCAGGGAAGTAACCATCACAAAGTTAAGACATATGCAAGAGTAAGAAGTCTTTTTTATGATTATCTTTTCAAGTGATTTACAAAAATCACATAAATATGTAATTATCAATTGCCTGAGCATTTAAGAGACATCTAACTTCGGTGATATACATTTTGGTTATTTCATTGAAAATTTTGTCTTTTGTCTAAATACCACAATTTTAAAAACTAAGAAAATCAGTTGACATCTGTTTCAAAGTTATCAACTGAGCTGCCCAATTAGCAAGCCCTTATTCCTACTCAAATGGATAGAAGTGGAGAATTTATGACAATTCTAGACAGAAGGAAGTGTGTGTTCTATATTCCAATAACTTTGAAAATATTTTTAAGATATAATATATGCAAGACCAGATTTTAAAAAGAGTTTATCAGACCCTGACTCATGACCTAAAAAGGAATTGCCCACCTGGAAAGTAAGCGGATGGGACCCTGAGCCAAACTTGAACAAGTGGCTAAAGCTAGAGAAAAGGAAAGGCCACGTAGCAATTAGTAGTAGAGCAAATGTCAGCCCTACACTACCTGGGGGTGGATGACTCCAAATCATGCAGTAAATGAGATGGTTGGAAAAAAGACAGAGCTCAGCTAACTTACGAATCCAGTAATAATCATAGAAAAGAAACTTGTTTGGATAGATGCAGCTTTAGGCTACATAGCTCAACTCAGCAACAGTGGATGTCCCTCTGACAACTTTGTTTTTGCTCTAAATTCTTTCTTTTACCCTTTGCCCACACCTGAAATATTGGAGAAAAACCCAAATAAACTTTTTGGACCTATCTGCAATTCCAGCAATGAGTGAAAAGAGATCCCCCTGAGAGCATGAATAGAAAACAGTCACTGAATATATGCAGAATCACAGAAGTTTAAAGGAAGAAGATCTAAAGAGTCAAAACATGTTTTCCTATGAAAGAGGCTTGCTGAAAAGACAGAGAGTAAACTTTAAAAATCTTCATATTTTCAGTAGGATTTTAAAAGGCTTTGTATTTAATTAAGAGAAGGAATCTGGATTAGAAAAATACTTTAAGATAAAAACTAAAATTACTGAATTTAAGGATACCTCACTGGCACCGAGGCTGTTGGGTACCATAGAAAACAAACCATGATTTGAAAACAGTGTCAAAAAACTATCCCAAGAATAAAATTGTGTTTGTTAAGAATTGGAATTCTTAGCATTCTGCCAACTACTTTGAACATGCATTAACATGTTTCATCTTCAAAGTATTAGTTTAAGCAAGTATTATTATTACTATTCACAATTAATAGTTGAGGAAAATGCACCATATGAAGGTTAAGTATGTTACCTAACAGCAAACACACAATTAGTAATGTGGGCTGCATATGAGTTTTAAACCAAACACTCTTTTCCTCAATAGCCTGTCCTCTGGTTTCACAAGTCAGTTCTTCTAAGTCATCAAGAAATGGATAGTATTTCTATACTATCTAAATTATTCTAGACCAGGGGTCAGCAAACTTTTTCTATAAATGGTGAGAGAGTAAATATTTTCAACTTTGTGAACCACACAGTCTCTGTTACAACCACTCAGCTCTGCCATTGTAGTGAGAAAGCAGCCATAGACACATATTAATGGTTATGAATGCCTCCCAATAAAACTTTATTTACAAAAACAAGTGGTGGGTCAGATTTAGCCTGTGGGCCATAGTTTGCCAACCCATATGCTAGAACATGTAAAGATGAGATGGTAATCATTTTTTATGAAGCTATCACAGCACTAATACCAAAATGTTTCAAAGATCATGTACAAAATTTTTAAATTATCTCACTTATAAAAATGTTAAGTATAAATACAATTTTTGCAAATTGAAACTGGCAGCAAGACCATTACACAGTGACCAAAAAGAGGCTATTCTAGTAGTATAAGGTCTAACTTTTAAAAATCTATTATTATAGGGGCGCCTGGGTGGCTCAGTTGGTTAAGCGACTGCCTTCGGCTCAGGTCATGATCCTGGAGTCCCGGGATCGAGTCCTGCATCGGGCTCCCTGCTCGGCAGGGAGTCTGCTTCTCCCTCTGACCCTCTTCCCTCTCGTGCTCTCTATCTCTCATTCTCTCTCTCTCAAATAAATAAATAAAATCTTTAAAAAAAAATAAAACTAAAAATCTATTATTATAATAATATAAACAACATATTATTAGTTCTTCAGACAGGATTTTCAGAATTCAACATCCATTTCTAACTTAAAAAAAAAAAACCTTGGTAAAAAAATGAATAACAATATTAACTTAATATGATAAACAATATCTATGCCAAAAAGTGTGGGCATTGTAAAAATGACTTAAATACTAAAGACATCTCCATGAAAATAAAATATGAGATAAAGATAGCCTTTACCAATGCTGTTATTTAATATTATTTTGGAAATTCTAGCTGTGGTAATATGATCAGAAAAAAAATTATAAAGTAGGAGCCAAAATTTTAGTAATTTCCAGGTGATATCATACACAGAATCACAACTTATTGCAGCACAAGCCCAGAAGGAGAAACTTCCATGGGAACCAGTGCCAGGGTAGGAAAACCTAAATTGTAATTAATGAAATGCTAGAGGCTCAGTGTGCACAACTCCAAGAATCAAAGACTCAAGGTGGGACCACTCTTGTGAGGGTAATCTACTTTAGTTAGTTTTTACCTCCAGGAGCTCTACCAAATGCTCACAGTGAAGATCAGAGAAAAAGAGAAAAATGCCTTCATGCTTCTGGCAGGAGGAGAGGAAGTAACCATTTTGAAATATGCCAGAGCATTCTGTTCAACAAGATCTGCCCTCAAAAGAAACTATTTTACCAGAGATTAATCTATTTGATGTTTTATTACAGCATAACTGACCTAGAGGAAGAGCTATATCCAACTCCAGCTCCTTCTAGCCACCAAAATGGTAAAGAAAGTCTTTCAGCAGTAAGAAAAAAAAAGAGAAGAGAAGAAGGAAAGAAACTAGTTCCACACAAAGAAATAACAAGCATCAGAAATAAAAACTACATACATATTTTATAGGTAAATACAAAGATTTTTTTCCTTGTATTTAAATCTTTTTAAAAGATAATTGGTAAAATAAAAATAATAGTTCCATATTATGGGTTGTATAATACATGGAAAAGTAAAAAGTATGAGAACAATTGTACAAGAGCTGGGAGGTGAGAAACAGTATACTTTGTAAGGTTCCTGTACTATATGTAAAGTTCTGTATTATCACTTAAAGGTTGACTGTAATGAATTAAAGATATATACTAAAACCCTAAAGCAATCACTAAAATGACGAAACAAAGAGTTATGGCTAATAAGCTAAAAAAGGAGGAAAAATGGAATCATAAAAAATATTTAATCCAAAAAGCAAAAAGAACATAGAACAGATAAATAGAAAACAAACAGTCATGATAGATTTAAATTCAAACAATAATCATATTAAATGCAAATGGTCTAAGCAACCCAATTAAAAAGTACAGAGATACCAAGTTGAATAAAAAAACAAGACCCAATTGTATGCTGACTAAAGAAATTTACTTTAAAATTTAAAGACACACATCAAAACAAAAAGGATTGAAAAAGACATACCAATCATAATACTAATCTGAAGAAAGGTGGACTAGCTATATTAATATCAGACAAAATAGATTTCAAGGCAAAGAATATTACTAGGGTCATAGAAACTCATTTCATATTGATAAAAGCATCAATTTATCATAAGACATAACAAGTCTAAATATTTATATATTTAATAACAGAGCTTCAAAATGCATGAAGCAAAAACTGATAGAACTATAAAGAAAAATCCACAATTATATTTGGAGAATTTAATACCTCTCTTTTATAATCAATAAAATAAAGATGTAGAGAATCTGTAATGATATAGAAGACTTGAATAGTATTAACAACCAACTTGCCATAATTGACATTTATAAAATTTTCTACCTATGGACTTCTGGGGAAGATAGTAGTGTAGGAGGACCCCAAGCTCACCTCATCCCATGGATACAACTATAGATAACAGTCACATCAGTGTAAATAACCCAGAAAATGACCTGAAGACTGGCAGAACAAACTTAACAACTAAATATAGAAAAGAGGCCACATGAAAGAGAGTAGGAAGGGCAGAGAGGCAGTCAGGAGCTAAACCCCAGGGTCTGTCCACCAGAGGGAGGGAGCCACAGGTGTGGAGAAGGGAGAGAAATAGACTGTTACACTGGGAAGCCCACATGAAGAAGACAAATCGTCATAACATTTGGCTTTGAAAATCAGAGGGGCTGAATTTCATCAGTTCTTACAACCAGCAGGACATAAAACCTGGAACTTTAAAAATCAGCAGGGTCAGCTCTGGAACAGCCCAGAGGGCATAGGAAACTGAGTCTCTGCCCTTAAAGAGACAGCACAAAAGACAGGCCAGAGAAATACAGCATAGAAGTAGCAGTTTGAAAAACACCTGCCTCAGTTCTGGTGCTGCAAATGCCCTCCCCCAGAAGACCAGCATAAACCTTGCCAACACCATGCTTCAACTGCACATTTTGCAGGGCCTCAGTACTGGCAGCAACATCAGCTGGTCACCTCTGGTGGAGGATGTACACACCTTGTTAGAATTGCATGCCCCACTCATGTGTACTCTGTGGAGTGGCCCTGGCCTGCCCCCATCTCAGGAGTGGCTGTGTGTCCCCTGTGGAAGTGGAACAGTGCCACCTTGTTAAAAGTGCATGCCCTGCCCACTACTTTTAACAGCAAGAGATGTAGCTGACTTTCCTAACACACAGAAACAGGCACAGAGAGTTAGACAAAATGAGAAGACAGAGGAATATGTCCCAAATGAAAGACAGGACAAAATCATAGCAAGAGACCTAAGCAAAATGGAGATAAGTAATATGCCTGATAGAGAATTTAAAGTAGTGATCATGAAGATACACACTGCACTTGAGAAAAGAGTGAGGACATCAGTGAGACCCCTACCAAAGAGATAAAAAAGAACCATCAGAGATAAAGAACACAATGATTGAAATTAAAAATACACTAGATGGAATAAATAACAAGCTAAAGAAGCCGAAGAATGAATCAATGACCCAGAGGACAAAGTAATGCAAAGTAATCAAGCTGAGCAAGTGAGGAAGAAAATTAAGCAAAATGAGAGTAGATTTAGGGAACTCAGTGACTCTATCAAGCCTAATAAGATTCTCATTATAGGGATCCCAGAAGAAGAGAAAAGGGGGCAGAAATTTATTTGAAGAAATAATAGCTCAAAACTTCCTGAATTGGGGGAAGGAAACAGAAATTCAGATCCAGAGGCACATATATCCCCCAATAAAATCAACCTAAGGAGGTCCACACCAAAACAGATAGTAATTAAAATGGCAAAAAGTAGGGTTAAATAAAAAATTTTAAAGTTTGCAAGAGAAAAGAAGAAAGTTACATACAAAGGAAACCCCTAAGTCTATCAGCAGATTTTTCAGAAGAAACTTTGTAGGCCAGGAGAAAGTGGCATGATATATTCGAAGTGCTGAATGGTAAAAACCTGCAGCCAAGAGTACTTTATTTAGCAAGGCTATCATTCAGAATAGAGGAAGAGATAAAGAGTTTCCAAGACAAACAAAAGTTAAAGGAATTCGTGACCGTTAAATCAGCCCTACAGAAAATGTTAAGGGGGACTCTCAGTGGAAAACAAAAACCACAAGTAAGAGTAAGAAAAATAGGAAGCACAAAAGCAGTAAAAATAAGTATACCTTCAAAGATCAGTCAAGGGACTCACAAAATAAAAGGCTGTAAGTATGACACCATATACATAAAGTGTGAGGAGAAAAAGAGTAAAGAATGCCTCAAACTTAAGTGACTATCAAGTTAATATAGACTGCTATATGCAAAAGCTATTATATACAACCTAATGGTAACCACAAATCAAAAACCAGTCATAGATATGCAAAAATTAAAGAGAAAGGAATCCAAGCATATCACTAAAGAAAGCCAACTTATGGTGAGAGAGGAGAGCAAGAGAAGAAAGGAACAGAGATCCACAAAAAAACCCCACAAAAGTAATAACAAAATGGCAATAAATACATACCTATCAATAACTACTTTAAATGTAAAGGACCAAATGGTCCAATCAAAAGACATAGGGTGACAGAATGGATTAAAAAACAAGACCCATCTATATGCTGCCTACAAGAGACTCACTTTAGACTTAAAGACACCTGCAGATTGAAAGTGAGGGGATGGAGAAATATTCATCATGCAAATGGATGTGAAAAGAAAACTAGGGTAGCAATGCTTATATCAGATAAAATCGACTTTAAAACAAAGACTGTAGCAAGAGACAGAAAAGGACACTAGATAACCATAAAGGGAACAATCCAACAAGAAGACATAACAATTGTAAATATTTATGCATCCAACATGGGAGCACCCAAATACATAAAACAATTAAGAACAAATATAAAGGAACTAATCCATAGTAATACAATAATAGTAGAGGATTTTAACACCCCACTTACATCAATGAACAGATCAACCAAACAGAAAATAAATAAGGAAACACTGGATGACACACTGGATCAGATGGATTTAACAGATATATTCAGAACATTCCATCCTAAACCAGGAAAGTACACATTCTTTTCAAGTGCACACAGAACATTCTCCAGAACAGATCACATATTAGGCCACAAAACAAGTCAACAATTGATCACAATGCAATGATACTAGAAATCAACCACAAGAAAAAATCTGGAAAGAGCAAAAACACATAGAGGTTAAATAACAAGCTACTAAACAATGAATGGGCCAACCAGTAAATCAAAGAGGAAATCAAAAAATACATGGAGACAAATGAAAATGAAAACACAACAGTTCAAAACCTTTGGGATACAGCAAAGGCAGTTCTAAGAGGGAAGTTTACATCAATATAGGCCTACCTCAAGAAGCAAGAAACATCTCAAACAACCTAACTTACACATAGAGGAGCTAGAAAAAGAACAAACAAAACCCAAATCCAGGAGAAGGAAAGAAATAATAAAGATTAGAGCAGAAATAAATGAAATTAAAATTTTAAAAATTAAAAACCTTAAAAAAAAGAATTTTCTTTTTTGGGTCTGGCCTTTTTGACCCAGCAAAATTATTTTGAGATTCATCTATGTGTATAGCACAACTTCATTTGTTTTTTTTTAAAAGATTTTATTCATTTATTTGACACAGAGAGAGAGAGACAGCTAGAAAGATAGCACAAGCAGGGGGAGTGGGAGAGGGAGAAGCAGGCTCTCCGCTGAGCAGGGAGCCCGGCACAGGGCTCAACCCCAGGACTGGGATCATGACCTGAGCCGAAGGCAGATGTGCAACAAATGAGCCACCCATGCACCCCCACAACTTCATTCTTTTCATTGCTGAATAGTACTCCAGTGTATAAATATAGTACAATCTGCTTATTCACCTTTTGGTAGGTATTTGGGAATTTCAAGATGTTGGCGAGGATGTGGAGAAAGGGGAGCCCTCCTACACTGTTGGTGGGAATGCAAGCTGGTGCAGCCACTCTGGAAAACAGTATGGAGGTTCCTCAAGATGCTAAAAATAGAGCTACCCTATGACCCAGCAATTGCACTACTAGGTACTTATCCAAAAGATACAGATGTAGTGAAAAGAAGGGGCACATGCACCCTGATGTTCATAGCAGCAATGTCCACAATAGCCAAACTGTGGAAAGAGCCGAGATGTCCTTCAACAGACAAAAGATAAAGAAGACATGGTTCATATATACAATGGAATATTACTCAGCCATCAGAAAGGATTAATACCTACCATTTGCATCCACATGGATGGAACTGGAGGAGATTATGCTAAGTGAAATAAGTCAAGCAGAGGAAGTCATTTATCATACAGTTTCACTCATATGTGGAACATAAGCAATAGCTCAGAGGACCACAGGGGAAGGGAGGGAAAACTGAATGGGAAGAAATCAGAGAGGGAGACAAACCATGAGAGACTCTGGACACTGGGAAACAAACAGAGGGTTACAGAAGGGAGGGGGCGGGGGGATGGGGTACCTGGGTGATGGGTATTAAGGAGGGTACGTGTGGTGATGAGCACTGGGTGTTATATACAACTAATGAATCGTTGAACACTACATCAAAAACTAATGATGCACTGCATGTTGGCTAACTGAACATAATAATAATATTGAAAAGTGGTTTTTAATTCATTTTCCTTACACCACAATAACTGTAAGAGTCTGGACTCATCTTGTCAACCTCTGATTATGACCATCCCCACTTAAAATAATTGCATTATGTTTTTCTAAATTGGATTCATAATAAATGTGGGGGTTACATATAGGTTTTACTAATAGGAGAAGCCAGTTTGAAGAACAAAAAATGAGAGCATTTAATAATACCTCATGCAAGATAGATGGAATCATCTTCAAATGAAACTCAAGCCCTAATACAGGAATGGTGCTGCTAGAAAGCAAATTGGCCCTGAGCTGGGAGCTCAGTTTCTTTGCAAAGATTGAATCACTAGGTTCCCTGGTGACTGATCACAAAATCATAAGGTGCTGACATTTGAAATCCATGGAACTCATAAGGCTGCTGCAGGGATGGGGCAAACCCTCACTTGACCAGCTGTTGCCATGGGATCTTTTCTCTATGTTCTCGATTTGATGCTCTGAGGTACCTCCTCTGTGATCTAACCAGTAGGTATTCATTTCTACAAGTCAACTACGACTGAATCTGTCTTTTCTGCAAATCTCTGGCAAGTGCAGAAATTCTCAAGGTATGAACATCTGTGTCTGCATTCCGGAGGATGCATGCCTTTATATCGCTTCTCTACCATGTGTTTTAATTATTAAAAACCATTTTCAAAGTGCTTTCTTCTTTCCTAGCCACCCCTTACTTGGCCTTTACACAGCCTTGTGATGTCAGCAAGGCCAATGTAATTGTTCCCATTTTACAGAGGAGGATTCGGGCTCAGGAAGGTTAAGTGGTTGGCCCTTCATCTCACAACAAGCTGGCAGACACCTAACTGCTCAACAAATGACAGCTATTTACTCTCTTGAATTCATGTTTGTACCTTATAAATGACTGCCTGTATTGAGAAATGAGCTAAATTGATTCTTTCTTCTACATTTTGAAGCTGCTTATGTTTTTGTGTTGTCATGAGGAACATGTAAACGTCTATAAGTGAAGAATAAAATTATACCTAAAGCTAAGCTTTTCGTGTTTAACAAAGAATAAGAAAAAAAAATCACAATCTACGGGTCCTAGTGGAAGAAAGAGACAGGAAGGCAATTAGAAATAGTTTGCAACCGGGGCACCTGGGTGGCTCAGTTGGCTAAGCGACTGCCTTCGGCTCAGGTCATGATCCTGGAGTCCCGGGATCGAGTCCCGCATCAGGCTCCCTCCTCAGCAGGGAGTGTGCTTCTCCCTCTGACCCTCTTCCCTCTCATGCTCTCTATCTCTCCTTCTCTCTCTCTCAAATAAATAAAATCTTAAAAAAAAAAAAAAGAAATAGTTTGCAACCGTACTGAGGACAGAGAGGCAGTGGGAAAGGAAGCAAAAGGAAGAGGGATTTTCACTCTAGGAAGTTGCCAGAGAAAACCAGCTAACACAAAGCAGGGGAGATGAGGCTGCAAGCTTCACAGAACTCCCCAGGACTGAAGCTTTTGATGAATGAGTCAACACAGTTCATATACTAGTTATAGTTGCACTTCTTTAGTATACTTGTATTATTTTCCTGAAATAAATAAGCATTTTTAAATTGTTGTTTTAATAGTTCCTTTTGGTTTATTATTTACTCAAACCCTCTGTCTGTCCAAAGACTTCTTCAATTCAACATGATTATCTAATTCTGGAAGAGATTTGATTGGTGATTTATTTTGTAAAGGAATAAGACTGTGCTCCCCTCTGCCCCAAAAAGACATCTTAGCATATGTCTTCCGGGTCCACTACAGGTCCCATATTGCCCATCTGTCTGGGAGACAAATGTTTCCTAACCTGTCCTTGAAAGTATAAAGCAGGTGCCATTGTGCATTTTTAACTAACAACTACTAGAAACAATAAGCTTTCCTTTTTCTAAATTTCATGATTGCATCCATTTAACCATACCTTCATTTCTTTTTCTAGTGGTTTAAATAGTAGAAAGATAGAGAAAGGGGAACACAAAAGATTAGAGGGGAAAGAAGCTTTTCATAACTGATCAATACATGAGCACCAGCCCCAGCATCCTTTTAATAAAACACTGGATTTAGCAATGTGGTGGCACAGCACATACCAACCAAAACAATAATGTTCTGTCCTTTGTAGGGGAACATGGAGCTCCTGACCTACCATCTGCTGTTTCTTCCAGCACTGCCGATGGATCACTGCTTTACTCACACACCCTCTCGAGGGGATGGAGGAAAGCCTGTATCTCTGAGATGGCTGCCTGGCTTTAGCTGGTTGGCTCTCATCATGGGACAGGTTGACTGGACTGCGCAGGAATTGGGATAGGTCCTGACTCCTCAGTCTCACGATCCTATCAGCTGAGCTCCCATGATTCTACCCTACCCAAGGAGTATTACAAGGCCATGGTTCCTGATCAGAAATGGAGGCTGAGAATGTGTCAGAGAAAGAGACAAGATGATCATTCAACATCTACAAAAGTACCACATACACTTCGGGGGAGTAAGAAAAGTGTATCCTGGGATTTCTCCTGGGGCAGGGCAAGTTTCAGAGCCAAGGGGGTTTGCTCAGTCAACTCCAGCCACAGCTGTCAGAGGCCCCCATCTGCCAAGGCTTGGTCAGTCTCTGATGCTCCTGAGGACTCATCCACCCCTAGAGGGCAGGGAGGCCTCCGGAGAGAAGTGGTCACAACTGTCTGTCTGACAGTCTCCCAAATCACTCAGAAAATAATAAATTAAGTCCATCTGCAGGAAAACAGCTTGGCCTCCAGGGCCTCAGGGTGTAGCAGAAGAGAAAAATGCGAAATGGTAATTACAGTTGAGACATCATTAAAGTCTGTTTATACATTTTCAAACATACGTTGTTAAATATTTTTTAAAAAGAAAGTTTCAGAACAGTGTGAAGCATATTATCCCATGAATGCAAATTTTTAAATGTTTATTTAAATTAGTAGAAGCAGAGGGAAAAAAATCTGAAAGAATATGCCACAAACTATTTTAAAATTATGACCAAATTATGAAAGACTTTCTTTTTCTAAATTGTACACTTCTGAATAATTTTATCTACAATGAGCATACATTTTTTTGAAAATAGAAGACAAGAATAAATCTCTTAAATCAAGTCAAGCCTTTGAAGAATATTTAATAACATGGAAATTTTTTGTGAAAAAAATCAGATTATAAAACAATGTATCTAGTATGGTATTGATTTCTTAGTATTTGTAAATATTGGTAGTAAAAAAACACTAAAAGGAAATCCATTAAAATGCAAGAGTAAGTAATTTCTGGGTGAATGAATTGAAGGTAATTTTTACTTTTTATTTTTCTACATTTTCCAATTTTCTAGAATTAAGACATTCATAATTGGGGGAGGGGGGACACAGTAAGATAAGCCATAAAAAGCAGAGTAAATAACTCTCTGACAACAAACCTATCTAGGGAAATTGGGAAAAGACTTATCTAAGTAGGTGATGCCCATGAGATGCCAGCAGTATTGGTAGAAATTCACCAAGGAGATGGGAGCAATTCTTTCTCAGAGGGAACTGTGTGCAAAAGGACATGGAGCAAAAAAGTGAGTGAGTGGCGTAGTCAGGAAATGTCATGTGAGCTTATGAAGTGGGAAGGAGTGAAATTGATAAGAAATTAAACTATAAAGTGGGGCCCAATGAAGGAGCATGGATGCTGTGCTGAAGAATATGGAATTGAATCTGTAAGCCAAGGAAGCCACTGAGGGATTTAAAGTAGGGGAGTGACATGATTTGATTGCCTTTAAATTCATTGGCTTCACTTTGGATGATGGAGTCAAACACGGGAAGACTGAAGTAAGACAGATAAGGCTTTGCAGTGGTAAGGTATGAAATAATGAGGGTGAAGCTAGATTCAAGAGATCATAGAAAGTCAAATAGTTAGGCCTTAATGACTTACTGGATGCATGTGGGACAGAGGGTAGGTGAAGGATGAGTCTAGCAGGATACCCAGGTTGCTGATCTGAGCGATTTTGTACTGCATGGTATTCTTTTTCAAGATATAGGAATGGAGGGAGTTCAAGATGGAGACTGGGGGTGGGGAGGTAAAGGAATAATCTGTTTCATTAGGGACATGCTGAGTTGAAGTGACTGTGGGCCATCCCAGTGGAAATATCCAGTTGGCAGCTCCCAAGAACAGTATGGGTCTGGCAGTAAGAAGAGACAGTGGTGAAGAGACAAAGATGTCAGAGTTCTGAGTTATAAGTGGTAGTTCACTTACCAAGGGTGTGGATGAGATAACTCATGGGGGAACATATGAAGGGAAAAGGAAAGCCAGCCCAGGGAGTGGGGAGGCCTCTGTGAGAGGATCCATGATGAAAGAGAACGCAGTCAAACAGAATTCAAAGAGGGAGTCAAAATACTGAAATGAGTCAGGAGAGCAATGTCCTAAAAGTCAACAGAGGTGTACGAAAGAGAGAGAGAGTTCAAAAGCCAAGCAAAACAAGGCCAGAAACCTCCCTGTTGGCTGTTAGGAAAGGCAAACTCCACATCAAGGGCCGTGCTCCTGGAGTGAAGGAGGGTGGAGCCTGCAGTTCATGGAAATGAGACGATGGACAGAGCTAGGACAGGTGGTGAGGCCCAGCGGAGTAGAGCGCAGGAGGGAGGGTTTCATTTTGTTTTTAGAAAGGGAGACACTTGAACAGGTTTGTGTTCTGAGGGGGCAGAGACAGAGGAAAAGAACCTGGAAGAAAGGAGAACATCGATGGCTCCAGGCCCTGGAGGCACACGCTCCACAGCATGGCCTGGGAGAGGGGGTTAGCTTTGAACAGGAGGGGGGCCCGCTGACAGTATGGAGGAATGAGGACAGGAACTGATACAGATAATGCAGTAGACGGAAAGGCTCCATTTTAGGGAGATATTGAGGAATGAAAGGCAAGGTCATCAGGTAGGAGTCAGAGTCAGGCCTAAGAAGGGAGTTGGAAAGAGGAATGAAACATTGAAGTAGCAAGTAAAACTGAACTGGCAGGGTCAAGGAATAGGACCATGAAGCAGTCGTCAGGCTCCCACTGAGACTAGTCATTGGAAACTTGAGTCCTGCCAACTGGCAAGATGACATGATTCTTTCCTCCATGATGCTCAGCTGGCAGCCTGTGTATGAGTACAGAGAAGAGAATATTTGAATATTTCCAAGGCTGAGAATTTAGAACTTGGGATTTGCAAGGCCAGAATCACAGGGTTGGGAAATCATGAAGGCATTGCAGAGGTGGATCTTGTGCGCTTGGCTGGCTGGGGAAAAAGAGAAGCCTGGGGCATTGTGGGTAATCGGAGGTAGTGAGGTGGGAAGGTGTTCATGGAGGTGTAGAGGCATGGGCCGCTGGTGGGAAAGGTGGCTGTGAGGGGCACATAAGGCACTTGGCTCTGAGGACTGAGAAAGTCTCCTGAGCCATGGAAGAAGTGGCAAAAGTGGGTGGAGTATCCACAAAGGCCAGTAAAGATAACCAGTGGCGGACTCATTGGGAAGTGGCAGTAAGACCTCTGGCCTAGAGTCAGGAGTTCTGGGTTTCAATTTCATCCCTGACACTTTCTGTCTGCATGACCTTGAGCTTTACCCCCACACTCCCTGGGTTTTTGTTTCCTCCCGAAAATAGAGATATGAGGCATTGTAAATATTAAATAATGGGCATGAGTGCTCCTGCCATGTGGTTGGCCTCCATCGATGCTGACTGGGTGTGGAGAATCCTATGTCAGGCAAGAAAACAGGTGGGCATCAGGGCCCAGTGACTTGAGGGAAGATGGCCCAAAGGATTCGGGAAAGGAGAGAGAAGAAGTGGGCTGGGGAGAGCTTTTGACAGCTTCCCAGGTTTGCTTTGAGTTGACCTTACTTCCATCAAACGGTAAAGGCAAAGAGAAGCTGCCCTGAGAGGTATTTTTTGGTCATGATAGTCTGCAAAAGCTGACAGCTTTATTTCACTTGATTTATGAAAACTGTTTAAAAAACCCATCCAACTTTGCATTGAGAGACCTGTGTTCTTGAACCCACCTCCTCCTGCCCACCCAGGCCCTCACTCCGTCAATTACCCCCTCCTGCCTTCATCCCCCATCTTCCTCCACCAGTAACTTCTCTTTGGCCTCCAAACACCCTGCAGCTCTACACAGTCTTTCTCTACTACCTCAGGAACCACACTGGGGACCAGAACAGAGCTGAACAGAATCTAAGACTCCCTCTGGGTAGAAAAGGACCTGGAGCTACAACAAATTGGTCCCAGCCTGGTCTGGCAGGGGCAGAATCATACCAGCAGGAAACAAGGTGAGAATGGGAGGTGGGTGCGCAGAGGAGATGGGGCATGAAAACAGAAGAAGTAACCATCTTTCTCCCTTACTTCTAATTCCAGTCTTCTCTCGTACTGGGTAAGCCTTTGGCTGACTTGATTTCTTTGCAGAATAAGACATGAATATATACATAAACATATCACACCTATATAATAACAACAGCTGGCACATCCATAGCATTTACTAAGTGCCACGATTTGTTCTATGTTTGTTACATATGCTAACTTCTTTAAAGCACTAAACTTCTAAAAGCACCCAACAATCCCATGAGGTAGGTATTATTATCATCCCTATCCATACAGATGAGGGAAGTGAGGGGCACAAAAATTAAGTAACTGGCTCCAAGACACATACTTTGTAAGGAGTAGAAACGGTGGCCAAACCCAGGAAGTCTGGGTCATTAGCATTTGGTAGAGCATTCACACCTATACTTTTTCTCATCTCAACCTCATAAGAATGTTGAGAGGCCCAGATGGCACGTCTAATAATGTTCATTACCATTGAACATATAAGGAAACTGAGTCTGGGAAATAAAGTGGTTGCCTGAGGTCCTAGTTAGGAGATGGCAGAGTTAGGAACCCTGGTTCCCTGCTCCAAATCCCTGCCACTGTGGACATAGAGATGAGGTGAGAGAAGCTGGGGTCTCAGATGGTGATGGGCAAGCAGCAGGGATCCAGAAAGGGCACAAAACCAGCCTGGCTAATAAGTGAGTCTTCGGGGACAGCTTGGCACAAGCTCTGCCAAGCCGAGTTCAGTGGTAAGGGGTGGTTCTCTGGCCAGGCATGTGCATGCACTGCCACTTGCTTTAAATGGTTAGTTCGGGATTTCTGAAGAGCCCCTATTCTTTTTTTTTTTTTTTTAAGATTTTTATTTATTTATTTGACAAAGAGAGACACAGCAAGAGAGGGAACACAAGCAGGGGGAGTGGGAGAGGGAGAAGCAGGCTTTCCACGGAGCAGGGAGCCCGATGCTTCACTCGATCCCAGGACCCTGGGATCATGACCTGAGCTGAAGGCAGACACTTAACCATCTGAGCCACCCAGGAGCCCGGAGCTCCTATTCTTAAGGGCAGTAAATCCTCCAGCGCATGTGGCAATCCCAACAAGGGTTCTAGTCTGGGCCCTGATAGCACCATTGCCCTCAATCCTGGGGCTCCAGTGACTTTGTCTCTGTCTTCAACTTCATCCTCCTTCACTCTGTCCCATGAGACGACCCCTTCTTAAAGCTCTCACCTCCCTGACTTGCTGCCGCCTCCCCTGACTCTTCCCAGGCTCTCTATCCCTGCACTCCACCCCTCATTACAGGCATCGTTCAAAGCCTCATTTACTTTTAGCTCTGCGTACTTCCCAGATGGTCTCATCTCACTTCATGACTTCCAATATTATTTTTAAAGTGTTCTTTAAATTAATTACCACAAAAAAATATCATATTAAAAGCTGAAACTAAAAAAATCTTTTTAATGAAATTTTATTCATTTAGGAAGACATCCTATTGGACTTCTTGGGTAGAAAAAGATAAGATCCAGGGCAAAATCTGGAAGGAGAGGGCAGGGCATAAGGAGGACCAGACTGATTTTCTTAAGAAAGGGAGGGGTTTTAGAAATGAGTGCAGAGGGTGGAGTGTTCCCAAGGGGAGAAGTAAAAATAAGGGGCATGAACTCATGCTTCACTGAGTTGGCAGAAATGGCTGAGGGACTCTTTAAAAAGTGGGATGTCCCTAAGTCAATGTTAAGTTTTTTGCATATCTGCAATGTAAAGCCCCTCAATTTCCCCTGATCAATAAATTCTACTATCAGTAAAGGACTTACGTGAGCCTGTTTTTATGAACTCTCTTCCCCAAAATAAAGACAATGCTGATTTAGGGGTGTGCCTGGGTGGCTCAGTCAGTGAAGCATCTGCCTTCGGCTCAGGTCATGATCCCAGGGTCCTGGGATTGAGCCCCACATTGGGCTCCCTGCTCAGTGAAGAGCCTGCTTCTCCCTTTCCCTCTGTTGCTCCCCCTGCTTGTGTGCTCTTTCTCTCTCTCTCTGTCAGATAAATAAATAAAATCTTTAAAAAAAAAAAAAAGGACAATGCTGATTCAACATCTAGATACATTAGGTACAGTATAGGGGCAATGCCCATGAAATTTTAGACAATCCATGCACTAATTTAATGAATTAAATTTCTAAATTTTCAGATACCTAGTAAAGAGTATTGGACCTGCCATGACTGAGGAAATAGGGAGCTTAAATTCATCTTGCATGGGCCTTAAGAAACATGGAAAGCCTACTTCACAATAATGTAATCATAAAATTAATAATTTGCTCATGGTAAACATTTAGAATAATGGCAAAAAGTAAAAAGAAGGAATACAAATTAACTATAATGCCAACCCTCAATACAATCATTTTTAACACTTTAGTGTACAACTCTCCAAACTCTTTCTTAATAAAACTTGTCACATAATATGCTTACAATACTTTCATATACTTCATACACTTTCATATATTTCAGTTTCTCTCCCAAATTCTAGACCCATCTTTTTGAATTCCTGTCTATTGAACATCTAACTTGATGTGTCCTAAGTTGCGTTCAGTATCTTCACTCCCAAACAAAATCCCCTCACTCCCAACACTCTCTGCCTTTCCTCTTTTATTTAGTTAATGACAAGACCATTCTTTGACTCATCAAAGCTTGCAGCCCTCTTTGACTACCCCTTTCATTCCCCTACCCCATCCCCACAGCCAATGAAGCACAAAGTTTAATGAGTTAAACCTCTGTGGCGTTTCTCTGATTCAATTGTTCATAGAACCACCACCTTATGTACCTCCACTTTGACTAGCTTCCTCATTCATACCCTCATCTCTTCATGGCTGGAATTCTGAATAAGCCTCCTAGATGTCCTCCTTGCCTCCCCCATCTATTCCTCCTAGCAAAGCCAGCATATTACTGCTTGGCTGATAGTCCACAAGTAGAGCATTATCAAGTCACTCCGCTGCTAGAGACTTTCAGAGGCTCTCCATTGCCCACCAATGTAAGCACTGACTTCCCCACCCCCCAGCATTCAGGTTTCCCCTAAATGCAATTTTCCCCCATCAAGTTAGATTACTAAATTAATCCCCCAAACCTATTTCCTATTTTTCCCTTCTAAACTTTGTCCCTTAGACTTTCCTTCTTTCGATAGTTTACTCATCTGTTATAGGCTGAATTGTGTCTTCCCAAAATTCATGTGTTGAAGTTGTAACACCCAGGACCTCAGAATGTGACTGTATTCAGCGATGGGGCCTCTAAAGAGGGGATTAAGGTAAAATGAGGTCATATGAGTAGGCCCTGATCTAATATTACTGATGTCCTCATAGGAAGGGCAATTAAGATTATGATGCTGACCATGTAGGCAACCATCTGTAAGCCAAGGAGAGGGGCCTCAGAAGAAACTGAAGCTGCTGACACCTTGATCTTAAACTTCTAGCCTCAAGGACTGTGAGAAAATGATTCCTGTACTTATTTTCTGTTGTTGTTACTTTGTGGTAGCTGCCCTAGCAAACTTATGCACAACCCTTCAAGGTCTGTCTCTAATTCCAACTTCTCCATTTTCTGTTCTCTCTCCTTGGGGCCTATGACACTCTGCCACACTCTGTTATTGCTCATTTGCTTACTTGATCTCCTGTGTGGTGTCCCGGACTCTGCCTTGTCCCCCACAAATAGACTATGTTTTATTCATTGCTATAGTCATCACTGGGCCTAACTCAGAGCCTTGCAAACGGCAGATGCTCAAAAAGCCCTTATTGGTTTGTCTTAAAAGGAATTTTATTGCAGAATCATCTGTTTAAGTATTCCTATATTCAAAAAAGGAATAAAATGAATCATTGTAAGCAGTAGCAAAAATGTCATACATTTTCTACAAACCCTCCAAGTACCAAGCATTTTTCTCTGACCTTGAATATCCAAGGGAAGAAAGTTATGCAACAAAATAAATGGTTATTATATTTAAAGTTTAGATAGGTACAGGTCTCCCTTTTTACATTATAAAACATGCATTATGTCCATGGGTAGCCAACGTGGCACAGTAACACAAACCTTGGCTTAAGAGTCCAACTAATCTGGCTCCACACCTGGTGATATGAGCATTATTGGAATAGTTCACCTCCAGCTGGTTCCTTATCTGTAAAGTGAAATGTCTATAATGACTTTATAGGGCTGCCATGAGGACTGAATTAAAAATAAGTTTCGAGAGCCTGGGTTGGAGTCCCAGCATTCCACCATTTATCAGCTAATGACCTCTGACAAGTTACTTAATGCCACAAGGCCTCAGTTTTCTCAGTTATAAAAGGATGGTGGCAAATCATCGTTCTGAGCTAATAAGGCTGATTCCTTGGCTACCTGAAACAGAAAATGTTTAATATCTGTCAACATAATAAGTCAACTAAAGTGCCTAATGCAGAGACTACCACATGAAGAATATCCATATTTTTATTATTATTACTTGCACCAGGAGGATTTACGTCAAAAATACAACTACTCTCATGAGGGAAAAGTAGTCTTTGTTTTATGCTGTCAATTACACAGTTTCTAAGAGAGGATTCCAGTATTTGAAGCAACCTAATATTCTCCTGAATGAAAATAGTTTTGAGCTAGAACATTGACAAAACAATATATAATCTCATCACTTTTAATCTATTCTGTTGATGGCTTTGGTGTCTGCAGTAACCCCCTCCTCAAGCAGCCAGAACTCTACATCACAGTTATTTTGTGCAAAGATGGAGAGATAAAGCTCTTGGAGAAACTGATTCAGCTATAGAACATGTACTCTCTGAGGGAGCCCAAAATGGGCTGCTCCCCCAACCTAAAACACATGCATGTGCCTGGGCCCTTCAGCAGGAAGCCAAAAGAGCAGTCAGCCAGAAAATCTCCAGGGGATCCAAACCAGGGAATAATAAAGGCCATTTAAAAAATGTCTTTTATTTTACAAAAATTTGTTTATATCCTCCTTTCAGGAATGGGGAGAAAAAGCAGAAATGGACTGTAACTATTTTCATTAGTTAGTATTTACATATGGTTTTTGGTATTAGCACAGGACTATAAACTCTCTTCTTAAATACCACTATTTTGAAAACTCTACTGAATCAAGCACATAATAAGAGCTTAGTAAGTATCCCTTGAATTTCAACTAATCAATAAATTAGTATCTATTTCAATGACTTCAGTAGAGTAAAACCTTAGACAATATTGGTGATACTCAACCAGAATGGGCCAGCAGGAATTCACCATATTATCTGGTTAAAATGTTAATGAGAAATAAATTCATTTTTTTAAAGAGAAAAAAAATTATTTAGTCAAAAAACATTTATTCTGGATCTAAAATATGCTAAGTACATAGGCTTTCAAAAATAAACTAGATTCTCTATCCTCTCAAGATTGAATAGACAAATCCTCTCCCAATTCAATGAACTCTCAAGAAAGAGAATTCTAGAAGTGTTTTGCTCCCTTCCTACCACTTTGATCCATTAAAAGAATTATAAGAAGGGGACAGAATTGTAAGAAGGGGAAAGCTAAGCTCTGGCCTCTTCCATTGTGCTACACCTCCTCTTCTCCCCACTAGTATTTGGAAGAATAGCCTCTCAACTTTGTGCAGTAGAATCTCTAGAGCAAAACCTCAGTGTCATGGAACACTGGAGCCAGAGGTCCTTTGGTTGACCAGGCAGTTACCTCATCATTCTCAACTCCATTAGGGGCATATCAGCTCAGTTGGGCATAGTTTTCAAAATAGCATTCTCTTGTCCCCCAGATTAGATATGTTCTGGATGGGTATTGACACATGAAATACGCCTGCAGCACTATTCCTAGTTAAGAACTATTGGCATGGCCCAAGATTTTATATAGTCTACAGGAATGCAATGAACTTGCCTAAGATCATAGTGGAACCCCTCATCCAGCTCTCCTTACTCCAAATACCAAGCTTTCTCTAATCCTGGAATCCCAAGATGAGCCCTAGGGAGTCTGATGACCCACCTAACATTGTATGTAAAACTAGATATGTGTGCATACATACCTTTAGCAGGGGAGGAGATCCATACTCTGAACAGATTCTCAAAAAGATCCACCACCCAAAATATTTAAGAATCATAGGTTTAAATTTGCACTGGCCATTTCCCAGACAATTCTACGAAATCTCTGGGTAGAGTGAGGCAGGACCAGCTACGTATGCCTGGGAGTTAGAACGCCTACATAATGTGATTTGAAGAATGCAGTATAAGCCCCACTCTGTAAGAGCCCCTCAATGCATTCAGAGTCTTTTGCCTGAAATCTTGCACATTAATGGATTTTGCCCTATTCAAATCAGATGCCCATGAAGAAACAACATAAATTGTGATCACATGCAATGGAGATGAAGTCATCATATTGCTTCCAAAGTGCTGTGGAGGAGCTGCAAGCAGATTTGAAGGATGGGGAGGAGGCAGGGGAACCCCAGGGGCCCCATGCACAGAGGAATGGGGACAGCTCCACAGAGAAAAGAGTGTGAAAACAGGAGGCAGGTAAGCCTCAAAAACCCAAAGTACCCCTGTTTTCCTGTAATGACAGTCCTGAAGGGTATAAATCCAAACCTACTGCAACAGCTCAGAAGCCTTATGAGCTCATCATTTGGCAGAGACCGCCCTAAAGCCCTGTGGCATCTTCCATCAGACAAATAGTTAAAGTAAGTATGTAAATCAATCAATCAATCAATCAATCAATCAGGTGACAGCCAAAGTTGCTCTGAAGGATTCCACTCACATTTTGAGGAAGAGTTGGATATCTAGTATCTGGCAGAGTTAGCTAAAAGCAGGCAAGTCTTCTAGAGATGAGAGCTCATTGACAGATGCCCCCTCACTGGCTGCCCAAACCACGAGGCTTCCCGGTACCTCTTTATACCCCTGCATTGGTGGCTCTGAGCCTTCTGCTCTCCCTGGGCTGCTGTGAAAGGGCCAGTGGAAATGACCGTATGTGCTAAATATCAGCTCCTCCAGCCCTTCTGGAGCCCACCCACCGCAGACATTTAGGAGCATCTAGTCACTTTTAAGAAACAGGCCTAAAGAAGGATTTGGCAGATATTGTGGGTTTCTGATTTCCTTTGATTATATGCCAATACTTTGCTTTGATGTCATGCTGATTCTGTATGTTGATACTTGGACTAAAGGCGAAATAATCAAGGTGGCAGAGAAGGGCTCATCCCATTTCTTAATGGGTAAAGGAGCAGGCCATTCTCTACTGGTAGAAGAGTATTTTATTTTTTTGGGTGCCATGGATCCTGCTGATGAGTTACCCTCTGACAGCTGTCTGCACAGCCGAAGAGCCCCTCCTGCTGAATTCTCATCAAGGGACTAGCTGTGAAAAACAGCTCCTCCTTATAAGCCCTGCATGTAGTACCATCAGCCACATAATGTTTCTAATTCCTGCCTGGAAACAAACCATTAAAAATGAAAGATTACTTGAAGGGAGCAAAGATAGAAAATACCAAGAATTGAGTTCCTAAAATATGTTCAGTGAAATGACAAGACTAGAAGGTTAGACTTGAGCAAAATCTTTGTTCTCAAATGGACAATGTAACAGTTAGGGTTCTCCAGAGAAGGAGAGATTTATGATAAGGAAAGGTTTCATGCAATTATGGAGGCTAGGTCCACTGTCTGTCATCTGCAAGCTGGAGACCCAGGAAAGGCAGTGATGCAGTTCCAGTCCAAATCTGCAAGCCCAAGGACCAGGGGAGCTGATGGTGTAAGCTCCAGCCTGAGAACAGAAGACTAATGTCTCCTCTCAGCACTCAGGCAGGCAGCAAATTCTCCCTTTCTCTGCCTTTTTGTTCTATTCAGGCCCTCGACTGATTGCATGCTGTCCACTCACACTGGGGAGGGCAATCTGCTTTACTCAGTCTACTGGCTCAAAGGCTAATCTCTGCCAGAAATACACTCATAGACATACCCAGAATAATGTTTAAACAAATGGCTGTGCATCCCTTGGCCCTGTGAAGATGACACATTAAAGTTGACCACCACATACAATTTGCTGCACTTCTGTCAGCTACATAGAGTGTTAGCGCTGAATAAGACTTTAGAGTTAATTCTTTAATTAAAAGATGGGGGAAACCAAAGTCCCTAAAGAGATAGGAGACTTGACTCAGGAACTTGACTCAGAGCTGGAAGTAAACCCAGATGGATTATGCCATTTTTGTTTTTTACGGATCACTGCATGATAATTGTTCTTATTACCCATTTCTGGTGTGTTTAACATTTTTAATTGGTTAAAACAAGGAAGGAAGAGTCCCACTTCCAGAGGATGAATTTTTTTCTTCCTCTTTTTTTCTCCTCTTCTTCCTGTTGCTTTGCTATGCCCCCCACCATTCCCATTTCAGAAACACTTTGTCCAACTCATCAGCCATCCTGATAACAGTTCCGTTGCCCCCACAGTGAAATCAGGGCTGCGCTCCTTAACACACAGCAGATGCACTGTAAGAAAAGTGCTGAGTCATTTTCTACTAAACAGACAGATTTCACCACAGGGTCATAGAACCAGGTCCTCTCCCCTCTTAGAAGTTAACAGCGGACTGAAGCGACATTCAGATCTTCCAGGCTTTTCTTTCCCTCCAAAGAAGGAAGCTTTGCTAGACAACATTTGTCAGGTGCTCTTGATGAGCCCTACATGTCTCTTCCCAGCAGCAAAAGGTTTACGGAACATCAGTGAATAAAACATCCAAATCAATTTCTGAAAGAATCTGCCCATGATATCAGGGCCTTTATATCCAAAGGCGCTGGTAAAGTAGTATGGAGCTAGCTAGGTGAGAACCACTCTATCTTGAAAGGCGTCAGATGCCCAAAGCTCTTTCCATGGCTAGTAAAACCCAACCTCAGAGAGTTTTCCCAGCCTCTGATACCACCCTGAAGACTTTCCAGCTCCTACTTCAGTCCTTTGGCCTGGGGTTCTTATCTCCTTGTCTTGTCTTCCTATATGACTTCACAATGACTGCGTCAGTTTACCTGGAAAGGATCTTATCTTCTTTCAGTGACCACTGGCCACTGACCACTGGCCTAGATATAAGTGATCAACCGCATCACCATCCTTAATTCCCTTTTTGAGAATTCCACTTGAATTATATAACAGGAGAATGCTTGAAAATTGTTATGAAAATCTCTCTGCCTGTCACACCCCACCAGAGGGAATTAGAGGGTGTTTGCTCACAGTATCTGTTTTAATAACAGCTTCTGATGAATACAGATACTAAGAAAAATGCCAGGTTTATGTGTGAATCTACTGGGCATCAAACACTTATCTTGATCCTAGTTCAAGGATCATTTTCTAATTTTCTTTGAATCCCGTATATACATATTTTTTAAAGTATATGTACTGAATATATTGCCAAGAAAGACAAAACCCAGTCTACTGTGTCCAGGTTGAGCTGATATGTGCTTGAAAAATGTTTCTGATAAGATTTATTATTAAAGAACCTCCTTGCCTGGTACATATATTCTCAAATACATTCTACTCCCAGGAATCTCTTAAAACCTAATTCAGATTGAACAATATGAAGACTTCAGAGCAGTCTGTGATTTTTAAGGGAAGCTTTCAAAATGGAATCCACCAATTGGGCACTTTTGTCATTTATTTCCAAAGGAATTTTCAGAAACTGTCCAGAGGGGATAATTGTTGATGTACATAATGACTGCAGGCTCTGTGGTGTTTCAGCTCTCTGGAGGGTATAGGGAACATATAGATAGAGCCCTTGAAATCAACTCTCAGAGCACTAGAGTATATACACATTGGACTCTTCCTTGAGATTAGTTTATTCAAAGCAGAAAATGTTAGGCAAAGATGAAGAACTGTCTTCAGGGAAGACATATTTCACATTCTTGTCCTTTAGAGGGCCTAATGATATAAAATTGCATAAAATGAGTATTGCCACTAAATGAAAAGTATAAATCTCTTTCCCTCTTGCTAGCCCATTTCCCTCAAGGAGATTCTTTCAAGCATTCAGCTTTATAGTCTGAGCTAATTTTTCTGTAGACAAAGGACCACTGGGGAGAAATTTATATTTAAAATGTACTCATCTGGATTAGAATTCTTCAAGAAAGCTACTTTTCAATGACATTTATAGGGAAGAGAAACCAATATAGACCATTCTTACTCTTACACTGATGTTCCTGGAAAGGGTGTCATAGGTCAAAATGATAGAAGTGGAAACTAATTTGTATATGTGTGTGTGTGTTAAATTTCTGATGCTCAGATTCAATAGAAATTGCCCTAAGCAACATATTTAACCAACTATAAAATTTTACTGTCGTGTAGATCTCGTGAAGGGAAAGACAGCATAGAAACTCTGAGCAGATAGGCTGCAATAACCTCTGAACCATGACTTAGGAAGTATCCTAGCAGCCATGCTTTGCCCAGTTCACTCCCAGAAAGCATCATGTGCAATTCCTCTCTTCATCCCAGTTTGGAGAAGAGATATAGCTGATCAGAACACACAATATGCTCAGAGCCAAGAGAAATAGGAGGCTGGGGCCTTGCAAAACCAGAGGGAAGCCATTCTTGGGATGAGCAGCCCTCAGCAGTAGAAGGAAAAAGGGTCTTTTTGGGAATGTGATTGATAAGGACACTGCTTAAAATGAACTTTGAAATAAAAATTAGAAATATTCAAATATCCCATGTGGCAAGAACAGCTCAAAAAGGGAAATCCAAACAGAGCAAGAACAGAAACTATTCTTAATCAGCCCTGACTAAGGGTTTTGCCAGTTCCTTCTTGAAAAGGGACAGAACATCATTTGTTTATTGTATATAGCTAGGTTTAAAATCACTGCCTGTGGCTTCCATTATATAGAGTGAGTTCAAGCATTTTCAATTAATGATTTTGCCATCTTCCTCGGGTCCTAGCACAACCCCTGTAGATGAAGATATTGAGGTTGAATGAACTTTATTTGTTGCTCGTCTGGTGCACTCAAGATGCTGACTCAGAATGAATACACTAAGGAAGAATCATTCCTTACAAAATGTTGCTTTAGGGGCTTATTGATGTCTGGGGGTACTCTTAGATACAAATGGATAATGTAAAGATTTAAGTGTATATAAATCAACTTAAAGTAGCATAATATCATGTTCATATTATATACTATAAAAATGGTTCACAGAACACTCATTCCTTGCCTTATTTCTACTGGAAAAGAAATGACAAACGAAGGAGGATATTCATCAGTCATGGAATTAAGAAGTATTGTGCAGGCCCTTTGGGCAGGGAATTCTAGAATTCTCAGTCTGCAGAGAGGATGGTCCAGAAACGGCTGTGCTGAATGGATCCATCCCTTGGGTCCCAAGGACTCTTTGCCCTTTTGGGGTCAAAGTAGGGTCCCAGACTGTCTGGGGCATGCCAATCACGCTGTCCTGCAGGGACAGTCTAGCGCAGCTAGTACCCATGTCCTGGATGACTCCCAAATAGCCTGCCAAACTACAGCACTGCAAATATAAACAAGTTCATAAAAATCCTAGTAAGTCTTTATAAGAAGTTACGCAGAAAGCTCAATCTTCTGAGAGAACTTCAGTAGGAAGAGAGAAGCTTAAATGGAATAAAGATCTTATCATAAAATTATTGACCAAATGATTCACTCCACGCATTCACTCTACCTATTTCAACTATACATTTAGCTGGAAAGGGTATCTGTGTAATAATGCAGTTACCATAAAAGCTAGGAAATTTTTGCAAACAGCTAGTAGATGAGATTTGAAAGCCCATTAGCAGATTTAAAACCACATAAGAGGTACAGGGATCTCACTGAATATCATTAAGTAGGGTTGTTTTTACATATACAATATTGTTGCCTACTTATGTACATATAATTTTACATTTTTCTAGTACAGTGATAAAACAATCTGTTGACATTATTTATGTTGGGGTTACCTGATACTTTTTAATCTCACTCTGTTATTGCCCCTCTAGTACTACCACACAATTTCTTTAAAGGCCCTTACTTTGGGGCACCTGGGTGGCTCAGTCAGTTAAGCATCTGCCTTCAGCTCAGGTCATGATCCCAGGGTCCTGGGATTGAGCCCCATGTCTGGCTCTCTGCTCTGTGGGGAGCCTGCTTCTCCCTCTCCCTCTGCCCCTTCCCCCACTTGTGTTCTCTCTCTCTTTCTCTCTCATATAAATAAAATTAAAAAAAATAAAATAAAGGTCCTTACATTACTACTTGTTTTCACGTGCATCCTCTGCTCAACTTGTCCCCCTACGCCTCACCCCCATCCTCACCTATCAAAGGCCAAGACCTCCAGCACCTCTGAATGTACTAAAAACTGAGTGTGAGCTTCCAGAGACCATGGGACTTCAAGGCAGGATATGTGTGCCACCTCCTCTCTACCCTGCTCCACACCATAACACTGAGAATTATTCTGATACTGCACTTAAAAGTGAAGACCAGCATATGATTTGCAATATTACACTTTTCTCATTTCTTCCGCAGTTTATCTTGGCATATTATCTCTACTTCAAGTGAGGACATTTCCCTCTTTCTCTTATAATATATACATGTTCACTGAACATCTGCATGTGGGAAAAATATGAGGGACATAAACTCCAGCCAGAAGCTGGCTGATTCCCCCACCTCAGTTCCCAAAACCACAACAGGCTTCCTTCTGCACATGAGCGCCACTGAAGAACCCTTCACACACCTTCTGGGAGCCACTCTGCCATCCAGGGGAGAGGCTCTGTGTGAACACAGCAAACAAGTCCCTGATTCCACAAGATTCAAAAAGTGGTATCCAAAATGAGAACGAATCATTTACATTTGAAAACGGGAAGAGCTCAGAAGTACAAAATGGAATTAAACCATAAATACACAAGTAGTGTTAGAGATAAATCTAAATAAAAACATAAAATATAACAAAACATCACTTGCTTAGAAGAGGAAAGGTGGATATAACCTAAAAGCTCTGTAAAGGAGATATAAGGTTTGCCAATAGAGAGAACTTCACACTAGATTTGATTAGTAAGGAGTGTTGGCTCCATACATACAACATGAAATCCTGGTGATTGTGAAGATGACTGCCTCTTCAATCTCTCTATTCTGCCCACCTAAGCTCTGCCTCTCCCTTCTCTTGAATCTCTAGGCTGAGCACAGACCAAGACCTTTGGTGCAGGCCTGAGACCTGCACCCACCACTGGCCCCACCCAATATCACAAGCCTGTGTCCCTCAGTGACCAGCAAACTTGTCAGTCTGCCTGTGCTGACAGTCCAGCTTATGATATAATGCTGTAGTCCCATATCTGCTCTCAGGAAAATCTCCTTTCACATTAAAAGGATGTTAGACATCATCCCCAGGAACAGTGGTATAGCTTTCCGATTCTTCCTGTGTAAGCATGTGCAATCTCTTTCTATTCAGGATGCAGGTAAAATTCATTTTCCCTTTCACCGGGCTAGCTACAAAGAAAGATGGAATGTCTTAAAAGAGTCAGTGGTATAAAACCAACAGAAAGTTTTAGTGGGAAAGGTACTGCAAATGGAGACTCCAGTCCAAGATCCAAATCCATCATTGGGGATTGTGTGATCCAGATGTGCAACAACATCTTCTTGAACCCAGACAGAGCCCTAAGGAACAAACCCAGCATAATATTTTGTCCCTCAGAAAAACCCTTAACTCCTTTACAGATTTTTTTGTGTCACATTCACCTTTCTTCTCCCAGGCAAATAAACTCAGACACCAGGCATCTTGCTAGATGCCAGGAAAACAAGATGAATAAGAACATCGAGATTCCCCCTCCAGGTACCTTCAGTTCTAATGAGAGAGATGATCATGTACACAAATAATTACAAGCAGAGGCATGTGGGGAGGAACAGAGCCAATGGGACGCAGGTGGAAAAATGATGAATTCTTCTAAAGAGAGACGTCTCATTTATGACACCTACACCTTCCCTGATTGTACACGGAATGATGTGAGGATTGAATGGGGTATAATATGTAATGGCACTTTGAAAAGCACAACACTCTCTTCTCTTCTAGGGCACTCATCTTGCCTCCTGTCTCTCTCATCCAGGCACATCCGAGCTGTAGTGTTGGGCACAGCATCAATGGCTAAAGGAAACATAGGGCAAGCCATACTTCATACTTCACCATTTTCCCAAATTAATTCACTGTATTTAGGTAATTGATTTTGAAAGGCAGCCCTCCTTGCAGCCAACAGTTGAGAATCATTTAAATGGGAGGAGGATAATATGCAAGACCCAGCAGGCCCCACGCCCAGCATTGACTTTTGTACATTAATATGCATCAGCATCCAACTCCTCAGCTGGAAGACAGGATAACAAGTGATGAATCACCCTGTAGATCACAAGCTTGTGTGCACACTAAATGAATCTTTGTGCCATGGCATCCATACAACATTTAGCCTTGATTTATAATTCTGTACAAAGTTTGCCATTGCTGCAAAAGGGTAATGAAATAACAAAATAAAGTTGAATTAAAAGTCCTTCTTCATTTAAATGTCTACACCCAGCAAAAAGTTATGGCTGTGTTTGAACTGACACAAATACAGACAAAATTCGTATTTCTCTTTCTCTAATCAGAAGGTGTAGCTGGTGCCGGGAATCTGCTCATTGTGGTAATTTAATCACCAGGACCAAATAATGCTTCTCATCAACTTGAAAAATAACTGGACGTGCAGAATACCATACAGAAAAATGCTCTTTGTCATGTGAGGTACACTCTGACATCTTCTCCATAGCAGAGTTTTATTTACAAGTTACTAAATAAACCCCACTGCCAGGTGGTAATTTCATACTTGATGCTCATTATATCTACACTTTCACCATGAGGTTGACATGGTGGTTGACCAGAGCCTCTACTATTTGACTTGTTCAAGGTAGAGGAACTATGTAGAATTTTTTTAATGCCATAGTTCATTTGAAAACCTGAAAAATAAATCTATAAAAGTAAAGATTCTTGCCTTGAGTTGATCTTTTAATACAGGGCTATTCTACTGGATAATGGAGATGTTCTATGTCTTCACTGTACAATACAATAGTGACCAGCCTCATGTGGATGTTGAGCACTTGGAATGTGGTTAATACTGATGAGGGAGCAGAAGGCTGGTTGAAGACAAAGCATAAGCTGACATCCTGCAAACTCCCTCCACCCCCCACTCATGGGTGGGACATGTGAGACATTCTTCCAGGAATCTCCTAACTATCTTAATATTAATGCCTTGCTAGAGGGGAAAAACAACCTTAACTTGACAATGACAAGGCCTTGTAGGTCCTTGTATCTTGTAGGTCCTCCTTAGTACATGAAAGTTCTCTTGAAACCTCCCTTTTCCTTGCCTCCCCCAACCCCATAGTATATAATCAGCCACCTCACACAACCCTGGTGCAGCAGCTCTTTCTGTCCACGGGTCCCGTCCCCGTGCTTTAATAAACCACCATTTTGCACCAAAGAAGTCTCAAAAATCTTGGTCGATGGCTCTGGACTCCACCCCACTGAACCTCACCCATATTCCAAAACCCCATCAATACTACTGAGAAACTAAATTCTAATTTAATTTAATGTTAATTACCTTTAACTTAAATAGCCGCACGTACCTAGTGGCTACCATGTAGGATAGCCTAGTATGAGTGCTGTTTTCAAATGCTATTGAATATACCACACCTAAACTTAAGTATTAGAAGCAGTTTAAGTACCTAAGTGTATTTCTTCTGCAATTTGTTGCTAACTTTAGAGCACTTTAGTTTTGTGAATTATATAATTGACTTTGTAGCATAGTTTTCCTTGTTTTTCTGATCTTATTTCTATCTTAAATAAATGCCAGTGGGTATTTTCACTTTCTTTGGTTTAGTTTCAAGCAGCTAATCAAATGAAGGAGATGATGAGTTGTTTTTACTCACTTAGAGCCACCGGAGTAGGCAGACTCCCAGACTCTTCCAAGGTCAAGCTCTTTGGTGGGCTTTTTTTAATTCAAGGGTAATAGTTACTAAAGATGCCATGCTGCTGGCTGGCAAATGGCCTCACTTTGAGTCACCAGCACAAACAACCTGAAGGAACTTCACAGATACCATATATCTATGAGGGATATTAGCGACTACCTTATCTTTCTCAAGTAAGAGACTCCATGTCTTAATAACATTCTTGATTCTCTCCAACCTGACTAACATGCCAAAGACTCAGGTGAATGTACAATGAAAAGACACGGTCCTCTCTATACAGTCAGAAGGAAAGAGATTAAAGGCAGCAGCTGATGGGAAGCTTTGAGAGCTAGTTTGTCTTATTAGTATCTAGCATAATAATTTACATGTAGCAGGTGGTCAAAATTATTAGTTGATTGGTTGCATAATTGATAGGCCTAGAATTGGAAGAAATAGCAAATTTACCTAATGCACAAAAATAAACAGGCATACTACTATTTCTACTATTTGGACTGTCTTCCTTGCTTAAAAACATCCAGTATAAATACATCCTAAATACTCAGTCGATTCAGTTTGGCCTCAAGAGATGTTTGGAGAGCCACTTTATTATTTCAAGTGATGAAAGTACTTCAGACGTGAGTTTTTCAAAGGCTTCTTTCAAGTGCCCAACACTGCAAATCAGCTATCTCATGCACAGTGTTCTAAATATTTGTTCTGAGGTTTTGTGAATTCTTGGAATGCTGTCAATATCTAAATCAAAAGCGTGTCATATCTAAGAAAATTAGGTGAGTAGTTTGATTTTTTTTTAACATAGGCAGCCAAAGCACACAGTTATTTTAACAGATAAAGTTTGAAATACCTTACCGATAATTCACTCATTTTCATCTGGGCTCACATATATAGATATTTTGTAGATATTTAAGTCAAAGACCAATCATCTTAGGAAAAGTGTGAAGCACTGATGTTTTGCTTATGAGGCCAGCCTTCACAGATTATGCTGAAACCCATATGTGGGTAGAATTCAAACATTTTCAAAATGTAGAGATGACTATTTATATTCAAAAAGAAACTATTAACAAAACTGCAATACTAGCTAGATCTAAAATCAGCATGAAATGTAGTGGAGCGGGGGAGAACCTCCCTCTGACCAGAGCCCAGCACACCCATGTTAGGAGGTTGGAAGTCAGATAACCACACTCTTTCTCTTGATATCAGCCCTGAGGGCAGGGCAGGGAGCAGTTGAGGTATGTGTGAACAAATTAGTCCATCTTTCAGTGTGGTCATCAATAAAAGGGCCATTAAAACTAATGTGAGGCAAGAAAGACAAACATGGAGTAAAGGTCACAGGGCTTTAAAAGGGAAGTAGAAGGTAAGTGATGGAGGTGATGCAGTTGATCTGAGGGGTTGGGTGAACGAACGCTCCCAGGGGCCAAGCTTGCATGTTCCGGGGCCCTCTGCTCTCTGTCAACGAGGAGCCACAGCCAGCCTTACAGGAAAGTCTGGAGCTGCTTAAACGTGACTCAGTTGAGGTTACTGTGAGTTAACGAAAAGAGATAATTGCCTCAGGAATGTCGTGCCTTAAGGAGTGCTCTAAAGTCAGGAAGGAGAGAAAAGATTTGCTAGTGCAGTGATTCTCTCTGAGGCCTCTTTTCGTGGGAATGAGAATGTGGATTTAAGTGATTCTCTGGAAGCACTTTAGAGACAAGAGCCAAAAGCAAGAGTAGCTGCTGCGGAGTTGTGCCCTTCTGCCTCCTTCCTGAAGCCCGAGGGCCAGACCCCAGGGCCTCATGACATCAATGAGCATTTTCCCTCCCACATGACCTCTGATGTACGGGTGGAAAAGAAAACCAGAATGCAGCGAGAGAAGCTATCCTGCATACATCCTGCTCTCACTGAACCTGCCCAAATCCCTCGATCCATGCTTTCTCTTCTTTCCATTCTACTGCCCTCGCCGCCGGTCCCAGCCCTCTCCCCTACGTTAGCAAACTAGCTCTCTAGCAGCTTCCTATGCACTTCTCCACAAATATCTTCTTAGGATACAAATTGGATCTCATCATTTCTTACCTATGAATCCTTCAACGGTTTTCATGACCAGTTCCTCCAATGATCTTCCATTCCTGCCTCTTAGCTTCTTCTTCTGGGGCTCCCCTCACCAAGAAGGTTTGGGGGGTAGCAAGGAGGGAAGAGAAAGAGGAGAAGGACAATGGAGACGAGTGGCCACCTATTCCTGGGTTCCTACTAGGTTAGGTGCCTTGTAGTTCTCATGTTATTTAATCTCCTCCATGGGATTTTTCAGATGAAAACGTAAATGTGTCGAAGGCATAAAGAAATTGTGTAAGTCACTTATTCAGTAAGCCTTAGAACCAGCATTCAATTCATATCTGTCTGTCTCCAAAATTTGTTCTTATAACCATCACCTCCAGACCTTCAGATATTCTATTCCCTTTACATTAAATGCTCTACCAGTCTTAGACTGATCATCAAACTCTTATTCATCCTACAAACCCTGTACATGAATCACCAACTCTTCACAGTCATCCCTGACTCTCAAAGTAGCGTTTATCACTTGCTTTACTACAATATGGCTATGTCTTAACATTGCATGAGTGCTACCAAACTCTAATTATCTGGTTGACCTTGTTCTTTCCGCTACTGGACTGCTCTCAGAGTTGCTTAAAGTCAGGAACCATGTCTTTCCTGTTGTGAGCTCAGTGATTAACATACTGCCCAGGGCACAGCTGGTGCTCAGTCAATCTTTGTTGATTTGAACAATTCTATTGTGAAAAGAATAAATTGGTAAATCAAAAGCTTTGGTTAAATTCTTAACTAGAGGGGCTCCTGGGTGGCTCAGTCAGTTAAGCGTCTGCCTTTGGTTCAGGTCATGATCCTGGAGTCCTGGGATCGAGCCCCATGTTGGGCTCCTGGCTCACAGGGAGCATGCCTCTCCCTCTCCTGCCCACTCATGCTCTCTCTCACTATCTCTCTCAAATAGATAAAATCTTAATGAAAAAAAAGAAAGAAATCCTCTTAAAAAATTCTTAACCAGAACTTAGCAAACCATCTATGTGACTGTTAGCAGATTGTTTAACCTCCTAGGCCTTAGAAAACTTATTTGTAAAATTACTCAAGGGACAGGGGGAGATATTAAATGATCTCTAATATCTCCTCAGATTCCAAAATCCTATGCACTTACTCTTTGCATACAGAGTGTATGGAGGGAGAACTACTATACTCAGACACAAAATGAAACATGGCATTTGTATAATTGCACTTGCTGCATAGTTGATGGAACTTAACTATATTTATTAGGGCAATGAGGAGGCTAACCACCTTATAAATAAACTACTTTATGAGTTTTTAATGTGTTCCTTATTAAAAATACATTACTTTCCATGCCAAATTAAATAACATTTAAAGCCAATGTTTCCCTTCTTACCTTTAGTTAAATGAGATTTCTGCTTATTTTAGTCATGTTATTAAGTAGCATAAGCTACTCGGGATGTAGACTAATAGAGCAAAATATCCTCTACACATGAAAATTCAGAGGATTTTAGAGCAAGAGAGGAACTAAGAATCAAATCCAAAGCCCAAGGAATGGAGGAGATAGCACACCACTGGTTAATAGTTGAGTAGCCTTATTCCCAATTTTCAGATGATTGACCAACTGCAATCTTACTACCATGAGTTCATTGCCATGCTAGCTTATGATATGTCCATCCCCTCCAGATGTGATCATTAGAGAGTATGGTCAGCATATATAGGTTGCCTCCCCATAACCTACTCCCCTTTTCTCATCAAGAGTATTCCGCTTCTTCCTTCTCAGCCAGGTAACTTAGGAGGGGTTGAGCACCAAGCAACAGAAGTCAATCAGCATCTCCCATTGCCCAGATGTGGTCAGTGGTCCAGAAGTGGACAGGACACCCAATCAAAACAAGAGACTCAATAAGAAGATGAAATTCTAGGAGAAGAAAGCTCCTTCTTTCTTCCTTCCTTCTGGAAGTGAATGAGTTTTGTCAGCCACCTTGAAAATGAGAAAAGAGCTTGAAGGATCTTCAGACCCATCATATGGAGCTGACAGTGGTGTCATTGCAAGAAAGAGTCACAGATGCAGATAGAGACCAGGTCCTGTCCACAGTGGTTGAACCTTAAATCTACCCTTTCCTGAAGTTTTCCCTACCTCTGGACTTTTTAGTTATGTGCACCAGCCAGTTTCCTTTATTACTTAAGCTGGTTCATTTTTCTGTTGCTTGAAATATATATACATACATACATAAATATATATGTATAAAATATATTATATATATATATATATCTGGTAGAGATGGTCTATACTATTCAAGGTTATCTATAAAATAGAAGCATTTTGATAGAATGCATTTCAATTTCTTACCTACATAAAGGCCCCAATTTTTTTTCAGGTTAAATTCAGAACAAGGGTCTTTTTCTGTAAACTTCACTACAAATCAGACTGATTAATTCCAGTACTTGTTTTGGATCTGAGGTATTCCCCACCCCCAAAAAAGAACTTCAAAAGCATATATCTTAAATTCTTAAAATCGAATTTTAATTTCAATTTTCCTCCCTTTTATAATAGTAACACACACACATTTGGAAATTGGGAATAGAAGAAGGGGAAAAATTGTCCACATTCCTTCCACTTAAAAATAACTACTGCTAATATTTGGTTGTTTTTCCTTCTATTCTTTATGCAATGCTTTTAAAAACTGCAATTGGGTCCATTATGATTGTTAGTATAATATCTATTTGTCCTGATTTAAAAAGTGAACTTGAGATCAATATGAAAGATTTAAAAGATGTGAAACATTCCACATACACATATACCCTCCATCCAAGTAGAATTACTGAATAAAACATAACAAAATAAATGTATATGCAAGTTTAAAACCAAGAAAGGGAAATCTCCAGATGCTGAAATGAAGGAAGCTCTGAAGTCAGAGGGTTAGGGCATGATGTCTCCTTACCCTCCCTCTGGAGGCAGAGAAGCTCCGGTTCATGAAGCAAGCATGGATAACTCTCTGAGCATCATTCTGAATAATCTGGCTTTATAAATATCATCAGTAGAAAATCCTTCTACATTCTGGCCACAAGTTGGGCTAATTTACATTTTCAACTACGGTTTTTTATATTTTTCCCCATGTTCCTAGTAGAAGGAAATCCAGAGATGCTACTCAGTTGATGGTAGACAGCGTTCTGTTAACTAGGATTTCAGAATTAACTTTTAAATTTTTCCTACATATGCACATGGGTCTTTGCTTTCTTCTACTAAGTAGATCTCTGTGTATAAAGTAAAATCTGTATCTCTCTGTTTTGCTAAGGTTAATAGTGACCTCCATGTTCCTAACTCCAGTGGCCTATTCTTCATCCTCACACTGTTTGACTCATCAGCTGTATTTAACATCGTTCATTCCCCTGCCTCTTCAGTGAGCCCCTGACACCACACCCCCTCCCGTGATCCTCCTACCTTTCTGAGTGCTCACCTCAGTCTATTTTGCTATCTCCTCCTCATCTCCCCCACCTCCTAGCATTGGAGAGCCTGGTGTGCTAGTCTCATGGCTTGACACTCTCAGGCTAGATGGATGATTTCAAGACTTATATCTTTATATCCTGAATATAAATCTCTAGCCCAGAACTCTCCTATGAACTCCAGACTCTTGTCTACTTGACATTTTCCCTTTGTTGTTTAATAGGCATTTTGATGTCTCATGTCCACAAGCTAAGCTCCTACTCCTCTTCCCATAAGATCTGCTCCCCTGAAATCTTACTCATCTCACTTAAGGGCAACGTAACTGTCCCAATTTCCCAGGCCAAGAAACTTGAAGTCATCTTTGTATTATATCCTTTTATCAAACATTACACCCAATTTGTAATGCTCTTAACTCTACCCTGGTTCAAGTTATTTTTATCTCTTGTCTGGACCATTACAATAATCTGCTAATCAGTAGCCCTGCTTCTAACTTTCAGTCTATTCTCCAACTTAGCTGTTTGAGTGATCCTGTTATTCATTCCATGATGATCCTGTTAAGAAATAAATCACGTAACTCTCCTGCTTAATACTCTCCAAAATCTCGTATGTCACTGGGACTAGAAGCTAACATCTTTTATTTTTTTATTTTAATTCCAATATAATTAACATGCAGTGTTATATTAGTTTCAGGTGTACAATATAGTGATCCAGTGATTCCATGTATCATCATGCTCATCACACCAAGTGTACTCCTTAATCCCCATCACCTATTTCACACATCTCCCCAGATCCCTCCCCTCTGGTAACCATCACTTTGTTCTGTATAATTAAGAGTCTCTTTCTTGGTTTGTCTTTCTCTCTTTCTTATCCTTTGTGCACGTGTTTTGTTTCTTAAATTCCACATATGAGTGAAATCATATGGTATTTGTCTTTCTCTGACTGACTTATTTCACTTAGCATTATATTCTCTAGCTCCATCCATGTTGTGGCAGATGGCAAGATTTCATTCTTTTTTATGGCTGAATAGTATTCCATTACACACACACACACACACACACACACACACACACACCACTTCTTCTTTATCCATTCATCTATTGATAGTCAATTGGGCTGCTTCCATAATTTGACTATTGTAAATAATGCTGCAATAAACATAGGAGTGCTGTATTGTTTTGAATTCATGTTTTTGTATTTTTGGGGTGACTATCCAGTAGTTCAATTACTGGATTAGAGGGTAGTTCTATTTTTAACATTTTGAGGAATCTCTGTGCCATTTTCCACAGTAGCTGCACCAGTTTTAGAAGCCTACATCTTTTAAATGACCTACAAAGACCAGCATGACTTGGCTTCTGTGCAGTAAAGTATTAAGCATGAGCAAAGGAAGCATTGGCCCTTTGCCCCTGGTTCCTGGGAGGTAACCACTAAGCCCTTGGAATGTTCTACACAACAGGAGTGTCTTTGTTTGACTGGAAGCCTTGGGCCATTTCTGATGGTCTATGATAAAATATGTGGTTTGTAGTGGGGACCTTGAGCCACTGGGAATCAGCTCATCCTCCACATGGGCTGAACACCAAGGTCAACCATGCAGGTGGTCAGTCTGTCTATATGGCCAATCTCCAGTGAAAAGTCTGGACATCAAGTCTTGGATAAGCTGCCCTGGCTGACAATATTCTGTGCATATTGTCACACACTGTTGCTGGGGGGAAAGTGCTTTCTATACAACTCCATTGGGAGAAGAACCAGAAGCTCTGCCTGGTTCTCCTGGACTCCACTCTAGGCCTCTTTCCTCACTGCTGATTTTAACCTGTATCTTTTTGCAGCCATAAACTATAACTGTAAATATAATCCTTTGCTGAGTTCTGTGAGTCTTTCTAGTGAAGCAAATATATATCTTCACTCTAGGCCTTTCTTTACGCATGCTGTGCCCTCTGTCTGGAGCACTCTTCCTCCCAGAAACCCAGGTTTCCTTTTCACCTCCTCCAAACACCATCTTCTCAGGGAGGCCTTCCCTGCCTACATCATTTAAAATCACAGCTATTTACTGACACATACACTCATCCTCCCTCCTGCTTTGTGTTTCTACAGAGAACTTACCCTTCCTGAAATGTTACAGTTTATTGTCTACCTCATCCCATCTAGAATGAAATCTTTAAGAAAACAGGAAACTTACTGTTTTGTTCTGTTTTGTTCACTGCTGTGTCTCCCGGAATAGGGTATAACACAGATGAGCACTCAGAAATAGCTCTTGAATAAAAGAGTGAATCTGTGTATGTTGGGGAGGAAATAAGGTAAATAGTTCAACCAAAAATAAACACAGCACCCAAAACAGCAAGGACCAATTAGTGGTCATAGAAAATAACTTCATAAAAAGAGTACCACCGATGAATTATAAAATACGGAGTAGTAGATTTGGCTGCATGAGCCTGACTTTCCATCTTCTAAGAGACTGTTTTGGATCACCCAACATTCTAAAGGGGTCATGAGACATAAGAGGGAAAAATATTTACCCACACAGGACATCCAGAAACCAAGAACTGGTGAATATGGAGTCAAAAAATGGAAGGTCCTTAGAAAACAGTTGTGAGGAAGGAACTGAAAGAAGATAGCTGGACTCCATCCACTCTCACGGAGTCTCACCCAGGCTCCCTCAGGCAGTTAAACCCCTTGAATGGAAAAGTGTGACCCTACTGTTGCTATTGCCGAGTCCCAATAACACTAAGTAGAACAGGTCAGGGTATTTCCCAAGATGTAAAGTATGGCCAGAATCAAGTGAGAAACCCCACAGTGACTCAATGACCTAATGATACCACCAAGGTACCATCCTCCAACTGCTAATTTCCAGCTGAAGAGTTCCTTAGTTATAGGTCAGGTTGTTCCTGGGAATGTCTGATTTATACCAAGAATAAGAAGGTCTAATCAGAACTCAGAATCATCCATAATTACTGAGGAGAGAGAGAGAATCCATTAGTGTATTTAGGATGACACGTCATCTAGGAATCCCAGCAGGATGGCTGTCCCTGCAGACTTGTCTCCCATCTTTTGGGAGATGACACCTGGGTGTTATAATGAGATGATGCGCCTCTTACAAGGAGATGTAAACCGAAAATGATCAGGAAAAGAGCAAGCCAAAAAGGGCTAGCTGACGGGCTTGATGGACAAGGGGAAGAACTCGTGGTGGGGAGGGTGAAAAAGGAGAAACCCATGCTCCATAATGTTGGCACATAAGCACCCCATCTAGGAGAAATAAGGAATATGCCCAGAGTGAAGGCCATGAGTGTCTTGTCTGGTCTCTGTAACACAGGACCCCACTGTGATAGGGCTGGACAGTGACATCACAGAGAACTTTCTGGAAGAAAGTACAGTGAAGACTTCACGAATGCAGTGAGGTAAATAAATGAATGAAAAGTGATGGATGTCTGAGGAGACATAAAAACAAAGTGGGCTTATGACATTATATGATAGGCAACTTCAAAGTATCTTAAAATCTAATCTATTTCTTATGAGAACAACATTGTCCCCAAGTACCACTATCTCCAATGAGGACATTTGTGACAATTTTAGTAAAGAGAGAAAGGTAGGAAGTAAGTGGCAAGGAGACTACAGGTGGAAAGTCTGGTGGAGCAATTCCTTGTGTCTGATCATCCAGCCGATTGCCTGCCAGTAAAGAATGAAGGCTTATTTGTGATTATTCTGCTTAATAATTCATTTATTCAGCAAATGTTTACTGAGTTCTACACTAGAGACTAGATTCTAGGGATGCGGCAATTAACCATACAGATAAGATCCCTGTCCTCCTGGAGTTCACACTCCAGTGGGAGAGACAGACAATACAGAAATAAACAGATTGGAGTGCTAAGAGGGAAAACAGACACAGAGGAAGTAGGCGCTAATTTGAGGAGTCTTAGAAAGAAGTCACAATGAGGATTAAGCTTTGGGGAAATTATGCATAGAGGTGCCAGTTATACACAATGGTCATCTCAGGAGCGGTGACAGCTCTTTTGAAAGGCCTCCCAGCTTCTAAACGCATGTGTTGTCACCGCGCCCCGAATTATAGAGCGCTGTAAAACTTCAAAAGCAGTGACCTGTTACAAACCCTTCCAATGCTAATGCAGAGCCGAGCTACCTAATGAGCTATACATTCTACACCCACACTCTTCAATTGTCAGAACTTCTAAAACACTCTGCCTTTACAAATTAAAAGGAATATCATGAGGGGGAAAACAGACTAAAGACAGCTGGGTCAAAAATCCTTGTCTAAAGATATTCCATCTACCCCACTGGGAACCTGTGTTTCCCTGGCTGCTGGGAGGCTCAGCTGCCTCCACCTCTCCCACAGTGGGCTCACTGGGACCTCCATTCAGAATCCACACTACTGCTCTGGAGCCTGTTCGTAAAAGGCCTCTCCCTTTGCTGCCGCCCCAGCCTTTTGGGGTGTCTCCGGGCTCATTTCCTTGGTACCCGCTTTGGGGGCTGGACATTCTGCGGTAACTGCGCATGCTCGATCCTCCCAGCCCTCTCACTCTGCGCGTGCGTGCTCAGAGGGCCTTACTCCCCTTGCCAGTAGCCCGGCAGCCCCGCTACCAGCACGCGCCCAGCAGTGGGTGTGTGGAGCAGAAGAACACAGATGGCTGAATTTATGTAGGTCCATGAGGTTAGTATGTCTTTGGGATCCCCCTCAGCTTTGGACCTCAAGTTCAAGACGAAAATGTTGTGGCCCTTGCTGGGCAGCTGTGGAGGACAGTCTTTGACCCAGAATCCGCAGCAGTAAGCCAGGGACTGCGGGACAGGCGCAACAATTGCGTGGCACCACAGCACCACCTTCCAACCGAAGCAGACACTGCAAATAGTCACGGCCCTTCTCCCACTGACCTCCTCCCTGCGCTAAATTTAATTCCAGCCCGAACTGTTCCAGACTGAAGAAAACTAAAAAGACATGACGACTAAATACCATATGTGATCCAAAACTGGATCTAGTACTAGTGGAGTTAAAAAAAAAAATGCTATAAAGGGCATCACTGTGTCAACTGATGAAATTGGAACACAGACGGCCTATCAGGTAAAAGTATCATACCATATAAAGGGTAAAGAGCTATAACATATGTAATTTACCTTCAAATTCTTGGAAATTCTCTTGGAAAAATAAATTAGGACGTTGGGGGGGCAGTGCAAGGAGCAAGCACGTAAGAACACGAGCAAAGGTTAAGGCAAATGGGGCAAAATGTTAACAATATGTTAAAAAATAAAGTGTCTAAAAAGTTATTTGTATTATTCTTACAAGTTTCCTGTAAGATGAAATTATTTTCAAATTGAAAGTCTTGTTTTGTTTAATAATCTGGTTTTAAGAAGTAGGTAGATTGTCTAAAAAAATAGATTTTGGGCTCCCATGATTAGAGGTTCATTTCTTTGGCTGTGACATATTTGCAGACCACCCCAAGTTCTCTACATCAACTGGGACAGCTTTGCTTTCTTCTGTTTGAAAAAAAAAAAAAGTTTGTTTGCTTCATAATTGTTTAAAACACACAGACCGAGAACGTATCTTCACCTGGAGATTGGCATATATCACACAATATATAATTGAAATCTTAGGCAGCATCAGTTGATAACTAGCTAGGGACAGGCAGAGGAATCACTAGAAAGAAGCTAAAGCAATAGGTATGGAAAGGTGCCCCATATAAGTGAAAATGAGCCCTGAATACAGAGGAAGGAGGGTGCCATCATTCCTCCACCTCTTAAATGTGGTGCCGAGCCAGACCTGCGGGGTCATGGTTCTAAGAACTACTGTGGCTTCTAAGCTAGCCTTCTCCCCTACAATCCTGACACACTCTCCTTCCGGGTTCCCTACGTCTGCTCCATCTCAACTGTACAACAAGGTGCTTGCCCCTAAGATGGCGCAAAAGACATCAACAGAACATTCTCTAAAGCAAGGCCAGTGGGGTGAGGCATCTGCCTTTCTTTACTCCACCAGCCACCTGCCGCCCCGGGAGTCTGTGGTGTAGTTCAGAATCCCCTGTGTTTGGAAACTCCCAGACACAGAAATTTCCTCTATCAAATATCTATCATATAGGTTATAATAATACATGCCTGCTGTAGATCAGGGCTTCTCAAAATCCTGAGAATACATTGGCCATAAACTTTTTTTCTCGCTATAGGAAATTTCCCATGTGATATCAAAAGAGACACTTCTTAATTTTCACAATCAAGGAAAATACACAGATTAGAATTTAAGTTCTGGTCTAGGACTGTCTGGATAAAGTTTTTAAAAGATTTCTGCTAGCTGCCATTCAGGAGCCTAAGGGCTTCATTTTCTTTATGAAATAGCGCATCCTAGTGGCACTCTCAGGCACTGCAGGGAAATGCAGAAGTGTTTTTGGTTTTTTGGTTTTCCTTGCGTGAACACATATTTGACCTACAGGAAAACCAGGTCTCAATGCTTATCTTTTTCTCGTATGGAACTGCCGTCAACAATTCCTATATGAGAAAACGTAGGTTCATAGAACCCAGTGTTGTTCTCGAGCCCTGAATTTCAAATGATTTCATTCGGCTGCATAAACAAAGCAACTTTTCCCCTGGAAAAACACAAGTGGTAATTTCAAAACAGAATGAAAATAATATTTCCAATCCAAGGGGCACTGATCTCTCACTTTTGCTTAAATTTTCAAGCCTTTTTGATCTAAACTGCCACTTTTAAAACATACTTATTTTAGAACTTCTGTTACACTCAAAAGGAAACGAACATTCTGCTCCATTCTGAATAGGCCCCTTTCACGAAGCCTTCTAGGCCCTTCACCAGCACACTCTTCAGATTTCAAGTAATCACATGGGTTCTGAGCCTGAGCCATCTCAGTGACACTGATGTTCCTCCAGAAATGTTTATACCAGGAGAGCCAGTCAGAGGGCTCAGAGCAAATTAGCACAGGCCTCGAGACTGACCAAAATTAGGCCAGTCTAAAATAAATCATGTAGGCTTTTTTTTTAATGTAGAAAATACAAATCCTGCACATGTAGCATTTTTTTTTTTTTTTTTTTTTTTTTTTTAGGATTTTGATTTTCACAGTCATGGCCATAGCCACTTTTCAAGCAGGTCTGAGTGTGCCAAGCACTCCTTGAAAAAAGTAGGTCACGGGAATTCATTGCAAGGGGATTTTGTTTTGGGGTGGGGGGTAGCTGGAAGGATGACAGTGAGTTCAATTTGGGAATAAAAATAATTTTCAATTCCCACGCTGTATTTTGGAAATTATGAAAAGGAGAAAGGGCAAGAAAGAGATAGTCCTTCCTGAGTACCCACTATTTGTGCCTTTGCATGAACAGTATTACCCTGTGAGGAAGGGTTTATTTTCATTTTATGGGTAAGGCAGCCAGGGATCAGAGAAAGAGGGAAGAAAGAGGGTGGTCTTCAAATCCTGCAGCTGGGACACCACCTTCTCACTCTGACAGAACCTAGGGAAAAGTCTTCAGAATGAAAATAGCTCTTACTCATCCTTAGAATTTCCATTTAGAGACCAGTGAAAACTCTATCAGTTAATGAATGGTCCCAGACGCTTTGCCCAACATCTTGGAGAAAGCAATCCGGTGAGTAAGGTTTCTCTCTGGCTTTCCTGCCCTCTTCTGTTCCTTCCCTCCTACGTCCCTGCACATCAGCCGGTAATTCCATGCCTGTGTCCCGACACCCAAGCTTTCCTCTTGATCTGGTCTAGAAACTTCTTTTCTACCCTCTCTGTTTTCGGGTCAGACCTGCCCGACATTTTGTTTCCTCCTTGGTGGGCTGCCTATCAGCGTAGATTACGTACTTCTGTTTTAACAGAACTGAGGTCTCTAACTGGAGAAAATCTCAGACACTGTGGCAAGCTGATGGGAGAGGTACTGTAAGCTGGTGGGAGTTTTTGCCTTTTAATTGTATTCTGCTTCAAGTATTTCTGTTCTGGACACAATACGAGGCATGGAAATACACAGATTGATAAAAGATTATTTTTATCTTTGTATACACCATTTGGAGAGTAATTTATTATAATGCTTCACGGGGCAATTTTGATTCAATCGGAGGGCATGTGTGGGGTGAAAAGAAAAAAAAATTTTTCTCAATAGATCCTAAGGACAGAGTCCAGATTTATGAAAGCAAGTGATGAAAGGAGAGTGGTAAGTTCAGAATTGTGCAAAATTCAATTTGTAGGTGTTTATTTTCTGCCCCTCTCTTTTTTAGATACATTGTGACACATATTTCCTTTCAAACTCTGCAAGATGACTAAATGATGGGTTTCTAGGACTGGCTGGGAAGGAAGCTGGAGCAAGAGAATGTCAGTCTCCCCCTCTGGCAGGCAGGGAGCTAAGCGCATTTGCAACTTCATTTAATTCTTACAGTGTCGTGGAGGTACTTAAACTGGGCCCATTTTACTGAGGGAACTGAGGATTAGCAAGTTTAGGTAACATATTCTGTCCAAGACACAGAAGCAAGTATGAAGTTAGAGCACTACTAGTGGGGGAAAGAGAAGTCCCTACTTCTTTGCTCTTTACTGTCTTTCTTTCTGCTCCCCAACTTCTGAATGCACCCCAATCAAGCAATACACAGTACTGAGCACTATCTAAATGCAAAGCAGGGGAGGACTGCAAAATATCATAAGCTCTGGTCCTTATACTCAAGGTAACAACAACATAATTTTGAGACTAAAACACACACACACACAAACACACACACACACACACACACACACACACACACAAAACAATCCAAACCTATGTGGAGCAAAACAGGTCATACCGTAAGAGAGGAGACTGTGAGTTGGATTTGCCGAGGCAAGGACAATGTACAAGAATATTCTAGTTAGGGAAAGTTATGATGAGTAGAGACCCAGTTGTCCAGGACAGGGGTGGAGGGTCAGTGTGCAGAACAATAAGACCGAAGCAGGTTGCAGAGCAGAGCAACAAGGCAAGCGCCAAGAAAAGTAGACCAGAGCAGGGTGGTGAATGAGACTGGACCTGCAGCATGCCCAGGAGGCAGTGAGCATACGTGCATGGGTACGCGTGCGCAGGTGTGGATGGGCATGTGGTGGGTTGGGAATTGGGGGGCTGAGAATAAATATGGAGAGTGTAGAGAAAGCACTGGACCGGGTGCCGAAGAACAGGGTTTCTCATCCCGGCTTTTTTGCTGGCTGGATCTGCAACTTCAGGCTAGTCCCCCGATATTGTAGCCTCAATTCTCTTCAGCTGGAAGATCAGAAATTGGAGGTTATCTCCAAGGTCTGCCCCATATCAGTAATTCTGAGACTTTCCCCTGCCTCTCCTTTTCTTCTGTTATTGTTCCTTCTCCACCTTCGGCTCCACAATATTGGAAATGTTCTCTTTGGTTTGCAAATAGCATAACTTTTTTTAAATGTGAGAAGCTGTTGCTTCATTGCATGAACCTGGACAAGCTCTGTTATTATAAAAGAAGAGTAAAATCTGTGTCATCATTATTGGGGAATTTTTAAAGTGCAAACAATCCCAAACTTACGTTTCTACTAAACCAATGGCCTTTCTTCTACTAGCCACCTACTTGCTTTTGCTGAATTATTTGATGCAATGCAACCCATTCGTTCCAGGGGCTCCACAGTAAAGAGCTCTAGGACCCCGACTGCTGTGTTTACTGTAAGGATATTTTTTAGGATGTTATTAATTATGTAATGAAGAACCATGAGAGAAACTTCTCTCCGGTCTCCAGATTACAAGGAGATGTGCCAACACCGAGCAACTGGCCTACCCCTACCTACCTCAAGGACTCTATGACTGTTGTAAAGAGCTCCATCCACTCTTCACAATTTGGTGCTCCTGGAAAACACAGGGCCAAATCCGATCCAAGCACATGGCTTGCAAATGGCATGCTCACTCCCCCTCGGGGGAACATATCCCCTTCCTGCTCTTAATCTTCCTTGAACTCGTTTCTTCTTCTTTTTTATTTTTATCTTTCTGAATTACATGCATTTGGGAACCTTAAGTACCTCTGGAAATAAAGAGGTTTAAAAATAAACGCAAACAAATCAATAAATAACCTATGCAACTGACAGCTTTGTGCTCTAGACCAGGGATCAGCAAACTATGGCTTATGGGCCAAATCAGCCTGCCACTTATCTTTGTATGGTCCTCAAGTTAAGATTAGCTTGTACACTTTTTAATGGTTTGGGAGGGAAAAAAGGAAGAAGATTTATGATATGTGATACTTATATAAAACTCAGTGTCATAACTCAGTGTCCATAAATAAAGTTTTATTGGAATACAACCACACCCCCCATTCACTTATTGTCATTGGCTGCTTTCAGCCTCCAACAACACAGTTCGGTAGTTATGACAAAGGTGGATCTGGCCCGTGAGCCTAAAATATTTACTATATGGCCTTTTACAGAAAAAGTTTGCTGACCCCTGGATTAGACCTTCATTTTACATCTGTTTGAGTTCATCCTGGCTAATTATAAAATTGCTTCAAAGCTGGGTGTTTGCTGCATCCTACTAGTCTAGATATTTTTTGTGTTTTGTCCATAAAACTAACTCTCAGTGGACTTTAACCTCGACCTAAGCTCAGGCTTACTATTTGGCTCAGATTTCAATGCTGTGTAATAGAGACAATTAACTTTCAGCCTCTTAGAAATGACTAAAGGACCCTCTTGGGCAACTATTTTATAGACACTAATAAAACAAATCCACAAAAACCTTCTATTTTTGCAGAAAATTCTAAGCCAACAGAAGGATCTACACAGTAACTTGGCACTTTTTGCACCACGTTCAAACAATTTCCTCCAGTTTCTTTTCAGTTGATACATGTGTTTGCATATTTACTGGTTTTTTTCCTCTCCTGGTCACCCTCAGTTAGAAATAAAACCAAGTCTCCATGGAAACACAACAGAATGCTCCCTCACAGATGATCGAGGGACCCAAGCAGCTGGTATTGGGCTGAAGGCTGCAATGGCATCTGACCAAATTAGGAAGAGAAAACAGCTTACCGGCTCTTCCAGACCTCTCAGAATTCTAAAGCTCAGCATGAAAACCTACACAGATTGCAAATTACTGTGGATTTTTTTTATTCCTTCTTTTCCTTCTAAGAGATACTCTGTCTTATCATAAGATATTCTTATATTCTTGTAAGATATTCTATTTACCCATTTGTACATTTCGGCTTTAGGGACTTCATCCCCTGCCCCTAGAGTAAATGACAGAGTCTATAGAATAAACAGGAAGGGAACTCACATTTAGTGAGCACCTACTGTGTGTTAGGCACTTACATGTCACAGCCAGCTTAACATCACATGGTTTGTGGACCAAAAGAGCTGGGATTTGAACTCCGTTCTGATTAACTCCAAAGCCCATTCTCTTTCCACTATACATGAAATAATACCCTTCAAAAAGAAGAAAATAGGGGCGCCTGGGTGGCTCAGTCACTGGGCATCTGCCTTCAGCTCAGGTCATGGTCCCGGGGTCCTGGGATCGAGCCCTGCATTCGGCTGCCTGCTCGGCAGGAAGCCTGCTTCTCCCTCCCCCACTCCCTCCGCTTGTGTTCCTGCTCTCGCTATCTGCTATCTCTCTCTCTGTCAAATAAATAACTAGAGTCTTTAAAAAAAAGAAGAAGAAGAAGAAGAAGAAGAAAATAGAAAAGACAGGGTGAACAAGGTATTTTGACATAGCCATGGTTAGGGGGATGGAGGAAGGAAACGAAGGTAAGGAAGCAAGAATATGAAATTCACCTTCCCACCTAACACCAACTATGTTTATAAGAAATCATGGTCAACCTAGGAATAAACCTAACCAAAGAGGTAAAGGATCTGTACTCTAAAAACTACAGAACACTTATGAAAGAAATTGAGGAAGACACAAAGAAATGGGAAAACATTCCATGCTCATGGATTGGAAGAATAAATATTGTGAAAATGTCTATGGTACCCAGAGCAATCTACACATTCAATGCAATCCCTATCAAAATACCACCTACATTTTTCACAGGGCTGGAACAAATAATCCTAAAATTTATATGGAACCAAAAAAGACCCCAAATAACCAGAGGAATGTTGAAAAAGAAAACCAAAGTTGGGCCTCACAATTCCAGACTTCAAGCTCTATTACAAAGCTGTCATCATCAAGACAGTATGGTACTGGCACAAAAACAGACACATAAATCAATGGAACAGAAAAGAGAACCCAGAAATGGACCCTCAACTCTATGGTCAACTAATCTTCGACAAAGCAGGAAAGAACATCCAATGGAAAACAGACAGTCTCTTCAACACATGGTGTTGGGAAAATGGGACAGCCACAGGCAGAAGAATGAAACTGGACCATTTTCTTACACCACACACAAAGATAAACTCAAAATGGATGAAAGACCTAAATGTGAGACTGGAATCTATCAAAATCCTAGAGGAGAACACAGGCAGCAACCTCTTTGAGCTCAGCCACAACAATTTGCTAGATAAGTCTATAAAGGTAAGAGAAACAAAGACAAAAATGAACTATTGGGACTTCATCAAGATAAAAAGCTTCTGCACAGCAAAGAAAACAGTCAACAAAACTAAAAGGCAACCTGTGGAATAGGAGAAGATATTTGCAAATGACAAATCAGATAAAGGGCTAGTATCCAAGATCTATAAAGAACTCATCAAATTCAACACCCAAAAAATAATAATTCAGTCAAGAAATGGGCAAAAGACATGAACAGACATTTCTCCAAAGAAGATATACAAATGGCCAACAGACATATGAAAAAATGCTCTACATCACTTGGCGTCAGGGAAATACAAATCAAAACCACAATAAGGGGCGCCTGGGTGGCTCAGTTGGTTAAGCGACTGCCTTCGGCTCAGGTCATGATCCTGGAGTCCCGGGATCAAGTCCGGCATTGGGCTCCCTGCTCGGCAGGGATTCTGCTTCTCCCTCGGACCCTCCCCTCATCTGATGTGCTTTCTCTCTCTCTCATTCTCTCTCTCAAATAAATAAATAAAATCTTTAAAATAAAAACACACAATAAGATACCACCTCACACCAATCAGAATGGCTAAAATTAACAAGTCAGGAAACAACAGATGTTGGCAAGGATGTGGAGAAAGGGGAACCCTCTTACACTGTTGGTGGGACTGCAAGCTGGTATAGCCACTTTGGAAAACAGTATGGAGGTTCCTCAAGAAGTTAAAAATAGAGTTACCCTATGACCTAGCAATTGCACTACTAGGTATTTATCTCAAAGATATAAATGTAATGATCCGAAGGGGCACCTGCACCCCAGTGTTTATAGCAACAATGTCCACAATAGCCAAACTGTGGAAAGAGCCGAGATGTCCATCGACAAATGAATGGATAAAGAAGATGTGGTATATATACACAATGAAATATTACTCAGCCATCAGAAAGGATGAATACTTACCATTTACATCAATGTGGATGGAACTGGAGGGTATTATGCTGAGCAAAATAAGTCAATCAGAGAAAAACAATTATCATATGGTTCACTCATATGTGGAATATAAGAAACAGCACAGAGGATCATAGGGGAGGGAGGGAAAATTGAATGGGAAGTCATCAGAGAGGGAGACAAACCGTGAAAGACTCTAGACTCTGGGAAACCAACTGAAGGTTGGTTGCCAGAGGGGCGGTGGGTGGGAGGATGGGGTAACTGGGTGGTGGGCATTAAGGAGGGCACGTGATGTGGTGAGCATGGGGTATTATATGCAACTGATGAATTACTGAACTCAACATCTGAAACTAATGATATACTATATGTCGGCTAATTGAATTTAATTTTAAAAAAAAAGAAAGATGCTTTCTACACACACACACATCAACAAAAAGAAGTCACAGTCAATATGATTTCACTCACATGTGGAATTTAAGAAACAAAACAAACAAAGGGAAAAAATGTAAGAGACAAACCAAAAACAAGACTCTTAACTATAGAGAACAAACTGATGGTTATCAGAGAGGAGGGAAGGGGGTCTTGGGTGAAATAGGTGATGGGGTTAAGGAGTGTACTTGTGATGGGCACCAGTGTTGTATGGAATTGCTGAATCACTATATTGTATACCTGAAACTAATATAACCCTGCATGTTAACTATCCTGGAATTAAAGTAAAAAACTTAAAAAGAAAAAAAGAAGTCATGGTCAAAAGCCAAGTTGGGGGGAACTGAGAGAACCTGTATTCTCTTCCCTAAAAATCCCTCCCTAATGTTCAAAGGATGATGTTTTAAATGAGGATGATTAATAAGGGTCTCAGAAGAATAGAAAAATTACTATGGAAATCTGGAGAAAGGAAACATGCTTCAAGTTGGAGGAAGGGGTAAGGGAGGAAGGTAATGGAGGAAGGGGGGCAGAGCACAGCAAGCTCATCATAATTCAAAGCTTTGGTGATTTCCTGGGGCCAATTTTCCATTTAACTGCACTTGTCTCTCCTCAGAGTCTGATCTGGAAACAGCAATCTTTCAAGTCCCACTTCTTACTAGTATGATCCAGTGGCATCTACCCTTGCCCAAGAGCCTGCTCCCATGACAGGACCTAGTATCCTCAAGGCCACAGAGCCTTGCTCTCCAAGGCATGATGAAGAGTCCCCTTGGAGCTGTATTCTCAAGCCACAGGAATATAGAATTGGCAGGGCTGCCTCGGAAGCTGGACCGGGGGATGCCTGCTCACCTCAAGCAGGTGGCCTCCAGGCCTCCAACTTCAACAAGGATACCTTTGCTTTTACCTATTTGAGGAGGGGCAAATCCTCTGCTTCAAAACTGTTTGAAAAACACTATCCTAGAACATATCTTCGTCTGAACCTTGGCACACATCGTCAGAGATCTAATTGATATTCAAAACCAGGACTTTTGAGAGAAAGAGGCATGCCCTCTGAAGGCTTATGCAAGGGTTCATGGTAATACCACCCATCCGGTGACAAAGATGCAGAGACAGATTTTTTTTTTAATGAAACGGTTCACCCTCAGCTAACCTCTATTCAGACATCACCACCCCACCACCACTGAGAGCCAGGGAGAGCATAAAGAAGAGAATGAGAGAATATGAAGAGGCAGAGGGAGAAGGCGGCTCCTTCTTGTGGAAGACAGATTCAGAAAGGGTGGGTGAGGAACATCCAGTGTATATTCCCCATAAACCTAGAAGAGCTCATTCCTCTTCTGCCTTCTGAACCCTTCGCTACATAGAGTCTGTGAGAAATACATTGCTCTCCACAGAAAGAAGTCATTTCCTTGCAAATTGCTTTATTAATCAGTTTAGCTGATAAACTAGAGCAGTAGCTACTACACTAACATAGACCTTTGGATTATAAAAAAAAAAAATGAAATCACTGGGGACATCATGTCCTCGCAAACAAAATCAATCTCACTCTGTGAAGTACGAGTTTGGACTGGAGCTGGGAAAACTGTTCTTTACCAATACCAAGTGATTTTTTGCCATTTTCATCATGCTTGTCCTTCTGAATGGCTTTTGCTCACTCTCCTGATATTTAAAACTCTAAGCATTTGTCAAGGAAACACTTACGCAGGTGCCACTGGCTGATTTAGCTAAGCGCATAGCATATAGAGGTTTGAACAATAACTGCTCAGACCAGAATGATACTTCCCATTGCAGAGCAATTTATAAAAATTACACATCCAACCCCATACCAGGGAAAGACTTCTCCCTTTTGTTAATCTTTCACAGAATAAATGATGGTATTGGAAGGTTGGAGAACAACCGGTAATTTATCTTGGGCTGCAATGATAAAGAAAAAAAAAAAAAAAGAACTTGCTCAGTTTCGTGAACTGCTTTATTGGTTTATTAACCATTAGCACAGACTACAGGATTCAGGTTTAGAGGAAAACAAGAGCCTTGAAGCCCAGGCAGCATTTCAAAAAAATCCTACTCTTACTTTATCAACTCCCTTAAGAAGAATAGAGCCCCCTTTCTTCATTATGACCTGCTACGTCACCTGCCTACGCCAAGCCAAAGATATTTCTGCTGGCAGCACATGACTAGGAGCTTCCACAGGTGAGTTGGACTACCTTCTATGTAACCTTTTGAGCAAAGAGAACGTAGACAATATAAAGCTCAAAAAACTGAGGCAGCCCAAGAAGAGGGCTCTCTACATTCATTTCTCTGTTCCTTTTTCTAGGTAGTGTTGGCTTTGTCATTTCCACCCTTCTTTCTCTAAGAACAACAACCCCGGACTTCAGTGCAGTGCCCTGGTCGAATGACATTGTGAGCTGCAAGTACCTGTAAGCCATGCCTGTCTCTGCTCTCGTCGTTTCCTGCAATGAGATTCCATGGACACGTAAGAACTTCTCCAGAAACTTCCGTTCCGTTGCTCCACTAGGCCTCGTCGGCCAGCAGGCTACCTGAACTGGAGGCTTGGTCACTGCTAGGTGCCGTCTACATTTCAGAGCCGATTCACTGGATTTGGGTAGACCCAGCTTGGGGCTGGGGATGTCTGCACAGGCAGGTTTATACAGATGCATGTTTCAAAAACCCAAGGAAGCAGAGCTAATTTCACAGTACTTAGCTCTGAGACTGGCTGTATCTTGCTCTGATTAACTTGGGTTATCTGGCTTTGGTGCGTCCCTAAAAGGGATCAGCTCATTTTCCTTAGATGCCCCTTCTTATTTTTGTGTGTGTGAGCAGACTCTTGAGTCCCTGGCAGAGCTGCTGGTTACATGTCTCTGTTGAAGTCTTTGTAAAAAAAGAAAAAGAAAAAGACCCTGACAAAGTCCAATCACTTTTCTTGGCCCTGTAAAGTTCCCAAAGTCAAACTTAAGCAACTATGTATTGGCCCTGGGGAAAAAATATGGGTACTCTTTCCCATGTCTTTCTATTTAGGTAAAAGGAAATATTTTGGTGGGATACAAGCCAAATGTTCTGTTCTCATAAGGATCATAAGGCCTTGCAGATGATTCATGAGTTGTAATGAGACCTTTCTAAATTATCAAGTATTTCATAATCAAATAATTTATTATACTAGTGACAGGATTCATTTGGGTAGAAGGTCTGTTAACCTTGTTCTTTTCAAGATGTTGCTATCAAGTGATAGGAAATATCAATAAGACGGTTGTAAAAAGCAAAGGGCCTACACAAATATGCCCAGTTGACTTTTGACAAAGGTGTAAGAACAATTCAATAGAAGAAGGATAAGCTTTTCAACAAATGGTACTGGAGGAATTGGACATCTATAAGCAAAAACAAACAAAACCAAATGAACCCTTCACTTAAATTTCATATTTATACCAAAAAAAAATCAAAATGTATCACAGCCTTAAATATAAAACTATAAAACTTCCAGGACAAATCATAGGAGAAAATCTTCAGGACCTAGGGATAAGTGAAGAGTTCTTAGACCTGACACCAAAAACACAATCCATAAAAGGAAAAATTAGTAAATTGGGTATCATCAACATTCAAAACTTTTTCTCCATGAAGGACCCTGCAAGGAGGATAAAAAAACTTTTTTTTTAATTTAAAGAAGTCATAAACAACATTTATTACGTTGGTATATCATGCAGACTAGGAAGAAATATTTGGACATATCCAACAAGGGGTTTCTATCTAGAACATATAAAGAACTCTCTAAACTCAACAATAAAAACATAAATACTCCAGTTAGCTGGTGGACAAAAGATAGTTAACAGACATTTCACTGAAGAAAATATACAAATGGCAAAAAAGCCCATGAAAATATGTTCAACATCATTAGCCTTTAGGAAGATGCAAATTAAACCCATGACATATTACTACACACCTATCAGATTAGCTAAATAAAAATGCCAGTAACACCACATGCTGGCAAGGATCCAGAGACACTGGATCGCTCACACATCACTGGTGGAAATGTACATTGGAAAAGAGTATGGCAGTTCCTTATAAAAACCAAACATACCAAACCTACCATATGACACAGCAACTGTACTCTTGGATATTTCCCCCAGAGAAATGAAATCTATGTTCACACCAAAAAATCATACACAGATGTTAGTAAAGGGTTTATTCATAATTGCCAAAACCTGGAAACAACCCACTTTTGCTACAATGGGTGAATAGTTAAACTGTGGTATATCCACACTATGGAACACTATTCAGCAATAAAAAGGAATGAACTACTGATACAAGCAACAACTGGAATGGATCTCAAGGGAATTATGCTGAGTGGAAAAAAGCCAAATTACACATGTCAAATAGGACTCGCTTGCTCTCCCTTTTCCCCAACACATCACGGACACTCCTTCCCAGCTTCCCAATCTTTCTGTCAGGCCATCATTCTTTATCTTGTTTTCTAATTGCTTAATATATGTCTTATCTTGCCAACTTTTCACTAAAGTCTTTAAGAGCAAAAACAAAAAGTCATGATATATACGACTACATTTATATCACGTCTTGACTTGACAGAATTATAGAGATGGATCACCAATTTGTGGTTGCCAGGGGTTAGAGAAGAGGAAAGAGAGGGATGTGGCTCTGTCTACAAAAGGGTAGATGAGGGATTCTCGTGCTGGAATTGTTATGTATCTTGACTATGGTGGTGACCACACCACTCTACATGTGTGATAAAATGGCATAGAACTAACACACACACACACTCACACACAAAGGAGTGTGTGCAAAACCAGTGAAATCTGAATAAGGTCAGGGACTTGTATCATCATCAATTTTCTAATTGTGATACTGAACTATAGTTATGCAAGATATCATTACTGGGAGTCACTGGGTAAAGGGATTTATCTGTATTCCTTACAACTGCATGTGAATCAATAATTATCTCAAAATAAAAAGTCAAAAAACAAAGGCAGAATCTCCTCATATAAGGGTCCCTCCACTTTGTGATTGCAGCTGCAATTCTCCTCCAACTAAGACTCTTAGACATGAATGGTTCATCCAGTCCAACAGCCTTCCTACTGCCACCTCACCCACCACCATAGCTTTGCTCATATGACCTCCCCCCTCCCATGTCCTATAAAAGCTCACCTCCTCTAGGAATTCTTCCCTGACCTCCTAGTTCCTTGTATATGATCATTCCTTGAAATTCCTCTTGCAATTCATGTCTAAAGCACTCGACACTTCTAAATTGTTTCCAAATATTTGCACAAACGATGATCTCTGCCATATTTTTGTACCACTTTTACCATTATTTATTATTTAGAATTAACCTGCTTTTTCTTTTTACCTAAATGAATATATTTAGTGTTATGAGTTGAATGTTTGTGTCCTCTCCCCAAATTCATATGTTGAAATCTAATCTCCATTGTGATGGTAGTTGGAGGTGAGGTCTTTGGGAGATAATTAGATCATGATAGTAGATCCCTCATGAATGGGATTAGTACTTTTTTTTTATTATGTTATGTTAATCACCATACATTACATCATTAGTGTTTTTTATTATGTTGTTAGTCACCATACATTACATCATTAGTTTTTGATGTAGTGTTCCATGATTCATTGTTTTCGTATAACACCCAGTGCTCCATGCAGAATGTGCCCTCTTTAATACCCATCACCAGGCTAACCCATCCCCCCACCCCCTCCCCTCTAGAACCCTCAGTTTGTTTTTCAGAGCCCATCATCTCTCATGGTTCGTCTCCCTCTCCGATTTCCCCTGCTTCATTCTTCCCCTCCTGCTATCTTTTTTTTTTCTTAAAATATATTGCATTATTTGTTTCAGAAGTACAGATCTGTGATTCAACAGTCTTGCACAATTCACAGTGCTCACCATAGCACATACCCTCCCCAATGTCTATCACCCAGCCACCCCATCCCTCCCACCCCCACCATTCCAGCAGAATTCTTAATCTCAGGAAACCAACTGAGGGATTAGTACCTTTTTAAAAACATTTTTATTTATTTATTTGAGAGAGAGAGAGCAGGCACAAGCAGGGGGAACGACAGGCAGGGGAGAAGCAGGCTCCAGGCTCCCTGCTGAGCAAGGAGCCCAATGTGGGGCTCGATCCCAGGACCCTGGGATCATGACCTAAGCCAAAGGCAGACGCTTAACCAACTGAGCCACCCAGGTGCCCAGTCTTTCCATTTTCAACCCAGCATCCAAAGCTGAGTCTCAAGGGAGAAAGAAGAGCTTATAGAGAGAGGGCTAGAAAAGTCAGAAGGATCAAGCAACAAGAGAGAGTCAAGGAGAAACAGGCACTCCCAAGTAAAGTTGTACCTAATGTTCCACCACGTACACGAGCCACTAGTTACATCTGATTTTGTGAGCCATGGAAGTTGCCACCAAAGCAGAGGTGAACTGGAAAAGCAGTCATGGAAAATGAGACATTAGCCCTCTTCAACACATCACTCTCTTTTTCTGCCCTCTGAATATGGAGCCAGGCCCAGGAGAGGAGTGAGGGATGAGCAAGCCAAGATTTGTCTGAAACTGGTCTCTTTATTAAGTTCTAAAAGCTGATCACTCATAAAAGGTCCCAGCTTGAAGGAGGGGAGTAGAAACTATATATATATATAAAGATTTTATTTTTTTAAGTAATCTCTACACCCAACATGGGGCTCGAACTTATAACCATAAGATCAAGAGTCACATGCTCTACCGACAGAGCTAGCTAGGCACCCCAAGTAGAAACTATATTTATAAGCAAACTATTGGCCCCTTTGGCTGTCAATGCAAATTAAGATGGGTTTTCAATTAAATGTACAAGACTCTAAGAAATGCCTCTGAGAAGCAGAGAGGGGCAGTAATGTCTGCTTTGCTCTCTTTCTATGTCTCAGGAATGACTGTTATATACTGTTCAGAATCTTAAAGTATTATGCCATCCCAGTGTGGGAAAAAGTGACAACGCCATCTGAGGAGAGAGGTGGTCACATTCTGCTGATGGGGTGCTGAGATTCAGAAATCACAAACAGAAACTCGCATAGCTCTAGGTGGTGAGCGGGCTTTACCCACATCTGCTCAGGATTCATATATAACTGTGTGACGTTGGTCAGGGCTTGACCTCTCTGTCCCCTTAGTTTTCTACTGGCTCAGACTTAAATTATCTCTAAGATTCTTCTAGGTCTGGTGCTCTGTGAGTTTTAAAAACTACTCGGGCTAAACATTCTCAGAGGTGAGGACCCTTCCTGTGTTGACTGGAGAGGCTTGGATTCAGTGAATTATTAGCCAATTCTCTGAGATGCCAGGCCCGGGAGCTTGTTGCTATTATTCTTGGAATAGACCAATCACATTTATAGCCTACTTTTAAATTTTTCTTGGCTAGAGAGATGACCTGTTAAACACTCCATCTTGGATTTATGGGCACATCACAGTTGTCTAAAAATTGTCTTGGCCTATAATTGAAAACTGAGGCCAGAGCTGGTAGGCGTGGGAGAACAAGACTGTGTTTCCCCTTCATCTCCTTTTAGGCGAAATTTTCCTAGGAATAGAAAACAACAGCTCCAGTGGGATGGGGGTGGAGTGGAGAGCACATGTGACAGTGCGTGGGATGATAGCTGGAGACAAATGGAAGCCCCGTCAAGCTAGCCTCAGCTCTGAAGGCACTGCCTCCCCTCAGTCCCAGCCTCCTTTACCTCTTTTCCTTAGCCCTGCTGCTTGCATATCATGTACTTTTGCATTATAATATCAAACAACCCCTCCTCAGTGTACAATCCTATTTCTTTTTTTTTTAAGATTTTATTTATTTATTTGAGAGAGAGAGAGAGAGAGAGCCCAAGAGGGGGTAGGGTCAGAGGGAGAAGCAGACTCCCTGCTGAGCAGGGAGCCCGATGTGGGACTCGATCCCGGGACTCCGGGATCATGACCTGAGCCGAAGGCAGTCGCTTAACCAACTGAGACACCCAGGCGCCCTACAACCCTATTTCTAATAACACAGAGAGGCATACACATTATAGCCTTGCTTTAGAAAAAATGAAGCATACTTATAGGTGACCAGATCGACAGGTCTCTTCCTTGGCCTGTGAAGGGCTTATGGGCAGGACTGGCCCTTGGGATTTCGCTGGCATCCTGTGTTTATCCCACACTGACCACACACCCACACAAAGAAAGCATCTCTGAGTAGAGTTTTGGTATTTGCAGCAGAAGCTCCCCTCATCACTTTGGGTGTGACTAACTTGTTCCTTCTGCAAAAGGTCCGAAAAGATGCCAAAATGAGGCCTTTGGTCTGAGTCTATGCAAAGGAAATGGCCAATGGGACCCCAACGTACAAAAGTGCGCTCTGTGGCCAGAAATATGTAGATAGATGGCTGTTGGGGGCGCAGAGTACCTTGGAAAAGAGGTAGGTGAGGAGGAGGGAAGGTGCGAGATGGGGCTTTGCTTCTATTATACAGGCTTTGCACTCTCTTTTTAAGTAATGTCAGCCATGAAAGGTTTGAAATCAGGATAGTATTGTGGTCACGAGCTGTTGAGTCATCACCAAAGCAAGGTTTCCAGGGTGCTAAGAACATGTTCCTCCGTTATCCCGGTCTGCATTGGCCTGGCTTAGAAGAATTTCCATGGAGTGAGGGTGGTATATAGTGGAAAGAGCATGAATTATAAAATCAGAAAGACAGGCTCGAATCCTACCCCTGCCACACGCTAGTGGATTGACCATGGGCACTTTCTGAGTCCCAGTTAATTCCTCTGGAAAATACGCCTCACCATATTACCTCATAAGGTTGTTGTGAGGATCAAAGGAAATATGGCGTTTGGTGCACCTGGCACAGAAGAAACGTCCCAAGACACGGTGGTTATTATTGTATCTGCCGCATTACGCAACTCCAGGGACAGCCACGGACATTGTAGTCTGCGCGGATAGTGCCCCCTAGTGTTGCACAGCGGGCAGAGCTCTACGTGGCTGACCTACAGAGAGATGCAGCGAGCGAGAGTTTTCAGGGGACTTAGTACTATGGGTTGCAGGGCTGCAAAATGATGGGATGGCTTTAAATACGACTTCCTCTTTTCTAAAGAGAAGTGAAGGATTATTTAATAAAGTTGCTTTGTTCTTCATCTGGTAAGAAGTCCCTCCATCACTCCTTAAGCGTCGACTCAAAGCAGATTTTCATGTTGCAAAGACTCCTACACCTCCGCGGTCACCGCTCCACGTGCTCTGCCGTGGGCTCACCCATCTTCTAACACACACACTTTTGGGGTCTGGAACTTGTCAGAGACAAGGCTGGGAGGTTGGGACACAGCCATAAAATCTCAGCTGTAAAAGCCAGGCCTAAAATGGTACAGGTTCAGTTTTGTGATACAATGTACCCGCTGTGAAGTCTTACTGGCATGATTCCGTCTGAACCAATCTACCTCTTCATCAACCTCTCCGAGGCACTTAACAAAAATCTAAAAAAATCTAGGATTCTAACCAGAGCTCTGAGAAGTCTTAGAAATCAACTGGGTAGATTTTCTTGTTTTACAAATAAGGAAAGAAACATCCACATAAATTAGAGAACATTTGGAATCAGTTATTGTAAGAACTGGAATAAAGTGCAAGTTTCCAGAAGCCTGGGCTGGGAAGTCCGACGGACGGGCTTAAAAATCTTTGCCCGACAATATGCTACTGTGTGATGTGAGTGTCTCTGAGTTTTTAGTTTCCTCTTCAGAAAAATGAGGGAAACAGTACCACCTCTGCAGAGGTAAGTAAGCTAAATTAGCTTATATGTTTTAAATTCCTAAGTAGACCACACTGCCTCGTGAAATGTCATTTCACCATGTAATACTATAAATGCTCAATCATTGACCAAAGTTCCAAGGCAGTATAGTTGAAAAAATGATCCACTGAAAAGCCCTCAGTGTGTTTCTGCTGTGGAAGACAAATGAATAGCTTCACTTTGCTTACTTTATTTGTGATAGTATGGTCTGTCTGCTGGGAAATTTATAAAATCTAGAGTACCAGTGTCCTATCAACATTTTGAAAAATTGTGTTCTACGTGGCTTGCTTTTCTAAAATCCCTAAGGATTATTCCAAGATAAACTTCAACATGAAACAATTTCAGCATTTGGCATTTTCCCAAACAGATTCAAACACTAGCTCAAATAAAGTAACAACTGCCTCTTTTAGAGGTCACCTTTTTAGCAATCTTGCTAGATAAAACACAACCAAGAATAAACAAATAAGACATCACAAAGCCCATGTCCCAAACCTCCTGGGAGAGTACCTCAATTCATAAACCATTTACTCTTTCTTGGTCATAATTCAAGCAAGACAGAGCCTCTTATTTCCCACTCCTCAGCAGAGTAAAGGTAGAAAATTAGATGAAAAAAACTATTAGAGGCAGGCATACTGACAGCAATAAGAAAAATTTACAGCAAGGTGAGGATACACAAAACGCAATGGAGGGGGAAATACAGAAGACAAAATTTAAAAATAAAATAGCAAAATGAAGCCTCTAATTTTCAAGGCAAATAGCTCTATATTCCTTAATAGTCCCTGAGGACATTTTAACGTAACACAAGAGCTGACGTTTATTAAGATAAACTGGAGTTGTCAAGTTGTTTCTTCAGGTTTAAAAAGTTAAAATAAAGCCTTGACACTTAAATTAGAAAGTTTCAGGTATCAGGAAAATCGCTTGAGTGAAAATTTCCATTCTCTGACAATGTCAGATGAACAAGACCTAATTGTGACTAATTGCTCCATTTAGAAATATTGTCTTGCCCATTCTCACAAGCTTTTTTCCATCCCTAGCAACTTGGTGGTTTAGCTGATGACTAGCCTAAGAAAAGATCAACTTTGTTCTTGAGCCACAGACCACACATGACTTTCCACCTGCCTCCTTGCTGGCTTGGGGTCTCACGAGCTCAGCACATCCTTGTAAAAGTCCACTTGAAATGGTACATTTCATGTTTATTTCTTCCTAACATTTCTCTCCTTTGTCTCCCCACCTCCTGGCAGAACTAATCACTCCTTCATTTCCATAGCACTTCATTCCCCCTTCTCAGATCACACCAATAAAACTGTCCTGTGCTCTTTCTTATCTTCCCTGAAAGGACCCCAAGATTATTCAGGATAAGGACTCAACCTTATGTACCCCCCGCATCCCCAGAATTGAACATAATAGACGATCAAAGCTCTTGAATGAATTTCTGTTTCATTTTCTAGTTTGTCAGAAATTCTTTCAATATTACATATATAGTTATAAAAGAATATCCTTGAATTCTGAATATTGACTTCGTTGGAATTTCATTTAACTGAAAATACTTTAAAAACACATTTCAACTTGATACTTCTTTGCCATTTCTTTTGGATAAATGACCATCTGGAATTTCTAAAGTATTATAAACAGATTTAAGCATTTAGTAATTTGTTCAACAAGAAACTGGTGTTTGGATAGTCGCATCATTCAAATTACTAAGCTTGGAGACAGAAAGAGCTGATCTTTCAAATGCATCCCACTTACGGAATTGTTTATCCTATCACCTCCTTAGAACCAGAGGTGATTAAATAATTCAACAGCCCTTTTGGACAGTTTGTTTCCTACTAATGCTCATTGCTATAATCAAATTCCATATGAAGATTAAGCTACAAAATACACTTTGGGCTTTGATTTTTTTTTTAAGTAACTTAAATGGGAGATATTTATAGTAAAGAAAAATGTCTTGAATACAAACCCAAATTCTCTTAACCAATTTTTCCTCCAATTCCTCACCATTCCACACAAAAATGGACATGTATCTTGTTTGAGGCTCTTGTTGAGCTAGGGAAGGAATGTCAGTACACCATAAATGATAGGCCATTTTCTTTAATCATATTACATTCAAAACCATGTCATATCCTGCTGCTGGGAACAGAGTGACTGGCTTGTCCGTCATCAAGAATCCCATAGGTGCCTTCTAGAAAAACATGAGTGATAATGACATTGTTTGAATGAACAGACTGTCATGGAAGCTCTTCTTAAAAACACACACCTGACCAGTTCTGAAATAACAGACTACATTAATGAGCTCTCTTGGCTCTCAACAAGTGCTCTCTGACTTTTGTTTCCATGGGCCTGGTCCCACTTCATGAGATAGCAGTGCGTGTCTGTGGCGCCAGAGCCTGTGGCTGTTACCATGGGAAGGGATGACCTGCTGACTCCGGCAACCTCATCTCCCAACCGAGTGGGGGAGGAATAAAACATGAGCTGCAGGGAGGCTCCTGGCTCACCCATCTATAAGTGATTCTCAGGGCAATAAGAAAAGCTCGGAGAGGTTCAAAAGGAGAGCGGAGCACTCATGGATTGACGTAAGCAAGGCTGTGATCCAAGTCCCTGACAAGCTGTTATCAGATCGCCATCTACAGGTTTCTGAGGGACATTAGCCTTCTCAGGAAAACAGGAAAGTAAGTTCCAAGAAGAGAAGCCAAAAGATATGGACCCACCATGTGGCTCTCATCAGGTGCTGGTGTGATAGGATTGGTGCATCAGGCTTGGAACAAAGAGAATGACATTGAGGGTAAGGGAACGCCTTCATCTCTCCCGGTTCTAGGAAACAAACAGACTCTGCTTTAGCACCTCCTCTGCTCTGACCATGGCTTTGTGGCAGAGTCTGGCCAGCTGTTCACCATGTCTATGTCTCCCTTACTAGGTATGCATTTGGACTACATTTCCCAGCCTCTCTTGCTGTTCAGAATGGTCATGTGACTGAGTTCCAGTCAATGCCACTGCTGCTTACAGGTGTCACTTACAGGCCTGGCCTGTGAAGTGCCTTTCACATGAGCCTCCATACTCTCTCCTCTCTATTGGATCAGTGTCCATTCTCAGCCACTGGCCATCTTAGAACACCAAAGTGAAGGTGACAGAACTTTCATCAGCCTGGGTCACACTGATTGGACATTCCTACTCTTGACTGGACTCTCATGAGTAAGAAATAAGCTTTCTTAGGTCAAGTCCCTGAAGTTTCAGGATTTAGCAGCAAGAGTGATCTTTAATAAAATCAATGGACTTTATTTAGTGAAGGGTATTCACTTGTAACCTAACCGTAATAAGCATTCAAGAACTCTTCCTGGATTGGGAACCAGAATCGGGTATCTGGTTGGGAGCCCAGTTTAATTTCTTGGTGACTGAAGAAATATTTGGCAAGTTTCTGTTTGCAATTAGGTTGCAATGTGTGTAACGATGCACACAAAACTCCCCATTTCTCTTGCCTTGGAATGGAGATTTTTCTCCCAAACGGGGAGACTTGACACTTGATGACATTTCGTGTAGCTTGAGGGGTTGCTGTGGGGAAGGCAGCATTGCTTCAATTGTCATCTCCAGACAAGATGTGAGCAAGTGCCTCTCAAAACTACGCCGGGTCTTCCTCCCACAAAGCAGAAGCACCTCACACAACAGCGAAAATCTCTGGCAGCCCATTAGCACATGCCATTTAGTGACAACCACGAGCTAAAATTGGAGAGGCCAAGGCAGCAGTGGCTGTGGACCGTCTGTATCCTCTCAGAGCTCGCGTGAGAGGGAGAGGGCCAAAGATCTGAAATGTAGTTACATTCATCAAACAGAGGATGCCATGTGGGGCTTCCAGAGCCTCTGCTCTTAACCAGCTCTTTTGATGGAAATAACTTCCAGGGAGAGAAGTCTGAATAAATATTGAACTTCACAGTCCACTCTACGATGCAGCCCTTTGCTCTCCATCTGAGTGACTCTTTCCCCATCCAAGCTGCTCCCCAGCCTCCCCCTGCCTTTTGCTAGATACATGCAGGGCCAAATTCAAGACCTCAGACAAGGAGGGGAAGCTGTGACTCCCACACCCTGCATCAGGGTACCTTATACTGCGATGGAAAGTGAAAGGTAAAATTACTCAAGCGACATCTTGGTCGTGATCTATAATCAATCCAAACCAGGGAAAGGGAGTGTTCTGTGGGGTTAAAAGGTGACATCTGCAGGCCGACCACCCAGGTTCAAGTACTGGCTCTGTCACTTCCTTCCATCTGACCTAGGGCAGGGTCTTTTGTCAGCCTGGGCTTTCTCCCATGAAGTGGAGCTAGCAAAAATAGCCACCTCACAGGTTATTGGGAGGGATTAAATTGAATAGTCTAAGGAAAGTGCCCAGTAGATCATAAGGACTCAGTAAGCACTTGCTGATTTTTTCTAAAATCAAATCAAACAAGGCAGGTGTCCTGTTCTTTGTCAATGTACTCAAGAAACCCTATCCAGGGTCTGGGAAAGATGTATGGCTGTATTTACCCCCTATGTTTGCTAGAAAAGCAGGTGAGAGGAAATCATTTCCTCAAGCCATGTTCTAGACTGAATTAGAGCCAATGTGTCAGAAAGAAGATAATAAAATAATACAATAGCAAACATATAGGTAGCGGTTTATAACATAACATTTTCACATATATACTTTCATCCCATCTTTAACATCCTAGCTGATAACGCAAATGCTTTTATTTTCACCATACAGATAGAGAAATTAGAGCTCAGAGAGGAGACATGATCTGCTGAAATTCACACAACTGGCCCACAACACAGGCAGAATTTAAACCTAGGCCTTTCTATCCTAGAGACAAGGGGCCAATCCACTGTGGAGGGAGAGAGGACATGTCAGATAGATATTAATCCTTGGTTAATCAGAAAGGATTTTAAGCGAGGGCGTAAATGAAAATCTTAGAAGAGCAGAGTTCTAAGCGAAGCAAGGAGGGAAGCAGCATGTCAAGATCATTGTCTTAGAGTTGGCGTATTTTCCCAGGCTAGGGAGCTCTCCGAAGGAATCTAGCAAAAAGAGGAGTGTGGGGGCAAAAAATAACAGATGAAGGCTAATGGCCTCCAAAGGGGAGGGTGGGAATAATAGAATTTGCTCCAGGGTCCTCTCTGCCCTCACCCCTGTGCTGAAACTTTTATAGATATTCTCCCACTTAATCCTCCCAACTCTGTGAATGTGCGGTATTGTCATTCCCATTTACAAGGGAGGAGACTGAGGTCAAGGTCACGTAGATAATGTGTAGTGGAACCAGGACTCATGCCTGACATCAGAGCTTATATTTGCCTGCCCCAGTTTAGGTAGGCCCTGAGGCTCACAGAGAAGGCAAGGTACACAGTGTCTCTCATTGGCTAATACCGAAGTGCACAATAAGCTGTGGGGCAAATGTAAAAAAAAAAAAAATAGTAAATTAAGCTGTATATTATAAAAATTAAGCGTATAAAATGAAATTAAGCTGTATAAAATGATATTAAGCTGTAAAAAATGAAATTAAGCTGTAGGACTAAGGCTAAATTTTAAAATCACCGCATGACGTTGCCCCAACCCATGAGAAGCAGAATCTTCAGTACATAGAGAAAGAAGTAGGAAGGCTGACCTTAGACAGGGAGTAGACTAGCAATGGCTCGAACAGCTAGCCTGGAATGTATGTGAGCATATCCATTAAAGAGACAATCCAGGGAATATTTCACCCCCTTAATGAGAAAGGAAGAAACAATAACCAACAACAGACAGCAAGGGAATACTCTTCCTCACTGAGGGATGTGCGTTATAACAAGTCCATGGGGCTGTTATATGAATTCAATGGGATGACTATAAAAAGCCCTGGGCAGAAGAAGTGATGTGTTAGAGATGCTTGATGCATGTGAAGGAGATTAAATAAATAGTCCTGTGCGTCCCACCTTCAGAATGCTTGTCAGATCTGGGTTCTACCTCTAACTCAGATTCAGTGAATATTTTCCTTTCAACTGACTCATTTATTTTAAAACCTAGCCTTGTCCTCTGCCATAATGGCCATGAGTTCATAGGTTAGAGGTCTAAATTATACATTTCTTCCCAATACTCATGAAAATAAATATAAAACCATTAGCACAGAAGATAATGTATGTGAAGACATTTCACTAACAGGGACATTACAAATTGAAGGTGTTTGTGTGACTCTGTCTCCTTCTATTGAAGAAAATTTTAGGGGTGCCTGGCGAGCTCAGTCAGTAGAGCATGTGGCTCTTGATCTCGGGGTTGTGAGTTCGAGCCGCATGTCAGGTGCAAAGATTACTTTAAAATCTTCTTTTAAAAAAAGAAAACTTTTTGAAGATTTTATTTATTTGACGAAGAGAGCAAACAGAGCAGGGGGAACAGCAGAAGGAGAAGGAGAAGCAGACTCCCTGCTGAGCAGGGAGCCTGATGCGGGGCTCCATCCCAGGACCCTGGGATCATGACCTGAGCCAAAGGCAGACGCTTAACTGACTGAGTCACCCAGGTGCCCTAAAAGAAAGAAAACTTAAAAAAAAAAATCAAACATACCTAGCAGTGCTCAACCAATTACTAAAACAATTCACTTTAAAAACTGGAGAATGGGGGCGCCTGGGTGGCTCAGTTGTTAAGCGTCTGCCTTCAGCACAGGTCACAATCCCAGGGTCCTGGGATCGAGCCAAGCATCGGGCGCAGGAAGCCTGCTTCTCCCTCTCCCACTCCCCCTGCTGTGTTCCCTCTCTCGCTGTGTCTCTCTCTGTCAAATAAATAAAATCTTAAAAAAAAAAAAATACTGGAGAATGTTCTCCTGCTCCCACAACTTCAGAACAAAGCATCAACATGTTTCTTTTTCCTTGCTGAGATAACACAAGCACAATCCCTGTGTAGGTCAGTGAGCGGGAAATCAAACTCTATCCCTGTACTCTGGATTATGATATCATTAAACCATGTAGGCTCAGAGCTGAAAAGAGCCCGAGAGATCAACCTGTCTAGTCTTCTCATATTACAGAGAAGACTTTGAGTTTTGGAGAATTTTAAAACCTTACTATGATCACAAGGCAAAATGGGATTCGAATCATAAGTGCAAACCTCTCAACCAAACGCCCCAGCCATTACGTGAGCCCACCCCCAGGAATGGTGGGGGAACCAGAGCTGCTGTGCTCTCTCTAACCCACTGACATCCAGTTCGGGAAGAACCATGTGGGCAAATTAGAAGACCAAGACATAGACTCTGCCTTCGGTGTGTCCACAGTCCTTCAGAATGGACTGGACACATGCGAACATGACCCAGTTAACAGGAATATCAAACTGAGAAACTGCCTACATGTTCCTAAGGTAACCTAAAAAGTAGTCACAGGGATGCAGACTGAAGCAAGCCCCTAGGTATTTGGCTACTACTGTGGAGGATGTCTATTTCCAACTCACCCCCATGAGGGTACAGCTGCACAGGGCACTGACAGCCTCCTGGCCCTTAAGTCAAAAGGACATCAACATCACCTTTAGAAACCATGGCAATCCCACCCTTCCCCTAGGGCTGCTGCTGGGATGCCAGGCACTTCCTCTAATTAATCTAACGCCTGCCCTATTGAGGTTCACCCTCTCACTCATCCAGTCATTCTAGAGTCTAAGATTTGCACCAACATACAAAACAACAGAACAAAGAGCGAGGAAGCAATCTTTCTAGCTCCTTGTCTAAAATCATAGTTAAAATATACAAAAACATCTTCATGTTCTAACATCTCTGGAAAGATACTTCTAGGTGACTTCTCATATAAACATTCTAAGATTTATAACCTTAAAGAAAACATGCTTGCTCAAAGAAATATGTATCATCCTTTAGAAAAGAGCTTTTTCTTTAATAACAAAAGAATCTAATCAATAGTATTTTCTAAGAAAACAAAATACTGGTTTAAAAATTTCGTTATTCCTGGGGCACCTGGGTAGCACAGTCCGTTAAGTGTCTGACTCTTAGTTTCAGCTCAGGTCATGATCTCAGGGTTGTGAGATCAAGCCCCACATTGGGCTCCACACTCAGCGGGGAGTCTGCTTGAGATTCTCTTTCTCTCCCTCTGCCCCTTCCCCTGCGCTCTCTCTCTCTAATACATAAATAAATCTTTTTTAAAAACTTAGTTATTCCATTGTAGCTCATTTCCATCTCACTATATTCTGTTCCTGATACCATTTTACTGTTACTGTCCACTGTGTTCTCAATCAGTGGCGGGGGGCGGGAGGAACAGGGGGACCAAAAATGATTGCATGTCCAGTCTTTACCAGATGTTTTACATAATTTCATGGAATCCTCACAACAGTCTTCTCAGCTAGGTATTCTTGTACCCATTTACAGAATCAGAGTAGAGTTAGTACACTCCAGAAAGGGGAGGCATCTCTAATAATAGGTCCAGTAATCGTTTCATGATAAAAACAAGGGCATGGAGCATGTGACAGCAACTCTGGTAAGGACTTTCATATAACAGTGTACTTGCTATGGGCCAGACCGCATGTGCTTTCCTTATTTAAGTCATTTTATCTCCTCTATAGCATTGGTGTTCTCATTATCCACCTTTAACAGCCAGAGAAACTAAGTCACACAGCTTGTCAGTGGCAGAGCCAATGCTTGAACCCAGCAGCCTGGTTCCTGGACTATGGCCTTAACCCCCAAGCCAACTGCCTCTGTCAGATGACGGGCCCTGCCCAGAGCCTCTGGTCGGTAGGTGACACTGCTGGAATGCAGCCTGCAAACCATGGGACTCCAGAGGCATGTTCTTCATCATCGGGCTCCATCAACACTTCCCTTTGCCAAAGCTAACACCTGCATTTAGTGCCCTTGACTCTGTCTTCTTCCTCCTTGGGGACTTGGATTCATTACTTGTTTTACACACTTTCTCTCCCCACTAGAATCTTCCCTTCTGCCCAAAAAAAATCTACAGATCAGCCTTCTGCAGCAAACTCCTCCCTGGACCCTGCTTCAGACTTCAACTATCATCCTCTCGTCTCCATTGCCTCTTCTTGAGAGTGGCCTGCATGCACTACCTCTCCTCCATGCCTAGTCTCCGTCTGACTCTCAAGTTTCTGCACATGGTCTCCTATCCCTCCATTCTCCTGGCCACACTCCCAGCTCCAGCCTGCAAGAACCTTTCTGGGGCACTTGTGGGTGTCTCATGAATAGAAGCAGCTCTCCATTTCCATTTCACACTCTAGCTCACACTTTTCCCTCCACATGGATTGTCTTCCCCAGCCCCGACCTCATCTTGCTTACGTCCTGCTCATCTTCCAGGTCCAGATCCAAGCACTCCAGCTGGAGGCACTCACTCTCTCCTCTGAGCTTTATGACCTTCTTTTTTATAGCACTTCTTATTTAAGTACAAGTCTTATGTCCCCGAGGCTGTACCTAACTTCCTGTGGTAACTTCCCTGATCTCAGGCTTGATTCTCAACTGCAGATCTTCCTGCATAAACTCAAGCCAGAGGTTGCTAAGCTCTTGCATCACCTGCTGCCCTGTTGGCAGGAAGAGCATCCACCAAAACTCACCTTGGAGAACTACCTGTCCTCGCAGAGAACCACATCTGATCCTCTGGAAGTAGGCAGAAGTAAATGATGTCTAGGAAGTCAAGTTTTGATAGCAAAAAGAGAAAATATTAGAAATGTGGCTCAGTGTAACTCTCTGCTTAAGAAGAAACAGTTATTCAGCTGGTAGAAGTCACTATTGAAGCGCTTTAGCTAACTGTTCATTCGTGTGTTGACTTGCCCCACGAAATGTTCCCAGTCATTTCAATTTAATAGGTTCAGTCAGCTATGGTTTGGAATGTTAATACTGTATTAAAAAGTATTTAAGAGCTCTTTGTATTCTACCCCCAAGTCACATTTCCCCAGGAGGTTGTGACTGTATGAATCCCCAAAAAGTCTCTATTAAGAGCACACAGTGGTATCTCATAAGTATTAATTGAGCACAACAGGATCCTCAGCTGTCAGGTGCTAGGTGAAGTGCACGTTTGCCAGATATTTTAAGAGTCACCCCATCCTTAATTACCTTCATAAGCTTTCAAGACACCATGCACAATATGGGGTCACATTTCAACCCTTATTTTAGAGAATTCAAAACCAAAATACATTGCTCTTACATTATCTCATTTAATTTTTACCGACAATCCTTTATAATGTTATTAGTCCTCTTTTGCTGTCAAAGAAATTGAGACTCAAAAAAGTTAAATAACTTACCCAACAATTTGTTTAACTATAAAATTCAGTGCTATATGATGAGGATTAAAGAGTGCACTTGTCACGATGAGCACTGAGTAAAGTATAGAAGTGTTGAATCACTGTACTGTACACCTGAAACTAATATAACACTATACTGGAATTTTAAAAAATTTAAAAAATCTCAATGCTATGGATTCCATATAAACACTATATATAGAGAGAAAGCAATGAGATAGGTATCCTTGAATATTGCCAGTGGGAGAGCACCCTGAGAAAATATTTCCAGAAAGCAATTGCTCGACATACATTAAGAATAAATACGTATGTATGTGTGTATATATGTATTTGTAATATTATATATATAATATCCACCCACTAATTACACTTTTAGGAATAAAGCCTAAGAAAATAACCAGAGATACGATTTTTTAAATCTGTATAAAGATATTTATCATAGTATTATTTACAATAATGATAAATAGTAAGCAAATTAAGAATAGCAAAACAATAATATAATAAGACGCAGTCCTTAGAAATTTTTAAGTTGTCTTTAAGATAATAAAATGAACTGGCATAATATTAAATGAAAAAAAGGTAGGAAACAGAATATATAGTTATGATTCCAACTCAAAAGGCTGGGGAAACGCACACCAATTATTAGCAATAGTTGCCTTTCTTCTTTAGATGTTTTTGTTTTCAAAATTTTTTACCAAATTTAGACACTACTTTTGTAATCTGGAAAAAAACCCTGTTATTTAAAGACAACAAAGAGGGACACCTGGGCGGCTCAGTCAGTTAAGCGTCTGCCTTCAGCTCAGGTCATGATCCCAGGGTCCTGGGATCGAGCCCCGCATTGGGCTCCCTGCTCAGTGTGGAGCCTGCTTCTCCCTCTCCCTCTGCCTCTGCCCACCATTTGTGCTCTCTCTCACTCTCTCTCTCTCAAATAATAAATAAATAAATAAATAAATAAATAAATAAATAAATAAATAATCATATCCACAGTTGCACAGGAACTTAAAGCCAACTTTTTGCCTCCAACCTCAGGACACTAGTGCCTGCACCACTCTTTCTCACTATGCAGAGGAATGAGCCATCATATAAAATACACCGGCCATCACAATGTGATCAGTCAACTCTGTAAAATGGCCAATTAGTACGAAGCAAATGATATTAGATTGTTTCATACGTAGTCTTATGTAGACACAGCCCCAGAAAGGGGGGTCAGAACCATTTCCCACAAGACAAATGTGCATTCTCTGCCCTGCTTCCTGCAATTTCATTTCTTAAATATACCAGGACTGCTGGACCCCTCTCAATCTCTAATGCTTTCTTCTAATCATTTAATAATACCCTTTTTAAAAATATAGGTTATCACTGAATCTGAGGATAAGACAATCCTCAAGTCCCTCATGAACTAGAATTAACATGCTGTAAAATATTTTCACTCCATCCTCTCAGAAAGGAAATGGGAGTTACAGCCCTCTAGCACTTCCCTACTGATGGCCATTAACTAACAACCCATAAAATGCTTGCCCATAGTAAATGTGTAATATCTTCAAGGATTCGTCAACATATTTCACATTCTGTCCTATAAGTAAGGTTTCACAGATGAGCACGTCTGTTTTTATTTGAATCATATTTGTATTCTACATACAGGTCTCTAACAGAATTACCACTCTTGGGCTATGCTTTTCATTTATAAATGAAAGAAAAGAAAAAGGTGGCTTGGCAGAGTGCACATTCTACTACCTACATTACACTTTGAGAGGATTATATCATTGGTAATTGTCATCATCCCAGTGATCTCAAGGACTCAACTGAGGTAAGTAGTTCCAACATTGCGGTATAAAAAGGAAAGGAGTTGACGATTAGAAAAATTGTCTTTTTCTGAAATATGCACATATAAAGCTCCGAAGTCAATCTAATTTCTAAATAGACTCAGTTCCAACTGCACACACTAGTTTCCTCCTAGAAACAATCATGTTGCAAAAAGAAAGGGGGAGGGGACATTTTTAGTTTCTGATGATGTAGGATAGACATGATTTTCACTGTTCTTTAACATCTCCCTAAGCAAAGGGCACCCAAAGTTACTGCAAATCAATGATCAATAACACTGCCCCACAGAGTACCATGGAAACCATTAATTCTGGGTCATCTCTTCTGACTACAGGACAAATTGTTACTGTTTGAGTAAAGCAAAAAAGAGGAGATATTTGTTTTTCCCAGAAGTTGATGGCTAAACATGGTTACCTTAATTAATATTCCCCCTGACCTGATAAATGTCACTCCACCATCAGATAATAGAGTAGGAATTTTATGATCACAAAACAGAACATAAAACAGGATCATACAATTCCTGTGTACAACTCCTTTAAGAAAAAGCTTGCGGTCAAGAGAAAGTAAAAGAATGTGTTACAGAAGGAAATTATTATCAGGGTTTTCCTTTGCCACTTAACTCTTTCCAGAAGCTCGTTAATGATAGCTTTAAGATTGATAGATATGAAGTATGTCCCCAACACTGACAGATCATTCAAGCTTTCTTTGACTTGAGACTATTCTCCTTGCGTCCTTCCTCCATGTACCCCAAATGTAGGCACAACAGCTTACAAGAGTTTCAGATAAATCACTCTGGCCATAAATAGTAAATGTATTTCACAGAACATTTCTAGAAACCTTATCTTGTTCTACTTTTTAAATGTTGATTTTTAAAATAGTGGCTTAGATTTGGAAATATCTATTTTATTCCTGCCTTGAAAAGGGAATGGAAAAAGGGAAGTTCAGGCATTTTGAAGTTTGTAGTCCAACAACCTGTTAGTCTACAGGCATCAATGGCTAAATAAATTGATTCAATTGCTAAATTAATTTTTCTATGGTATGCTTTTGGAATTAGAGATATAAAAATGGGGACAGCTCAGAGCACACTGGGATGCTTTGATAAATAGAATGTATTCAGTGATCTCTATGCTACCATGCAGTCTCTACAAAAGAAGTATTCTATACTTGGACCATTTTGTCACAACAGTTTTTTATTTCTAGTTAATTTTTATTACCATTTAATGAAAATAGTTATTTTAGGCTTTATTTTCACAATAATTGTCCTTGCAAAATTGTCTTTCATTCCTAAGAATTTTTTTTTTTTTTTTTTTTTTTGTAACGATTGTAGGGAATAAGCACTCTTAAAGTTTGGGACTCGGAATGCTGTTGCTCAGTACCTTTTGCCTTATAACACAGATTTGTGAACTCTTTCTGCTCTGCATTATTTGAAGCTGAGTGTGAGAAAAGAACAGAAATTAAATCTACAGAGCTTTGTCTTGCACTTACCTATTTTCTTTTTTTTTTTTTTACCTATTTTCTTTTAAATGTGCCATTTTCTCCTGATAGTGTCTTCCTTACTCAGACAAGGGGCTCACACCCCCACTGCCAGACTAAGCTCTCATTCAACAAATTCACACCATTCAGCTGTCCACTCTTCAAACAAGCAAAACACATTTCCCTCCTTCACGCCTAAGTTTTCAAGGTAAAGGAAGCGGGGGGGGGGGGGGGGGGGGGGGGGAGGGGGGGGGGACAGATGGCCAAGTCTTTTTTTTGTTGCTGTTTTGGAAAGGGGCCTTTCCTGCAATCTTCCAACTCCTCTGATTTTCACTTAAGACAAATCTGAATGCCACACTCCTTGTACCTGTCAGCTCTGGAGCGCCTACAGCCTCCTTCGTGGGGCGGAGCGGGGGTTGGGGGGCAGTTCTGAATCCCCATCCCGGGAGCATTATTTGCCATTTTCACCAAGTTCCTGCTCTTTGGGGTTACACCTTCTGAAGGGTCAATCATCCACAAAACAATGAGAGCTGCTGAGATCGCCAGCAGCGCGGACAAAGCAAGAGACCTCGCACGGGCTCTGACGAGTGGCGGCTGGCAAAGCCGGCGCTGCGGGGTCGGAGGCTTACCTGTGGGGCATGCCGGTGGTGCAGGCGCTCGTGTGCTCGCCCGACAGCTCGTACAGTTTGAGGTACCAGTTCATCTCCACCTCGCGCACCAGAGCCAGTTGCCGCGCCCTGAGCTGGCTTTGCCCCAAGGGGCTGAGGCTGCTGTCTTTCCCATTTTCAGGGGCTTTCTTGGGAGATTTGTCTTTGCCCCCTATGGAAAGCCCAGACTGTTTCCTTAACTTGGCGTGCTCTTCTGCTGTCTGACTCCCCGCCGCTCCGGTGCGGGCGGCCAGCATCCTGGCGGTTCGTGTCTGTCTATCAGAGGAGACTCTAAGTCACTGTCATCCAAGTAATTTGAATTGATTTTTCTGCTTCTGTCTCCCTCCTCTTCCCTGTCCTCCCCCCATCCCCTTAACCTTATCCTGCCACAGACCTGTAATTGAGCCAGGTCTGTGGCTGGGGAGGAAAGGTTATCTCTAACTTTCCTGAGGAAGCGCTAAGGAGGTCACTACCTGTGATATCTTCCAACATGGGAATTTTAAAAAAACCTAACAATTTTGGAATGTTGAAGTATGTGGTGCTATTTCTTCTTGGAAGCTTGGATTGAATTCATGTAAAAAAATCTGAACCTTAGATCATTAAGGTTGGTAAATTATATTTGGTCATCATGTTAGAGTTATATTTTTAAAAAATGACACCTAGAGGTTCATTAGCCATTCTTAATTAGAGTCCCTTTAGAGTTTTAAGAGTTTGATGTGAATTTCTTCAAATAAGCTTAACAATGTCAATGCGGGGGGGGGGGCGGGGATCATTCCTTTTGTGTAAGCCTTAAAATAATGTTTAACTTATTTCATAATCCTCTGGGAGAGGGAGACTTTTTGAATGTCAGGGAACCATGTAACATACATCAAACATTCTTTCATTCCCAAAGAAGAATGTTAAGCCCACCATGACTGCTTCAGTAACTGACCCTCTCAGAACCTCTGAAGGATAGAAGGCCTGAGAAGCACTTTACAATTGAGGAGACCGAGGCTGAAGTTGGAGTGCCAAAACTATTAGACTGAAAGAAAGTGTTAAGAACCTGTGTGTGCAGATGTGGATGTGGGGATGTCTGTGCCCAGGGCCCGTGAACACCAGCCCTGAAGAAGGAAAGAAAGAAGGAAAGAAAGTTCAGTTAATGGCCCTTGTGCTTAAGCCCCATGGGACTGACCCACACATGCCCACCGATCTGTCCTAACTCAAGGGATGATGATGTCAGTGCCCATGTAGGTGTTTACCATAAAGTTGTTTGATGACCCATTAAACCCAGGCATCCACCAACCAACATCAGTCCCTCTAGCAACTGCCGCAGTGTCGGCTGCATGTGAAGAACTTGAGAAAGTTTGTGAATTTCTCTATCCATGCAAGACCATAAATTAAAAATCTGAGAGGAATAGTGAAATTTTATGGCCTCTGAGAATGACAGGAGAGAAAGTAGGAAAGACAAGGTTCTTCTTAAAAAGTTAACTCTTCTGGAAATCATATAGATGCCTTTGAGGATCCCTAGGGCTGCTAATTAATCAAAGCCAAGAATGAGGGGACAGCAAATCACACCACGCGGACTCTCCCATATTTATGTAAAACTGTTTAGAGTAGTTAGGATTAGAACTATGACCACAAAGCAATGTGTCACCTGAAACATGGAGCAAAGGGCAAGGGGGCAGCTGCCAGCAAGTACCAGGGTCGGCTCCACCCGACATGGAGGAGGCTGAGGAACGTGGAGCACCAGCAGCGGCAGCCTCCCCAATTCCTCTCCCTGCCCCTCATCCCTTGAGTTATCAAAGAGCTCTAACAACAACAGTATCCACAGCAACAGACTTCTCCAAGTGTGGACTCTGAGGACAGCCTCCCTAGTTTGATATTGTTGGTCATGTGTCCATAGGAGGCTCTGGAGTAGAACTGGGGAGGGGAGCTATGTTCATCCAGCCAAAGGGGTCTCACAGCTCCCCTGGCATGCCTTTCTTAGGAGGCAGTGCTGTTGTGTTTAGGAGCTCTGCTCTAAAGTCAGACCGCTTGGGTTTGAATCCTAACTCCATCACTTACCAGCAATATGATCTCAGGCAAATTACTTAACCTCACTATGTTTTTACCTTCCTCATCTATAAAGAGAAATAATTATCTACTTGTGGCAGTTTTAAAACATAGCCCTCATTCTTTGTTATGGTTGAATAATACTGCATTGTCTATACACACCACAATTTCTTTGTCCATTCATCCATCAATGGACATGTAGGTTGTTTCCATATCTTGGCTATTTTAAATAATGCTGCAATGAACATATCTTTTCAAGTTCCTGTTTTTATTTTCTTTGAATTAATACCCAGAAGTGGAATTACTAGGTCGTATGATAGTTCTACTTTTAATATTTTTTAGGAAATAAACTAAGTGTCCACCAGTGGATGAATGGATAAAGAAATTGTGCTTATACACATACACAGACACATATGCAAAAGAATACTATTCAGCCATAAAAAAGAAAGAAAGCTTGTAATTTGTGACAACATGGATGGACACTGAGAGCATTATGCTAAGTGAAATAAGTCAGACAGAGAAAGACAAATACCACATGATCTCTCTTATATGTGGAACCTAAAAATAAAGAAGAAAAAGAAAAGAAAAGAAAGCTCACAGATACAGAGATCAGATCGGTGGTTGCCAGGGGTAGGGTGTTTGGGTGAGAGAAATAATTTTTTTAATGCAATCTCACTATATTTTTTTAACCAATGTGTGTGTCTATATCTATATCTATACAAATCTTGGATTCATTCTTTTATTGAGTCATTATAATTTTTTAATTTCTACCTAGGAAGTCCCCAACAGAGACTAAGCACTATACAATACTGAAGGAGAATGAACAAGGCTGAACCTTACCGTATTGAGCTAGGAAAAATTCACATGCTAATGAAAAAAAAGAAGAAGCCAGGTAACTTAAGGAAGGATACTACAGTACAACAGTAAGTGTATACCATAGTGATTTCCCCAGTCCTTCCCCCAAAAGGCCTTTCTCAAGTAAAATATTCTGAAGCCGGGTAACATAGAAGTTTTTGAGGGAGGGAGGGAGGGAGAAAGGAAGGGAGGGAGGGAGAGAGGGAGAGAGGAAGGGAGGGAGGGAGGGAGGCAAGAAGAAAGTAGGGCTGAGTCAGGAAGGGAAAATCATGCCCAGCCTGGGCACAAGCTAAAGCTCGTTGTCCACAGGCACTCAGGAAAGGAAGAGGATGGAACTCCAGGGGCGCAAAAGAAAAAAAAAATAACAAAATAAAATAAAAAGACAAAAAGAAGATAAACCTCAGATAAAATGAAGAAAAAAGTCTTGACTTAGAAAAAAAAAGGGCACATGAAATAATATTAGAAACAAAATGCTACAGAAATAGCAGTATTTAAAATTAATAAGAAAAATAAATGCATGGCTCTCAAATTCTTTGACACCCCTTTCATTGACAGGTGGGGTCTATTTTCCTTCCGCTGACTCTGGGTGGGCTTGTGACTGCTTTGATCAGTAGAATATAGTGGAAGTGATGCTACATCAGAAAGCCATATGGCTTTCACCTACCACCATTGGGATATTCATCTCAGGGAAAGCAGCTGCCTTATAAGGAATCTGACTGCCTTGAGATCAGTCTCACCGCCATCATGGCGCCATCTCACTCTCATCATGGTGATGAGAGTCACACAGAGGTGCTCTGATCAGTAGCGCCCACTGAGCTCCCAGATAACAGCCAACATCAACTACCGACTTGGTGAGCAAGCCAACTTGAGCATCCACACACAGTCGGTCCTTCAGGTGACTGCAGTCCCAGCCAACACCTGACTGCAACTGTATAGGACACCCCATGTGAGAACGGCCCACCCAAGCCCTTCCCAAATTCCTAGCCCACAAAATTGTGAGATAAATAAAATGATTGCTTTACTACCACCATTAAGTTTGGGGTTATTTATTGTGCAGTAATAGTAACCAGGACATTACTCATACCCTTATGATAAATATTTCACAAAATATGTGTGAAATACTGTGTCTGGCATATATTAACATTTAATAAGTATTAATACTTATTCTCCAGGTTAGATACTATTACAGCACTAGGATTCAAACTTTCTGCTTATGTTTCCCTTTTAAAATTTTGAAAAACTATCATCTTAAACATTTTTAAATGTATAACATTTGTCATCATAAAGTTAAATAGTGGCCAAAGATGCCATGTCCAGCATACCGTAAATATGGCAGCTTTAAAAATAAAGTGTTTACATCACTATCTCAAATGTATCCAATGGAATTTAAATCCCATGGCTATTTGATATCTATCATCGTCCTTTTAAAAAATTCATGAACACACTCTTCTTTAGCAGTTGGAAATTCTACATTCTTCCTTTTTCTTCCTGAACTTGTTTTTCTAGTACATTTTCTCACCCAGAATTTTATTCTGATGTAAAATATTTGTATGCTTGAAAATATTTTACAGATGACCTTATCAAATAATTCTCTGGAAGAAAAACATGAATATAAATAAAAATATTAAAATTTTTATTTTCTATATCCATAAGACTCTAAGTGTTATAAAATGTCCTAGGGATTGAGTTATCATGATAACTATTGTTGGACATAGCTGATCAAAATTAGATTTCTAAATTTTGAAAAATTATTGCTTAACATGAGAAGTAAAATTTTATTGAAAACATATCTTTTAATGACACAGATGGGGTTGAATTTTTTTTTTCTGAATTAGGTCATGTATCCATAAAGTAATATTCTTCATTGGTAGAATGAGATAAGATTCAATATCAATTCTATTCTCTTTTTTTTTCCCATTTTTGAAGACATGTTCTGAGAACTTTGTTCATATAAACAAGTTAATGGAAATGAAAGGGGTTTTTTAAATTAGAGTAAAAATTATTCAGTTCTTTAAATGTCTTCTTGGGTATATACAAAAAATCACAATGAGGTGTCCTTTAACAATGATATGTTAATGATCCATCCAGCAGCATCTCTGAGATGGAGAGCTTACAGAAGAAGATGACTGGAAGTGATACACACAGATTTATGTATGAAGAGGATCACTCTAGCTGCTTTGCTAGAACAGACTGTAGGGAGTCGGGGAAGCAGACAGAGGGCGATTAGGAGGTTGTTGCAATGAGATGAGATGACGGCAGTGTTGCGGGGTGAATACACTGAGTGAATAGTGGCGGTTATAAAGTCATAAGACTCTGTGTACATATTTTGAAGATGAGAAGAACAGAATTTCCTGGTGGGTTGGTGGCAGGAAAGCAGTATAAAAGAGTGATGGGAGGGGCACCTGGGTGGCTCAGTCCGTTAAGCCTCCAACTCTTGATTTCCGTTCAGGGTTCAGGTCGTGATCTCAGAGTCATGAGACATAGCCCCATGTTGGGCTCCCCACTCAGCAGGGAGTCTGCTTGAGATTCTCTCTGTCCCTCTGCCCCCCCATAAATAAACAGATCCTAAAAAAAAAAAAAAAAGAATGATGGGAAGAATTTTGTCTTGTGCTCCTTGCTTAGACTGAGCAGATGCAGGAGAATAGAGTTTGCTGGGCGCAAGTGGGCATAGTTTTTGTATTTACTCACATGTTCACCTTTTTTTTATGCCCTTGGCTTCTTCCTGAAGATCCAGGTTTCCATTTACTTTCATTTCCTACAGTCAGAACTTCCCTGAACAGTTCTTCTAGGTCTGCTACCAAGAAATTCTCTTTTATCTGAAAATACCTTATTTCACCTTCCTTCTTAAAAGGTATCCATCCTGAGTTTTTTCATCTTCCATCACTTTAAAAATGTTCTTGCCTTGTTTTCTGGCCTCTATATTTCCTGATGAGAAGTCAGTGGTCGTCATTTTCCCTTGTCTGCAGGGTGTTGGATTTTGCTAGCCATTTTCCATATTTTCTTTCTCCTTGGTTCTGGTCAGTGTGACTATATGTGCTCCAGTTTCCTTTGTCCTTATACTGCATGGGTTTGATGAGCTTCTTGAATCTATAAACTTCTGTCTTTCACCAAATTTAAGATCGTTTTGCCCATTGTTTCTACAAAGTGTCTCTCCCCTTCTCTGGAGCAGCAATAACACGTGTATTAGACCTTTTGAAATTGTTCATCGTGTCCCTGAGGTTCTGTGCATTTTTTTCACTCTTGTTCCCCTCTTCTTTGGATTGGATGGTTTAATCGATAACTCCTTAAGCTCACTTTTTCATTTCTATGCTAAGTGCATCCTGTAACTCTTTAATTTCAGATAATACATTATCCAGTTCTAAAATTTTCATTTGGTTATTTTCTATATGACTCTGATGAGATTTCTTAACTTTTCATTCACGGCCAGCTTATTGTCCCTTACCTCACTGAGCATAGTTCTAAGCGCTGACTTAAAAATACTTATCTGGTAAGTGTGTAAGACTGTTGAATCACAGACCTGTACCTCTGAAACAAATAATACATTATATGTTAAAAAAAAAAAAAGAAGAAGAAGATAGTAGGAAGGGAAAAATGAAGGGGGGAATTCGGAGAGGGAGACAAACCATGAGAGACTATGGACTCTGAGAAACAAACTGAGGGTTTTAGAGGGGAGGGGGTGGGGGGATGGGTTAGCCTGGTGATGGGTATTAAAGAGGGCACGTATTGAATGGAGCATTAGGTGTTATACACAAACAATGAATCATGGAACACTACATCAAAAACTAATGATACAATGTATGGTGACTAACATGACGTAATAAAAAAATACTTATCTGGTCTTTCTTTCTCTAATCATTCTAAAGTTTTAGCCAGTCTACACACACACACACACACACACACACACGTGACAGGTAAGTTTCCCAAAACAGAAAAACAAACAAACAGAGGGAGGGGCAAGAGAAACCTGCTCTAATTGTATCTCTCTCTTGCTCAAAGCCCTTCAGTATTTTCTTTATGCCAGAAAATAAAGTTGAAACTCATCAAATTGATTTTAAAGGCCAATCACCATCTATCTCCAGTCCACCTTTTCAATGTCATGTGTAGTTGCCTCGCTGCACAAAGGATGTGTTCCGACTAGATTGCTTACCCGCCCCCCCACCCAGTTCCCCTAAAGTGTCTGTTGCTTCACACCACCACATTTGCATCACTCCTTTCCCTTTCTCCCTATCAGTAAAGCTTTCTGCCCACCCATTTCCCAATTTCCGCACTGACATTCCAGGCAGTCATAAAGCCTCCTCTGACCCCTACAGCCTGCAGGGAGAGCCTCCTTTCCTACTCTTCTCATCCCTATCAGCTGAATTAGTGGGGACACACTGTTATGAGAAGTTTACTACTGACTTGGACAATCCGCTCCCTTTACTATAGGTCCTGCCCCCTTTCACCTGCTCTTAGTCCCTCTCCTTTGCACCTTTGAGGTCCCACCTTTCAGGCACACCGTCAGCATCCTTCCTACCATCTTTCCCCTTCACCACTGACATCAGTTCTTGAAGGACCATGACAGGGCCAGGAACCTTAAAAAAGGTTTTGTTTTGCTTTATTTCTAGAAAATTCCATTTAATAATATTTCTAGAAAATCCCATTTAAATAATAAGAGAGAAAGCTTAGAACGTCGTCCGGAAGAGGGGAGGCATATTTGACTGCCTAAGTGTCCTTTTCCTCCTCTTTCCTCCTCTCCCTTCCCTCAGGCCAAAAACGAATGGGAGGCCCGATGATGGGAGTATTGGAGCAGACTTGATGAGGGTTGAGGTGCCGGTCCTACTTGCTCTGTGTGCAAGAAGACACCTGAGCGGGAGGGAGACAATGAATGAGGGAGGCGTTTGGCCGTGGGGGCCTGGAGGGGTGCCTTCCCCAGTCCTATGAGACTGGGACACTTTAGGCAGTGAAGACAGTATTGTTAGTAACAATCACATAGAAACAAGAGGCAACCATGGCAATGTCCCTCCGAACAGGATGTATAACCATCCCACACATACCCCCAGCATGATGTGGAACAGCAATCTCAAGGTTTCTGTAGCCGTGGTCCCTCCCACGTAAGGCACGCAGACATGACTGACGGAAGCCAGCAGCCAGGAGAGCCGGGGTCAAGACAGAGGAAATGCAAAGGGCCCTGCTGTGGACCCCATTGTGAGGGAAGGAGTCTCACCGCAGGGGACCCGAAGAGCAGGCCTGTCAGGACCAGGACCAGGATGATGATGGTACAGGCACCAGACACTCCTCCCATGGTCAAGATAAGATGGAAGGGCCCTCGAAACTTAGGTTACCCCAAGAAGGGAGGTAAGGAGACAATCTGAACCCAACTGAGCTGCCGTCCAAAAGTGACTATTTATCTTGAATTGGCAGCATTTTTGCTCTGTTCTCAATGGAAATGAAGATTTTGTGAGCTAGACACTGAGGAATGAGGGATGTGTCTGTATTCTTGCCACGGATTTGAAAATTTTTAATTGCTCTCAATTCTCTCTCTTTTTTTAAATTTTATTTTATTATGTTATGTTAGTCACCATGCAGTACATCGTTAGTTTTTGATGTCAATTCTCATCTTAAGACGAGCCATCCTTTTATCGTTTCAGTGTCCTCTTTGTCCTCTGAACTTGGGAGAACTGGGTAGAACCCACCAGGCCATTCCCAGGGAAGTGAAACACATGCATCAGCACACAGGCAGGGCCACACACATAGGCTGTGACGGGCAGGGCACAGAGGAACGCGCGGGAGGGTGCTAACCACCAAGTCTCAACAGGGAGAACTTTGAACCAGAGCCTTTTCCAAATGAGCGCCCCTACTTCCCGTCAAGAATAACAATGACATTTATCACAACCAATACCTATGTAGTGACAGATTTGATTCGTTGTCCCATGTATTTTCATCACAGTCTCCACCCTTAGAGGAGGAGATGCAGTCCCAGAAAGCTCGCATGACTGTGTGACTTGCTCTACTTTCAGCACCTTCAAAAGACCCAAAGCCAGATGCTGTGTGTCACCAGTAATGCGGATGCAATCCAGGACCAAACTTTCTGTGCACTGAACCTCTTAAGAGGTCCATTCCTGTCACTCTCACTTTATGATATTAATAAGCACACACTGGCTGTTTGCTCACTGAAGTTTTGGGGTTTTTCTTTATCTGCCTGTTGCAGGGTTGGTTTCTTCCTTTCTGTTAAATTGCTAATCACGAATTAGTGTTGGTCATCTTTATTACCTTTCAAATACTTAACACTGGATAGGGAGTCATTTTGTATTCCTACAGCATTTCTGCTACTTTAATATGCTACACATTTCTTTTAGGACATCATCATTGAAAGAAAATATAGTTCCTTTTTATAGATTTGAGAACATTGCTATTTATAAAGCATAGAGCAACTCTCTCTGAAAATAAAGTATTTGGCAAACAGAGAAAACACATCAAAGCTATCAATGAAAAGTGTGCTAAAGGCTATACCATCTCTGCAATCACTGCTTTAAGGAAACTGCAAGGAAAAAAAGGCTATTCTGTATGAGCCTTTACCAGCCTCTACAGGATCTAGAGATGTAGAAATCATCTACATGTTCTCCATCTCCTTCCCACTAAAGGAGAAGAAAGACTGAGCATAATCCCAAAGAGGAAAAGTAGAGAGCAAAATGGGAGGTAATTATTTTCTTGTTTTTAAAAGTAGGCAAGATCTGATAATGGTTAGGTGACCAGAATCAATGACATTCTGTGATCTTTGTTAGACCAAAGTGACCTGTTTCAGCCATTGCCCAGTATTGCTGTAATTTACTCAAACTTGTTTCTTTAAAACTTGAAAGATGACCCCACACACACAAAGGGGCTTCCAGCTCATAAAAACTATTTGGAGAGCCCAGTATTTAAGTCACTCCTCCCTTGTGGGAGTATTGCTGCTGTGATGATTTTTTTTTCTTTTAGTTTCAGGGGTAGAATTTAGTGATTCATCAGTTGCATACAACACCCAGTGCTCATTACATCACATGCCCTCCCCAATGCCCATCACCCAGTTACCCCATCCCCCCCACCTCCCCTCCAGCAACCCTCAGTTTGTTCCCTAAAGTTAAGAGTCTCTTATGGTTTGTCTCCCTCTCTGATTTCATCTTATGTTATTTTTCCTTCCCTTCCCCTGTGGTCCTCTGTTTTGGTTGAGTTCCTGTTTAGGTCTCCTTGCCTTGATTCCCATCCTCGGGGCTGACCACAATTCAGTCACTCACAATAGAAACAACACACCAGGATTCTTAGTGTTCGGTTTGGTATGAACGCAAGTATTCCTTCAGCCCTACATTGGAAATGCAAATAATTCACACCCTTCATAGACGGACGGATATTGCCTCACTACCTGGTAGAAAAAGTGACTCCATTTCTACCATTCTGGACCCTTAGGAAGACCATTTGTGTAAGATGAAACTCAATGAAATATTTTGAAGAAGCCCCTCACCAATATTTCCCATTTGTGACGATCACATTGCTTCAAGTCAAGGGAGCCTCATTAATAAAATCCACAAATATTACAAATATGAAAGTAAGTGGCAGAAGTAAAACAAGACATGTATGTAAGGTTGTGGTTGTCAAATGAAAAGTGAGCATGAGAGATCACTTAAGTCTGGAAAAGCGAAAGTCATTTAACGAGCTTTCCCCTGAGACTGAGGTGGCAGATCCAAGCTGTGGGGAAGTTGTTCAACCTCTCCGAGTTCCGGTATCCCATTAGCACAAGAAGGAAATACAGATTATGACGTTTATATGAAGGTTACAGGCAATAGATATACAGCACCTGGGGCATAGTAAGTGCTCAATAAAACTATGGACATTATAACGGCTTGTCATTTATTGTTATATTATTTACATTTTAACACCTAGAGTGTTTTTAAAGTGTTTCAGAGCATACATGTTTTATTTGACTGTAATAAATACACATGGAAGAGTTGGGCCCAATACTTTTTGGGGCCCAATTTTTCTCGGTGTCCAAAAGCTGATTTATACTATTATTGCCCAGTACACAGGAAGTTTAAGGCATATCAGCAGGGAGCTCTTTCTTCCACAATGTCTGGACCTAATTTAGGAACTGGTCTACACAGGCTAGTTCATGGAGGGGAGACTGAAAACAGAGAAGTTCCCCTACAAATATCTGAGGTGCCTGAAGAGGGCTAAGATGCTCTGGCTAGCTAGGACATGAATCGGGAGAATGCAGCGGACAGGACCAGTGGGGCCAGCAGACCAGGCCACATCAACACTGAAGTGACAGGAGGAGTTCTGACCGTCTACGGGGCTACAGATGTCCAGAGCCACTCAAAGCACTTCCATCATGCCTATAAGGGGTCTTGAAAAAGGCTAAGGGACACTGTGAAACTTTCATTGCTATAAGAGATGGTGACTCCTTTTCTTTTTTCCTACTCATGTGATCAATGCTCCGAGAGGCTTTTGCTACTCAAAGTATGGTCCAAGGATCAGCAGTATGGGCAGCACCTGAGAACTTAGAAATGCAGAATTACTCCAGACCTCCTGACTCAGGACCTGCATTTTAATAAGATCCCACAAGTGATTCAAATGCATATTGAAGTTTGATAAGCACTAACTTGCACATATTGGGGGACTGTGTGTATGAAGAGGTCGAACAGCGTGGAGAATGCATACATTTTGAGTAGTACAGAAGAAACAGAGACCTAGAGAGGTTTAATAACATTTCTATGATCACCCACACCTGTCTGATTCTAAAATCCATGTTCTCTTTGATTATTGAGTAGCTGTTCTTTAAACATGAGTTGGATGTCTGTTAAAGAATATGCTTTCTATACAACTTCCTTCTGATAAATGGGAGGATTAATGCAGATGTTCCCAGGTGGAGGTAGAGGGAAGATAAAGATTAAATTCAAGGCAAAGCAACTAACCTCTCATAAAGCACCACAGACTCTGCCATCTACAAGTGAAAATCATGTGTGAATGTACTTTGCCTCAATCCCTGAGACCCACTCTGGGCTTTGAGTTCCTCTTTTGGCCATAGTTTTTGCTTCCTGCCTCACAGAACCTGATCCATGCCTCCCCATGTCCTGATGCCCAGTGCTGACCATAGCTCTGAAGTACATACACGTTTTCTCAAGGATTTCTTTTGTGAGTTATAGCTGAAAAGTAAGTGTGGAGTGCTGGCACTAACAATGTTTGACAAACTTTTCAGACTCATAACCCGTTTTCTCTCTTAAACATAATTTTTTAGGGAAAAAGAGAAACAATTAAATTCCTACTAAAAATAAAAAGCCAGATTCAGCAAAGGATGGTGTGATCCTTTAAACAGAGAGGTCACCCATTAAGGGCTAGAGGCCATCCTCAGAAAATGGGAGGTGAGGCTGTGGAGATGGCAGACAATCTTTTTCAGAAGATTGCTGTGGTGTGGAAGAGAAATATATGGTGGCTAAAGAGAAGGAGGTGTTGAGGGGGCATTTTAAAGATGGGAAAGCCTTGGGGCACCTGGGTGGTTCAGTCAGTTAAGAATCAGACTGTTGGTTTCAGCTCAGGTCATGATGTCCGGGTCATGAGACTGAGCCCTGCGGTGGACTCCACACTCAGCGTGGAGTCTGCTTGAGATTCTCTCTCTCTCTTTCCCTCAGCCCCTCCCCCACTGCCCATGCCCTTGCTCGCTCACTCTCTTTCTTTCTCCCAAGTAAATAAATAAAAAGAAAAAGAAAAAGAAGATTTTTCTTTTTCTTTGACTGCTGCCAGGAAGGAGAACCCAGTGTGAGGGACAGGCTAGAGATTATAGAGAGAAACAAGAGACAGAACAAGGTCCCCAGGAAGATGGGATCATGGAATCCAGAGCACAAGTAGACAAAGTGGTCTCAGGCAGGGGCTGGATAATCTGTTAGTATAACAGGAGAAATGGTGGGAGGAGGATGGAAGCAGATACAGGAAGGTTTTAGGCTCAATGGAAGAAGGGGAGGAGGTTCCCTTCTGGTGGCCTCTATTCTCTCTGTGAAGTAAGAGTGAAGGGTTCACTGCTGGGGATGAAGGAATCATTGGAGAGGACATGTGTTTGAGGAGAGTAAATGTACATAGTCACTCTTCAGCAGGAAACAGCACACTCAAGGGGTTGAACTAAAGAGAATTAATTATGGGGCAAGTCAGACAGATGTGGGCTGGGTCAGGGGAACAAATAAGGGAGGGTGAGGCACCCAGGAACTAGCAACAATGGGCAAGAAAAGGGAAGGGAGCCCTTGAGAGTGGGAGCCATGAAAGGGGAATTAATTGCCCAACAGAGACATTAGTCAGACCCATGGTGAGGCCAAGATGAAACAGGGAAACAGGGAAACAGAGAACCCAACTTTTCTGTTCTCTTTCCCTCTGGTTCTTCTACTGATGCCTCCCTTGACAAAACCCAACATGAAGCCAGAGGGCTAAGAGTCAGGTGATGTTCTCTGTTAAGGTCAGACAAATCAGTGACAGAAAAGACATAGGTGGAGAATCTATCCACAGGAGAAACAACACAACCAGCCAGTGGAGAATGTTTGAAATGGCCACTGCACAGGAGGGGTGAAATTGCAGTCTAGGAACGGGGCCTGCCTGAGGTTGGGAGCCATGAATTTATCATGGCCCTTATCAGTGCAGGCCTGTGATTATCTCCTGGAGGGCTCAGCAGTCCAGGCATAAGCACAGAGAAATGGGATGGCTTGGTTGACCCACAGTTGGGGTTTTTCGGGCAGGCAGGGAGCACAACGGGAGTGAGGGAATCGGCACTAGAAAGACATGTGATAGACAATGATGTGTAAGATGCATGAAAATGCTGATAGAAAGAGATCAAGTTCTTGGAGGCCAACCCAGGGGTATACTGCTGTGTTTTTCAGTGGTCTCTGAAGGGTCAGTGCATCTCTGGCTGGACAGGAGGCTGAAACCAATACTGGGACTTCCATTCAGCTCACTGGGGATCTCACGGGTTGTGTTTGTTTTTGCCTGGCACACCTGTTTTTGTTGGTAAACAGCAACTCCTCTGTTCCACATAGATATTACTGGACTGTAAATCACAAGGCCCACCTGGCCCCTGTTCATATTGGTGGCCACATCATTTAAGCCTATGTATTCTGGGGACTGTGGTATGCTATTGACATGCTACCCTGTGCACATCCAAGGAATGAGCACATACTCTAACAGAATCCAATCAGAGCCCTTCCATAGGATTTGAAATACAGACACAGCAAGGAGAGCAGGTCTCTTTCTATTGGATTATAAGCCTAAGCTTGCCAGGGTCCAACTAGGCTCTCAGGTAGGAAAAGTCTATCAGAAGCAGGAGGAAAACTAAAAGGCCAACATTCCAAAACAACAGACAAGAAGAGCTGAAAGATGTAGACGAAAAGCCCCGAAGGCACCATTTGAGCCCCTTGTCCAGCCATGCGTGGATCTATCTTTTGGACTTCCTCCTCTCATAAGATAATAAATTCTCTTTTGTGCATTAGCTGGTCTTTACTGGACTTCACCTGGTTTTTACTGGCTTTTTGCTGCTTTTCACCAAAAAAGTGCTGTGTAATATAACAGTCTGGACATGGCAGAAATGCCTAGCTTGGCCCTGGAATTGGTTGATCATCCAGAAAACCAAGCAGGTTTGGGCTAACCCTCCCTGGATTCTTCTAATTGCCTGAAGGGTTCAGGCTGTTTTCCATCCTGAGGCCCCTCTGCTTTTCAGCTTTCCTCAGCTTAGCTCAAGGTCATTGTGATGCATAGGCCAGCCGCCACCTGTGGTTACGCCACCTTTCACCTTGGAACTGGTTCCGTCCAGTGTTGGAGCAGCTTGTCAGTGAATGATAACGTAAAGAATCACCAACTTATAGACTCTTCAGGCCCCATGCAACAGTAGTGTGTGTTGAGCTGGCCAAGCCCCTTAATTTTACAGATGGGTGAACTGATACCAAGAGAGTCTAAGAGACTTGCCCATGGTTGCCTAATTATAAAGCAGTGGAGGAGGCAAAGGAAAGGACCTAATGTTTATTGAACTGTATTGAGTGCTTACCACAGGTCACACTCCGTGAGCTTTATGTTAGTTCCTTTGTGCTCCAAACCATCCTGCAACGTGGGTTTATGAGTGCCATTTTCCAAACTAGGACACTGAGGGTTATAGGTTTTCAGTAACTTGCCAAGGACAAGTTAATGACTGGGCTGGTCTCTCTGGCCCAAGCCCTCCCAGTCTCTTTTAAACTCCACAGGGCCAGTTCCCTGTTGCGGAGATAGAATAAAAATCTGAAAAAGAGTTATAATATTGCCTTACATTGAAAACTTCTCACCTCGTCTGGAATATATAGGAAGATGGCCTTTCCCAACTTTCCACCATAAAATATTTCTAATTGTGGCCTTTGGGGAAAATCTTAGATGGGAAGAAAGGAAAATAGAAGACTCTTCCATTGTCAAAATAAAATGTCACTGACTTTGGCCAAAGCAGTCCTGGAATGTCTAATTATTAAGCCAGAGGCTATTATCCAAGAGTCAAGCACTTCATTCTCTTCATTCCCACAAGAAGCCCTTAGGAAGCTCAACTCAGCAACAGAGGAAAAACTCCTTCTGAGGATTGGGCAAAATTCAGTTTCATCTGAAAGAAAATCCTGCCATCTCCTTGGCAAGAGCTGCACAGCCTGCACAGTGTATAAACCAGGATGACACAAAGGACTCCCATTTCCTCTTGGGGCCTCCAGGGCTCCTCCTAGACCCGGGCCTGACCCAACTCAACTTTAAAGATTTTTTATTATTACTATTTGTTTATTCGACAGAGAGAGAGAGCATAAGAAGGCAGAGAAGCAGGCAGAGGGAGAGGGAGAAGCAGGCTCCCCGCTGAGCAAGGAGCCAGATGCGGGGCTCGAAGCCAGGACCCTGGGATCGTGACCTGAGCCCAAGGCAGTTGCTTAACCATCTGAGCCACCCAGGCGCCCCCAACTCAACTTTAAAGGGCATGCCGATGACAGGGCTCACTGTTCCTCTGACTCCAACCCTGGATTCTTAAATGTTGCTGTTTCTAGGATTATTATTTATAGTTAGCATTCATTGAGCACTGACCGTGTGCTGTGTTCTGCTAAGCACTTGACATGCATTTTCCCCTTTAAATACCACAACAACTTTATAATCTCTATTTTGTAAATGAGGAAATGGAGGCTTGAAAAGGTAGAGTAATTTGCTTAAAAGAAAATTTCCTGGTAATTCAGAGTGAAGCTTAGGTTTAGGTCCCTTGAGGAAGAAGAGAAGGGAAGGAAAGAAGCCAAGCTTTTTAGCATCTACTATGTAGCCAATACCATGCTAGCCACTCTTTCATGTCTCTCTCTTCCTCACAGTAAGCCTGGTTTATAAAAACCACCCAACTTTCTATAAGAGTTCAGGCAGAGATTAAGTTATCAGAGCATAGCTAGTAGATAAGTGATTTTTGCATAGAAACCTGTTCTGAAGATCCCTTACTGCATATACCATTAGTGTGTCGTTGACTTAAATCCTGGCTCTGTGATGCAAGCCGTAGGATCTTGGGCAAGTCCCTGAGCCCTGATAATCCCATTAAGTACACTAACTTGACAAAGATAATGTAGGAATCCTTACTACATTCCAGTTTTCCACACACACAAATCTCTCCTCTAGTTTCTGCAGCACCTAGCTGGCACCTCTGTCTGAGCCCTCCCCGCTCATCAGTGCTCCTTAGCAACTTCTATGGAGGCGTTGGGGGGTGACGAGACTGTATTGCTAGCCCCAGGGGACTACATATTTTATAGGACCCACATCTTGGAGTGAACTTGACACTAACCTGCTATTTAGTAAATGTTGACTGCTGCTTTCAATCATAGGGACTAGAGATGTCTTTGCAAAGTCCTGAATCCCTTAAGAGGTCATTTGACCTGCTGGTCACCTTTGGGTGACTTTAGCCTCTGATATTCAGAAACCCTGGCCATGGAGCTCCTGGGTGGCTCGGTCAGTTAAGCATCTGCCTTTGGCTGGGGTCATGATTTCAGTGTCCTGGGATGGAGACCCAGCTCAGCAGGGAGTCTGCTTTTCCCTCTCCCTTTTCCTCTGCCCCTCCCCCTGCTCATGCTCTCTCTCTCTCTAATAAATAAATAAAATCTAAAAAGAAAGAAAGAAAGAAAGAAAAAGAAAGAAAGAAAGAAAGAAAGAAAGAAAGAAAGAAAGAAAGAAAGAAAGAAAGAAAGAAAGAAAGAAAGAAAGAAAGAAAGAGAAAGAAAGAAACAAACCCTGGCCGCAAACATACCCCCTCTTCAAAATCCAAGCTGCCAAAGCAAAGACCCCACTCAAATATGTCACAATTTTCCTTTGAAAAGCTACCTCCTCCAGCAAACATTAATTAGATCTTAGTTTTTGACATCTCATCTTCATCGAAAATTTGGGAAAATACATAAAGGAAGGCACACTCATACCCACTCCTGTGGCATGCTGCCATAGTAAGAGTTAGGTGGTCCCAGAGCTAAAGATTTGCCTTTCTGACCCTCAAGCCAAGTAAACATGGCCTATCACATGTAAGTTCCTGTGACCCACACAGATGAGAAAGCCACTGCACTGACAAAGCTGTGATCAACAGGCAGGTCAGTCAGGTCAGGCATTTGCAGAGGACCATTTCGGAGCGTGATGCCCGAGTCGATGTCACTGTGAATGCCTAGTATTTGAAGGAGGAAATTTAGACCTGCATTGCTCTTGAGCTAGGCATTTTAGCAATACCACAGAATGGAAGAATGAAAGTTCTTGAAGGATGGAAAAGAATTTAACACAGTTCACTCACAAGACATACAGCTTCACACTGGTTCTCAAAGTGTGGTTCTCTGGCCAGAAGCATTAATATCGCCTGGAAACTTGCTAGAGATTTTAAATTCTCAGGCCTCAGAATTCGCATGTCAGCACCATTCTGGTAGCCCAGTTTCATGTCTTCCTACAAGAGGAATACCATACTAGCCAACAGAAGCTATATGCTCACCAGGATATACTTCTAGAACCAGGGCCCTGCCACAAAGCCCTGAAACAACCCTGTTGTCATGAGTCCAGAAGCTCCTGAACAGCTAGTCAACCCCATGCCCGGGGAAGTGGGGGTACATTGAGCCAGAGAGCATCCTGAAGGGGAGAAAGGGAGACCAGGGCCTATGCCAGACCTGGTCCAGGCTCAGAGCACCCTCCTCAGATGGCACCACAGGCCTTAACTGGAACTACCCTCACTGCAAAGTCCCTTAGATATTTCAAAGCACAGAAGCCCTTGAGACTATGGGGGTAGAGGAGAGAGGAGCAGTGGATGGCATGGGGAGCCCCACTCGTCCAGGTCTTAGGACAGTAAGGCTATGGGCTGCTGTCTCCACAGCCAGCCTCCACTTCCTGATTAGAACCAGCCTCTACTGCTGCTAGGCCAGTCTCCATCACCTCCACGGAACCCAGCCTCGTATTTCTTGTTTAAGAAGAGCTCTGTAAGGTTTGTTAATTGCTCCACACATAACTCTTACTGTTGTTTTTAACTAAAGGAAAAAACATGCTATTTGTGGTCTAAACTAACCACCTCCACTCACTGTGGGAAGCTTGTTTGAGTCACAAGGCAATCACAGCAAGCCAGCAGCACACCTGAAGCCAGGGGACTACTAATCAGGTCTTTCTGACTCCAAACACCTGCTCTTTCCACTATATCCTGTTGCTTTGGGACCACAGAAGTTACAGAGAACTGAACTTGGGAAAGTTGGGTTAGGAGCCCAAATAGGGTATAGGAGGAGTCCAAAAGTTCTCTGGTGAGAATTTCTAAAACAAAAAGTTCTACAACCCAACTATAGCTACAGCGGTAGGTCTCCTCTCCCCTCATTTAGACTGCAGTGGTTTTAGAACAAATTATTTGACACTCCTCCTACAGAAGGTGGAGTCCAATTCCCCGCACCTGAATATGAGCTGGCTTTAACAATTCATTTCTAATAACTCACATGTAGCAAGAGAGAGACTTACTGTCTTTCAAGGGTAGGTTAGAGAGGGCAATACAGCTCCTTCCTGGGTATCTCTCTCTCTCACTCTCTCTCTTCGTGTCTTGCAAGCCCTCCACCAACATCTGGCTACCCTGAAGCCACTTTCCTGAAGAGATCACATGGAAATAGCGAGACAAGGCCATGGCTGCAGTTTGAGGCTCCCCAGCATCCCAGACATGTGAGTGGGCAGCATTCAGATAATTCCATGCCTCTGCCTTCCATCCACCAAGGCTGACATCAAATGGATTAGATACAGACTGCCCCAGCCCAGCTCTGGCCAAGTTACAGACTTATAAGCAAAATGCTGTTGTTGTTTTAAGCCACTGTTTTTAAATGGTTTGTTTCTACAAAAGTACATAACTAGAACATAGCACAAACCAAAGGGGGTAAATGGTACCTGTGGAAAAGTAGAGGAAAACTGGCAAATGTTGGCACTTTGAGGGGGTGGTTTTCAACATCTGTAAGTGACTTATTGTTGCCCTTTTACCCCAGTAAAGGGAATGGACAATTATACAAAAATCCTCCATGCTAGCGATACAAAGACACCGATAAAGTATGTAAGGCAAGTGTTGAGTACCTATTGGACTTGCCTAAGAAATTTGAATATTTTATTCTAAATGAGATTTTCATATTCAGATCAAAATTCCTGTGAAATCAATGCAGAGTAGTTTTCCCTCAAAGACTTCTCTTTAGCTGGTATTTTACAGATTTTTGGATTGGAGGAAAATTTTACTTTGTGGTCTATTTAAGGATATCCCTGTTGATGTTTGCTTGTTCTACTTAGAGAATTCATTGATTTTACACTCTGGAGTAAAATCATTCTGGGTACATTCTGATGTACCCAGGGCCCAGCCTGTTGAATCTCATGTGGCTTCTGCTCTCTACCCAAAATTGTCCTGCTGATGCCCCTTTTAGATGAGTAGCTCCCAATTTTGGTTTCGACCCTGAACTCTCCTAAATCATTCAACCACTCAGCCCTGTTTTTTAAAGTCCTCTCTCACTGTTATGCCCATTCAAGCCTCCTAGTCCTTGGCCTGGTGCAAAGCTCTGGACCTCTGTCCTTTTTTATCATGATCATGCTCTTGTCCCAAACCCCCCTCATTTCTTTCATGGATAATGATCATCACCTCCTACCCAGTCTTCTTGTTTCCAGGACTTCTTATCTAAAATCCAGGCACTGTATTAATATCCAACACATCTTTCTAAAACAACAATTTCAAGCCACCCGTGCATCCAGAGCCAAGACCAAGCACACAAGAGCACAAGGCCATTCATGCTCTAGCCATTGTCCTCTCAAACCTTATCACACACCCTTTCCTCTCTCCATAGCATTTTTTCCAATAATACCACCCTATATATCATTTCCTAAACACACCATATTGTTTTCGGCTCCTTTGTGTTTAGAAATACTGCTCTCTCTTTTCTCTACCCTTCTAATGACACAACCACATGTGGAACTCCTGTTTATCCTCCAATTGCCGTGCACCTGTCACCTCTTGTAAGATGCCTTCCCTGACCCCTCCCTAAAGGGCTGCTCTCTCCTCTGCCTTGCACATGCTTCTATTGTTGAACAGGCCACAGTGACGGGGTCCAGGTATTTTCATGTCAGCCTCCCTGCTAGACCTTGAACTCCTTGGGAGAGACTGTCCTGCTTATCATTGTGCCTCCGAGCCTAGCACAGAGTCATCTGCACCAAAAGGACTCAATAATTTTTTTTTTCAATTAAGTAGGACAGAATAAAATGCACAACAATTTAGGGGTAGACTCCCAAATAAAAGACCAAGTACCCTTGAAAAAAGAGCCTCTGGCAGCTAGCCAGGCACATCTAAACTTATGAAGTTTATATCACAATAACAAAATTTAAACTTGATCAACAGCTCTGTGGTGAGTGATTGAACTGATTCGGACAGAGATGAGGGGAATGGGGAGCTACATGAACATAAACGATTTTGAGAGTAAGTTTTGTTAGGGTAACAGCTCATGTAATTCTGGTTGGAGTTAACAAGACTTATGAACCGTAAGAGCCAGAGAGTCATCTCTATCTTATCCTTTGCTCCGGTCTGATCTTTTCTTAGATTAATAGTTCTGAGTTTAATCTTCACACTTTAATAAAAACATAAACACATTGAATTGGATCCAAAGAAAAAAAATAAAATTATTAAGATTTAGAAAATAGGAATGATAGGAAAACATTAAAGATGTTCAAGAATCAATTTCACTTGTAGGAATTAACCCCAAGAAATTAAGGATTTGCACCAAATGTTTGCTACAATAGTTTGTAAGAACATATTTTTTAAATCATGAAAAAATATTGAAAACATCCTAAGTGACCAAACTAGGAGATCAGATAATTAAATATCCATGTATTCGATAGCCAAGATGTGGAAATACAAACATGGGGTTATATTTAATGATATAGTTATTGAAACAATTAGTTATTATATACATAGTAAAATTCCATGTTATAAATTTACATATGAACAGAAAAAGTCTGAAAGAAAATACAACAAAACGTTGGCAATCATTATCTCTACGAGTTTGAATTTAGATGTTTTTTTCATTTTGCTTATCTGTATATTCTTTTTTTTAAAGATTTTTTTTTATTTATTTATTTGAGACAGAGAGAATGAGAGAGAGAGAGAGAGAGAGCACATGAGAGGGGGGAGGGTCAGAGGGAGAAGCAGACTCTCTGCCGAGCAGGGAGCCTAATGCGGGACTCGATCCAGGGACTCCTGGATCATGACCTGAGCCGAAGGCAGTCGTTTAACCAACTGAGCCACCCAGGTGCCCACTTATCTGTATATTCTATGTTTTCTAAAATCACCATGTGCTACTATATATAATTTTTTCAATTAAAGTAAAATAGTGGTAGAAATTAGCTTGATTTAGCACCAGATGTAATCAGGAAACCTCTATAAGCTTGGCTTCCCAGGAACATAAAAGAAACATATGGGTAAATTAGACATAAGGCCAAAAATAGGCTGGGATAAAAACATGGAAATTCTACAGTTCCAGGTTGAGTTTAATCTTTATTCTGTAAGCAATATGGAACATGGAATTTTTTGATTCAGAGAGCAACTTGAACAAAATTGTTATTTAGAAAAATATTTCATAGGTGGAATTGGACTTGGTGGATAGTTGGTTTGGGTGGACAGAGTGGAAAGCAGACGCCAGTGTTTCCAACTATGAAAAGTCTGAAGCCTAAGACATGAGACAGATAATGATGGCTTAGACAAGTCTAGAGAAAGAGAAGGAAGAGTTTGGAAATGTAGAAGGAAGGTGATGAATAAGCTGGACTTGAATTGTGCTCTAGCAATCAGGTAACTGCTACTGTCCACTCGGGGAAACATGAAGTGGATCCTTCTCGGAGGAAATAATTTTAAGGAAGGAAGGAAGGAGGGAAGGGAAGGAGTGAAGGAGGGAGGGAGGAAGGAAAGAGGGAGGGATGGAGGAAGGAGGGAAGGGAAGAAAAGAGGGAAGGAAGGAAGGAGGGAGGGATGGAGGAAGGAGGGAAGGAAAGAGAGAGGGATGGAGGAAGGAAGGTTTTTACCTATGGAGTTGACACAATTCTTACAAGTTTCAGATTTCCTAGACCAGGATTAGATTTTAGAGGCCAGATTTAATAGAAAATGTGGAGAAAGATTAAACCGAGTCTCTGAAGAAAGACCTATCAAGGAATCAGAAAAAACTACATAGAGAGTAATTCTTTTAATCCTGAGCATCTAAAGCTGAAAGACATTAAAGGATCACAAAACCTGAAAACAGAGCAAAGGAAATGAGAAGCATATTTTTTTAAATTCCTTCATTGATATTTTAATATAATTCTTGACTAATTTATCCTTTGCCTTTTTCCAAAAAGCCGGCTTGTTTTATCCCCTTCATGTATTCATAGTCATTTATAATTTCAGATAAGCTCTCTTGGTTCATTCCAAATTGGGTTTTAGTGAAAAAGAACTGAATGGAATGTTGATGTGACTTCTCATTGACACCAGGATCTCCACTCCAGGCTGGAAACTTGGTACAATGATGCATCTTTCTGTATAATCACTAACCGCAAATGGCATGTTATTAATTAAAGGATGTAAGACTAGTCTGCATCCTGAGTATTTCGAAGAGAGACAGGTGTTCAAGTAGAAGATCCTGTCCCTTCATAAGAACTGTGGGAAAATGGACTCAATAGAGAAGTAATTGCTTGGTGTTCTGCTGGAAAGCCATTTTACACTGATACTCTGTGAGCAAGTGACTTACCCACCACCCAACGATATAATGAGAACAGACTGATTTAAAAACTTTACATAAACCTGAATTCATTTCCTCTTTATTTTTTCCGAAGAGAGAAGCCTACAGACCCATGCAGATTTCTAAGCTTTGATTGTGAATACCATCCAGCTCCCTTTACACAAGCCAGGCAGATGTTTTGGGAAAATGGATCTAAACATCTGGATTTAAATAGAGGCATTTTCTTAAATGACAGCAATGCGCCCACCCAACATATGTCATCAAAGTGTTGGTCTCCAACTGAGATGTGAGAGAGAAGATCTGAAAATCATTACCCCCAAACGGTGGGGCGAAGTGTCTTAAGAGACATTATCAAATACATTCTAGAAAGTCTGCAGTGCTGGGCAGACTGTAGATCTTGTGGTGGTTCATATGATTCAGAAGCTACTTTTCTTGAAGCTACTTCTTAACAGACAGAACCACAGTGAGGATAGCAGGGTGGCCCAGCTCTGTAGAGTGAAGGGCACCATTACATAGACTGGAATGTTTTGTGCAAAGTTTTTTTAAACATTTTTTAAATTTTTATTTCCAGCTTTTTTGAGCTATAATTGACAAAGAAAAATTATATATATATATATTTAAGCTGTGATGTTTTGATATAAGAATACATTATGAAATGATTACCACAATCAAGCTAATTAACACATCTATCACCTTACATACTTATATTTATGTGTACATGTGCTGAGAACTCTTATGATCTACTCAATGCACATTTCAATTACACAATACAGTATCGTTAACTAAAGTCACCATGCTGTACATGATGAGGTTCATAACAGGCTTCTCATGTCATAATTTCTAATGGGCAGTCCTCCTTTGAGACACATTGAAAGGCACAGAGTTCTATACCTACCCAGTGCTGCCTCCTTTACAAACTTTACATCCTTTTTACAAACTGCAAATCTTTTCCACAAGCTGCATCCCCACTCCTGCTTAGAAGCCCCCAATTTTGTTTTCTTTTTCCATTCCTCAGGCCTGGAGAAAGTGTGGAAGTCAATTCTTTTCTCAGGCCCATTCTCCTGAACATCTGTTGGCTGGAGCTTATCAGCAGTGCCTCTCTGAGCCCCCTGGGTCCCATGTGATGCACCCTCTAATTCATGGGTCCAGTATGCACAGGAGAGACGCTGGCATTGATCCTCCTGAGGACACATCCTCAGGCTGGACCACCTACTTCTGAGCTCACCATCTAGGCTGGGTCTAACACAGATTCCCACCACCTCCTTTGGGCCTGCAAGGTCCAGGGGCACTCAGAATGTGAGGCTAATCCTTTAAGGTCTTATAAGGGTCTATGCATAGACAGATTAAAACAAGTATATCATCTTAGAATTTATGCCCAGAGCCCGTCCTCTGCCTGTCCTATGTGCTGATCAGTTCTCCATTGCTTTCACTTCTATTCACCCAGCCTTCTCCAGCTATGCTCTGTGTTGCAGGAGGCTGACACCTGCAAACGACATTTCTCAGACTCCCTTCCTACTGATTTATTTCTAGGTTCAGCCAATGAGAGACTGAGGTGAGGGGAAGATGTTGGGACAAAAGAAAAGGAGAAGCCAGGATGTTCCTCTCCCTCTCTGCTTTAGGCAATATCTCCAGCATTTGTTTCATCTCCAGGATTCCAGCCTCTACCAGACAGTCCCTAACTCTTTATTTTCAGGCCCCATCGAGCAGGCCCCTAGCTTGGCTCCAGCCCCCATCAAGTAGCCCTGCCTCCTGGGCTTTAGTACTTTCTCCATTTTCCACTTGAGCCTAAGGGCAGTATTGCTGATCTCTGGGCTGCCTCACTGTCTACCGTTTGGCCATACAGCTTTTCCAAAACCTTCATAACCACTTCCCCACACTAAATTCCCTGTACTGAACTACCCAATGAGGACTCAGCTTTCCTGGCTAGATGCTGACTGATCAATGTACTATCCCACTGGTCTGGTGACAGAGTGGGAGGGGAGAGAGGGAAGAAAGAGTAGAAATGCTAAGCGGCCCTTGTGTGGGCGGGGACTGGAGTGGCCACATGAGGGATGTCTGGTGCCATAGGGAGCCAGTGGCTCCAGCGTGGGACTCCAAGCTCATTTTGTGACCACCTCTGGCATCTATACATCTTTTCCATTTTGAGGATAAGACATATTCATGTCTTCTGCCCATTTCTTGATTGGATTATTTGTTCTTTGGGTGTTGGGTTTGATAAGTACTTAACAGATTTTGGATACTAGCCCTTTATCTGGTATGTCATTTGCAAATATCTTCTCCCGTTCTGTCAGTTGTCTTTTGGTTTTGTGGACTGTTTCCTTCTAATGATGTAATGTATGGTGATTAACATAACATAATAAAATAAAATTTTAAAAAAAGAGTCTATATCTGATTTTAGGCAAATGGTAGGAAGAGCATAGAACTTTTTCTTGTCTTCTGCTGTTTCTCAATTGTCTTCAGCTCAAAAGAATCCTTATGCCAAAGTGGCATACTTGGGGTGACATATCTGATCATGACATATGGTTCTCTGTTGCCTCAACTTCCTCCGACTCCCCTCACTCCATTAACTGCGACGAAAGGGAGAATTGTCAGGATCCTCAGACCAATACTGCAGCTGGAAAACAATTAAGAGAATCCCCACCAGTGGGTGCCACCTGCACTGGCAGGTCCAGTCCATTAAAACGTGTTCCATGGACCCTTCTCCACTGCCTAACAAAGAATTTCTCTAATGTCATCATTATTCAGACAACTTCATCCTGTCTCTTCTAGGTGACAAGAATGCTGCTGTGCTTCCTACCACCCCAGTAATTTGCTTTAAACCAGCCCAAGGAAGGCATTACAAAGAATGGATTTGGGTCTTAAATGTGTGACTTCTTGCAGATGGGGTCTTTTAAAAAAAAATATTTTATTTATTTGAGAGAGAGACAGAGAAAGCATGAGCAGGGGAGGGGCAGAGGGAGAGGGAAAACAGACTCCCCACTGAGCAGGGAATCCCAATGCGGGGCTCCATCTCAGGGCCCCAAGATCATGACCTGAGCCAAAGGCAGATGCTTAACCGACTGAGCCACCCAGGTGCCCTGCAGACGGAGTCTTAAAAGTTCTCCATAACCCTTAACCCACACGTAGTCTGTCTCTGAGATATTTAATTCTTGTAATATTTTCTTAGTATGTTCTACCCTCCATGGACACCATCTCTGAGCTCCCCACACACATGAAATCTTTGTTTTTTATTACCTGGTAGCATCCAGCACAGGCCACGCTGCTTGTCCTGTCAGTTCAAGGCCATCTGGCCAGACTCCTAGTAAAGTCTACCAGATCCAGGGCTGCTTGAGCCAATTGGCCAACTTTGCCATAGCCCTCTGGGGGCTGACAGAGAATTCAGGGCACACACCTCCCTTCCAAAGGCTGGCCTCCTGGCATCTCCCCCTGGAATTCTCTGCAGAAACCAGTCCCAGTCTTGTGTTTACCCAGCCAGGCAAAGTCCCCCACTTGCTGGCTGAAACACTGCCACAGTCTTGCTGAAACTCTGGTCTCGAGACTACAGCTGTTTTCCTTTCATTCCTCTCCTCTTGAAGGGTATTCAGAACCCCTTTGTCATTCATGATGCATCCAGTGGTATATTCAACACCCCCTCCTAAGAGTTTGGATACCATTATGACCATTCCTTTTGATTCAGACACAGCTGGACACCACAGCACAGTTCAACATTTCTAACACTGACCCAATCAAAAGTAATCAGGTATTTTCTCCTTAAGGGGGTGAGTATCTGCCAAGCCCCCTGAAGAGGGGCAATGGAAGAAAATTCCACCTAGCCATATAAGCAAAGCAACAGGGTAAACACATGCATGTTCATGAATTTTCAATTTTATTCAAAGACTTGAAGAAACAAAGTGAGGCATCTGATGATTTAAAATAATTGTATCAAAATTAATATGGATATTAAGAGTAGAAAAATAGTCACATGTATTGTTAAGACAAAATGAGAGAATTCAAAAATATGTCAATAGCCTGCCTCGGACTAGGTCCTTCATTCCCTTAGAGGTGTGCATTCCTTCTTCACCACCCACAGGGGTTCAGGGATCAAGGTAGTAAGAACTCTCAGGTGGTCCATGCCCTCTCTCACTCTGGAGGATTTTCCACCCATGGACTTCCTCGAACCTTAAGAAATATTTCACACCACTTACTGCACCAAAACTTATGGGGGGAAAGGGGCCTTGGATAAATGGCTCAGAAAACCTCTCCCCAAGAAGAATTTTTGCTTCTTTCTCTCTAAGAGGAAACAAAGAATTTCCAAGAGGAAACCACAGGGTTTGGATATAGGGGAAAGGAGTCTCCTAGCTTTCTTCTACTTAGGTCTGACTAAGAAAGCCAAAACAATGTTCAAGTTTCAAAATGGACCCAGCTGATCAAGAAGGGAGTACAGCTGTGGGTCTGCACTGTTGACATTTTGAGCCAGTCGATTCTTTGCTGTGAGGGAGTGTTCTATGGTCTTTTGGATATTTTAATAGCATCCCTGGACTCTCTACCCATCAAATCCCAATAGCAATACTCAGCTGTCACAATCAAAAATGTCTCCAGATATTGCCAATGTGCCCAGGGTTGAGAACCACTGAGTGAGGCTAAGGAAATTGCAGCTTAGCTAATCACAAAACATTTCCTTTCATAGAGTATCCTCTGTGCTACATATATCACCACGGGTTAAGGGAGGCCATAGTAGATAGGGCAAGAAGCTGCTTACTCCTTAAATCTTATCAGTCCCTTAGGTATTCTCCACTAATAAATCACATCATCTCCCAGTTCCTCAGCATATCTATGAATTGAGAAGGCTCAGGAATGTGCTAAGATCAGCTTTTATCAAATGACCAGAGTCAACAGTGTGCATCTCCTCCTGTGCCAAATTCAGTGACCTCGCGTTACTACCTTCAAATTGGCCACAGGGAGAGGATTTACAACATAGAAATCAGCAAATGTTACGAATCTGGACCTTTGTTTTCAGAGAGCCAGTTTATCAGTATACCATGGAGGAAATAGTCTCTAAAGGCCCCTCTGGGCCTGAGACTCTTCAATATGACGAACTATAATACAACAAATAGATTAAAAGTCTAGAATGGGTGAAACCATTATCTGGACACTAGTTTTACTGCATCGACAGCCAAATAAACATGTAATTTGAAAATGTGCAACCTAAAAAAAATTGTCTATAGTCCTTTTTTTCTCTCTCTCTCCTTGCTAGATAGGATTCTTGGAGGTTACTAAAATAGAGATGATCTGCTTTAAAATTAGGTGGAAAAGAAAGACACAACTTTGACCTAGAAGAATGTGACACTTCAGATTGTGAAAGGAGAATAAATAACATTTTCTGGGATCAGCCTCTGTCCCAGGAGGTCTTTAGGTTATTAAATATAACTGCTCGAACAAACAGTCCTTCTCCTCCAGGGAGAACTTGGTTCTTGCTCTGCTACTCCCAGGACAAGCTGCGCAAACCCAATTAGTCAAATAGCCTGCACCAGATTAAAACCTCCTGACTCCTAGTCAGGCCTCTGCTAAAATCACTCAGGACAGCCTTACCTATTTGGAACATGAAGCCAAACAAAGGAAGCCCTGTGCCTTGGCCTATCTGCTGGAAGTACTCCACTGTGCTGGGCTGTCTATTCAGTTTCAAGTACTCCTTACTCCTAACAGCCCTCTGTTGGGACACTTCCTTCAACTAGCCCCCCTTCAGCCAGTCTCCTTTGGGCTACACATGTTCCCCAAATGAGTTCTAAAGTCATAGATTAGTAGGCCCAGAAAGGGTCTCAGGCATATTTTCTTTTTTTTTTCTTTAAAGGTTTTATTTATTTATTTATTTGACAGAGAGAAAGAGAGAGAGAGAGCACAGCAGGGGGAGCAGCAGTCAGAGGGAGAGGGAGAAGCAGGCTCCCCACTGAGCAGGGGGCCTGACACAGGGCTCGATCCCAGGACCCTGGATCATGACCTGAGCCAAAAGGCAGATGCTTAACCGACTGAGCCACTCAGGCGTCAGGCATATTTTTCTCCAATCTTTCTTTTATAGGTGAGGCTCTGAGAAAGATGCTCACTTGCCCAAAGTGACAACAAAGGCCCAGAACAAGGCAGAACTAGAACTTGGCAGGCCAAGTCCCGGTCCAGGGTGCTTTGTACTGAAATTCTGCCCTCCTCTCTTCTGCTGTCTCCCCTGGATGGGGGGAGGAGAAGGGGCACCCTTGGGGAGAAAGGAGACAGCAGCTTTATTACCTATACACTAGAGCAGTCACAGTTTTCAGAAATCCCTAAATCCATGAGAATGTCAAGGTCCCCCCAGGTGCTCAACTGCAGACAGAGATTTCATTGAATTTAATTTGTGATGCAACTATTCTTTTTATTTGATTGGGTCATTTTTAAATCTTTTTTTGTTTGTTTGTTTTTGTTTTTGTTTTGATAGAGAGCACACCCACAAGCAGGGCTGGGGTGGGGAGGGGCAGAAGGAAAGAGAGAATCTTAAGCAGGCTCCATCTCCAGCCCAGAGCCCAATTTGGGGCTCCATCTCACCACCCTGAGATCATGACCTGAGCCAAAATCAAGTTGGATGCTTAATCAACTGAGACACCCAGGCGGCCCTAAAATCTTTCTGATGCATCCCCTAAATAATAACTGAGTTACAAAGCCAAAAAGAGGAGAGAATTTATTTAAAAATTTTTGGTGGCCTCCTTTTAGAAATAATTCAAGGACAAGTAAATAAAAAGCCTTATTTCATCCACCTAATTGGATAAATCTCTCAATAGATCCTTCCATGACGCCAGTAACAGAAAACAGAATCTTCCATTTAATTTTTCAATGTGAAAAATAGTTTCTAAACAATACAGACTTTAAGAAATCATTTTAGCCTCAATCTAGCTTTAAAAAGAAAAAATGTTATATTACTTCATGGTTTTGCAAATTCCTCTTAGAACACAGTCATAAATTAAAAGAATAGATTTTCATGGGTGGCAATACCAACATTTTAAAGGAAGAATAGTGGGCCTATGTGCTCATTTCTTTATTACCTGATTTGCATTTGGATAATTCCCATTGTCTACATGTGATAAGCTACTTCATTCTTTTTTTAAGATTTTATTTATTTATTTAATTGACAGAGAGAGACAGCGTGAGAGGGAACACAAGCAGGGGGAGTGGGAGAGGGAGAAGCAGGCTTCTGGCCAAGCAGGGAGCCCGATGCGGGGCTTGATCCCTGGACCCTGTGATCATGACCTGAGTTGAAGGCAGTCACTTAACCAACTGAGCCACTCAGGTGCCCCTAAGCTACTTCATTTTTATATCACAGATAGAATTGCCAAATTACAAGGCTAAACAGCATGTGCATCCAAGTCTCTCACCTTGCAGATAAGAGAAGTGAGACACAGGGAGGTCCTGGGGCACACCCAAGGTCAAAGAGCTAATTAGCCTCAGAGTCAGAAATAGAGCCCACATCTCCTGACTCCCCAGAATGCGTGCTGTTAATCATTCTCACAGTTTATAAAGCCTCTTTTATTACCGGTTTCCATGAGTTTTCATTAGACATATGAAAATTATAATGGTATTATTTCTAACAAATATTTTCTCCTCATAGTTACCCATTCAATGTATACATGTGTAACATCAGAATATATATACTTTGTCAATGACTGTCCCCGTGGGTCCTTAAAATATCACGATTGTTGTAGGGGAGAGGGGAAAGAGTCCAGGTGTAGGACTCAGATGGGATGCAATGTTTGAGCCCCAATTCTGTTGTGTATAAGATAGTAAAGTTGGTTAAGTTGTTTGATCTCCATAAGACTTTGAGGCTCAATTTCATCTAAAAATGGAACAATTAATGCCTACTTTAGTAACATTAATGCAAAGCCCCTAAGATAGTATCTGGTTTTGGAGGCGCTGAGGAGAGAATTTCTTTTGACATTTGAAATCTACTGTATTTCTGGGCTGTCTGAATTTATTAATTCATTCATTCATAAAATACTTATTAGGCACCTTCTGTAACTAAACATTGTTCTAGATGCTGGAGATAAAAATAGTGAACCGGATGGACCATACCCTGGGGGCACCAGACAGGATCTCTGAGGGGACACACAAGGAAGCTGTTTTACATGTGTTAGAAACAGTGCAAAATGGACTCAGCTGCTACTAAGGGAATCACTGCTGCAAGAATAAAGAAACTGCTGGGATGAGGCTCTCCGAATCAGAAGGCAAGCAGAAAGCAAGGCCTCCTCCCGCCTCCGACCTCCAGGCTCCCTCTAGTGCCCCCTACCGACAGAGTCTTGCAGAGCGCCAGCTAGCAAAGCAGAAATGGGGTTTGCAGCCCCGACATCACAAAGCAAAGATCAAGGGTAGGTTTGGATCTTAAAGACAGTGTTTTAATAACTGACACAGATACATCCTGAGGAAGCTGATCAATTGTCTTCCTTTAATCACAGGGTAAGGTGACTGGGCCTCGGTCTTTCTCTGCAAACTTGAAAAGAACATTTGCCATCTACTGCTTAGAATTCTAAACCTCAGGTTGTGAAACCAGTTACTCATAACAGTGCACACCTGTGTGATTTCTTTTATTTCTTCCAAAGAAACATCTATGAGTCATTTATTTCAAAGTATTTTAATATTAAAATAAATTTAATCAAATGACATGTGGAAAAGAGGGAGGAAAGTGAAGAATTTAGAAGGTAAGAGAGACCTACAGGGAAAGAACTGGAAAAGAAATTTGGTTAAATGACAACCAAGAAAAACTTTGGCAGGAAAACTGAAGTCCCCATGGAAAATTATGGAGAATTTTTCTTAAGTTTTACCAAGTGGTGCAAACAGTAGTCTAATCCATCCCCCTACAAAATCTACAATAAAATTTGCATCCCTCACAAGTGTTTATGAACTTGGACTTTGGTGGTGGTAGTAGTAGTCGTAATATATACATTGGTACAAAAGACTAAAAGGACACAAGAGCACGTTGTAATAATTATGTCATCCTTACATCCCTATTTCCCAACTGATACAAAATAAGTATGATGGCCGATGTATTGGGCTCATTTTCAGAAAACAAAATCCATCTAATTGGCACAAGGAGAATCAGTCTAGATATTATGTGCTGTACCAGATCCACTAGGAGAGTGAACAAAATGGATCCTAGGCTGAGTTTCCAGGAATACCTACTAAAACTTCAATCTAGAATTAGGCCCACCAATGGGAGCAGCTGCCTCACAGAGTCAGCAAGTCACTAACTGCTTAATGCCCCACATTGGTCACAACCTACACCAGACTGTGATGGCCAGACCATGGCACCTCTGCTAAAATCGCTGCAGAAAAACCAAATGTGCGCTCCTCTGTGCTCATCAGCAGAGGTGGTGAAGAGTAGGCTCTAAAAGCAGTATTCTACTTTTCCTTCTAAATCATAAATTTCAAATTGAACTGCAACTGCAAGAGAATCTATGCAATGTAGCCTTTAGCCCACTTTTGGAAAAGATTGGAACGGAAGTTGAGTCGAGCCTCTCCACAGGACTGCCTCAGTAGAATTCCTCTACACGAGAGAAAAACATATAAAAGTCTCCAGAAATAAAAATCACATGGTACTAGCAAAATTTTAGAAAAGTGGGGCAATGGACAAAAATCAGAATCCAAAAAGACACTCATTGATATGTGAACATTTGCTGATATGAACATATTTAGTAAAAGATAAATATGGCATTTCAAAGTGATGGAGAAAATATAAGCTACTCAATTAACTGGGTATTGGAACAACTGGTTAATCATTTACACAACTATAAAGCTACATCTTTCAGACACCACACAGAAAGAAAAAATTCAGATGCATTAAAGAGCTAAATGTTAAAGAGTATAACTATAGAAGTGTAAGAATTATAAAATAATATCTGTATTGTCTTGGGATGGAAAATCTCTCTTAAGCGTGCTACAAACTCAGAAATCATAAAAGGGAAAAAAGCCTGACACATTTTGACTCCATAACATTTCAAACTTCTATATCCCAAAGCCCACATTAAATTAAGACGAGCAACATCCTGGGAGAAAATAATTGCGATGTACACAAGATTAATAACCAGAATGTGTCAGAAGTACGTACAAATCAGAGAAGCTAAACAAGTGAAGGAAAAATTTACCAAGGATTTATGCAGGGAATTCTCAAAGAAACACAAAGAGTCAATAAATATATTAAAAGACATTCAACTTCACTAGTAAGCAGGGAATGCAAATTTTAAAAATGATACACCATGTCCATCTATACAGTAAAAGTAATTCAAAAGATTAAAAATATTCATATCGAGAATGTGTACTCTTACTACTCTATTGAACATTGTTCTGGAGGGTTGAGCCTGTGTGAAACAGCAAAAATGATGAAACAAAAGAAGATTGGAAATGAGGAGATAAAACTGTCTGCAAGGCAAGTCCCAAAGATTTACAAAAATCCTGATAGAATTATAAGTGGGTTTAACAAAGCTGCAAAATGCAAGATCAGTATACAAAAGTCAATTGCATCTCTGTAAGTTAGCAATGAAAAATTGAAAATTGAAATCTTAAATAAAAAGTTGCCATTTAAAATAGCATCAAAAATCACAGAGTACTTAAGGATAAGTCTACCAATACATGTGTACAATTTGTATGCTAAAACTACAAAACAATGATAAGAGAGATCAAAAAAGACCTAAATAAATAGATGTTCCTGTTTTCATAGATGGGAAGACTTGGTATTGTCAAACTATTAATTCTTCCCAATATGATCTATCAATTCAATACAATCCCAATAAAAATTTCAGCCTACCTGTTTGTGGAAATTGACTAGTAGACTGTTTATATTTATATAGAAAAACAAAGGGCTTAGAATAGCCAAAATAATTTTGGAGCAACAAAGTTGGAGGATTCACACTACCTGATTTCAAGACATCCTACAAAACTACAAGAATCAAGAGAGTATGGTATTGGCATAACAAAAGACATATAGATTCAGAGAACAGAAGAAAGTCCAGAAATGAACTTATACATATATGGCCAATTGTTTTTTTGACAAAGGTACCAGAGTAATACAATGGAGAAAGGACAGTCTTTTCAATAAATGGTGCTGGAACAATTGGTTCTCCATGTGTGAAAATAGAAGCCTTAACATACACCATATAAAAAAAATTAACTCAAAATGGGTCGTACACCTAAATGTAAAACTAAAACCATAAAACTTCTGAAAGAAAACATAGAAAAAAATTATTTGCAATCTTGGGTTAGACAAAGATTTCTTAGGTATTACACAAAAATCACAAGCTGTATAAGAAAAAAAACAATAAACTGGACTTAAACAAAATTAAGAACTAGTGTTCTTTGAAAAACATTACTAAAGTAAAAGAAAAGACAAACTACAGACTGGAAATAAATATTCACAAAACACACATGTGATAAAAGACTTGTATCCAAAATTGCAAGAGGTCTTGCAATTCAATAATTAAAAAAGCCAATTTTTTAACATCATTAAACTAAATATCATTAAAACATCTAAACATTATTAAAAATTAGAGAAGCACAAATTAAAGCCACAATGAGGTCCTACTACATACCTACTAGAAAAGCTAAGTTTTTTTAAAAAGTAAAAGAGGGGCACCAGGGTGGCTCAGTCAGTTAAGCATCCAACTCTTGATTTTGGCTCAAGGTCATGATCTCAGCATGACGTCAAGCTCCATGTCAGTTTCCATGCTCAGTGTGGAATCTGCTTGAGATTCTCTTTCTCCTTCTCCCTCTGCCCCTCCCCCCATTCACACACTCTCTCTCTCAAATAAATAAATAAAATTAAAATCTTAAAAAAAATAAAAAATAGGAAAAGAAAAAGAAAGAAAGAAACCTGACAATACCCAGTGCTACTTCCGATGTGGAATAATTGGAACTCTCAAACATTGCTGGTGGTAATGCAAAATGGTACAGCCATTTTGGAAAACATTTTCTTTCTTTCTTTTTTTAAAGATTTTATTTATTTTTTATTTGAGAGAGAGAATATGAGAAAGAGAGTGAATATGAGCCGGGGGGTGGGGTAGGGCAGAAGGAGAGAGAGAAGCAGACTCCCCGCTGAGCAGGGAGCCAGAATTGGGGCTCAATCCCAGAATCCTAAGATCATGACCTGAGCCGAAGGCAGACACTTAACCAACTGAGCCGCCAGGCACCCCGTGGAAAGTATTTTCATATTTCTTTTAAAGTTAACCATACATGAATACTACCCAGAGACCCTACTTCTAGATATTTAATTAAGAGAAATGAAAATATATGTCCACAGAAAGAACTATATGTGAATGGCTATAGTAGTAGCTTTGTTCATAATTGTCAAAAAACTAGAAACAACCTAAATGGTCAGTGGGCAAATGGATAAACAAATTATTGTATATCCATACAATATAATGCTATCTAGTAATAAAAGATTGAACTACTGATAAACAACACAGATGAATCTCAAAAGCATTATGCTAAGTGAAAGAAGCCATTACATACTGTAATTTATATCACATTCTAGAAAAGGCAAAACTATAGATCACATCAATGGCTGCCAAAGGCTGAGGGTTGGGGGGAAGAGACTGACTACAAAGGGACATGAAGAAACTGCTGGGAGTGAGCTGTGGTCTTGGTTACACGATTTTGTATGCCTTTGACAAAGGCCATCAATGCACACCTAAAAAGGGTGAGTTCACTACCTACAAATTAGACTTCTGTAAACCTGACCTAAAAAAATCCATATGGGGGCGCCTGGGTGGCTCAGTCGTTTAGGCGTCTGCCTTGGGCTCAGGTCATGATCTTGGGGTCCTGGGATCAAGCCCTGCATCGGGCCCCCTGCTCAGCTCACTCTACCAGTGAAATGGCCACTCGCCATCAATGGGCAAACAGAGGCACGCTTTTTCACCATCCCCGTACTTTCTGTGGGAGTCCTGGGTAGATAAACTTGTCCGTTGGCACAGTTTTATATCATAGGTCTGAAGACTTTCTGAAGGGTCAGCTAGCCTCAGCAGTTCCCTCTGTATCGTGGTTACACTGACCCAAACACCAGCCTCCATTTGAGCAGGCACTTGATACTGTATAGTGATAGGGACAGCGACATTATTAAGTGATCAGGCTCCTAAATCTGAGAAACAGCACATGGCCCCACATCACCCTGCTTTTAAAATGCAACATTAATGTGTTAAGGTCAATGAGAGGTATCCATTTACTGACCTTTAAATTGAAGTCTAAAAGGAGGTTACAGTTTGGAAATAAATTGAGTCAACTTGTTTCTTAGGGAAATTTTACTTCCTTTGAAGTAGCAAATAATGCAAAAAGATCATAAAAACGGCCACTCTTATTGTTTCCATGCTCCAAGGCTTAGAAACATTTTCAGTTTTTGTCATAATAGGTGGCATTAAAATACAGGCAAGAAATATGACAGACATTTTCTGTGACCACCATTGGAGTTCATGGTGAGCCATCCATAAATGATTCACCCCATCGTCTCTGCAGAATTACCATGTTATCCCTATGTTGTCCAGTCCAACAGGCAAATACAGGAACAAAATACTGATATGGGACAACAGCACCAAATATCCATTTTTACTGATTAAACCACAAAAGTTGTTTGAGCCCCTGTCACGTGCCAGTGCTGAATGGGAACATTTCTTCCCTACTCCTGACTCCTTTTGTATTGAGGAAGTTCAACTAGTGCAACATCCTTGGCATCTCTCCACTGCTTACTCACTCCTGAGAGGAAATATAGTGACATGGCTGAGCTCAGACACCTTATCTATCATTTTCTTTGGAAGTGAGATGCCCCTAGGGTGTGGGAATTTCTCCTTGTTTTCCCATGACCCCAGTCTTAGGGAGTTCCTCATTGGCAGCGGCGGGGGGGGGGGGGGGGGGGCTGCCTCAGTTCTGCATTGCCATTGACTAGAGGGGTCAGTCCACTTAATTTTGGGGATCAGATTTAGGAAACGCACTTGACTCACAATAAGTTCATCCTCAATTCCGTGTTTATCCTAAAAAGATGGCATTTGGCCTCCCATTTGCTACTGTTTAACTTATATTTTAATTTGTTATGAACCCAGAAAGGAGGACATAATTTGTTTGGTGCATTCCCGATGACTGCAACATTTCATGAACTGGGAAATCAAAAATGCCCACACTAAAATTTAAGCAAACGTATGGAATCGGGGAGGGCAATATACTCACGCAGAGAGGCTTTTGATAGGGTCAGGAAATCATGTTTGTGGGCCTTGAACTTTAGCGGGTAGGCAAGGGATTTTTATCTGAGTGCTTTAAAGAAGTTTATATTAAGGGGCGCCTGGGTGGCTCAGTTGTTAAGTGTCTGCCTTCGGCTCAGGTCATGATCCCAGGGTCCTGGGATTGAGCCCCGCATCGGGCTCCCAGCTCCATGGGAAGCCTGCTTCTCCCTCTCCCACTCCCCCTGCTTGTGCGCTCTCTCGCTGTGTCTCCCTCTCTGTCAAATAAATAAATAAAATCTTCAAAAAAAAAAAAAAAAGAAGAAGAAGAAGAAGTTTATATTAACCCCACGCTAGCTGCTGTGGCCCAGGCCAGAGGATGGAAGGCTCTAAACTGGCAGTACGCTGTGCTGACCTCAACGGCTGACCATTGTGTACGGTGGCTTTGTCCACAGGCTAAAGACTGTTTCTGCAGAGGCAAGTCATCTCAGATTCTGCAACAGCGTTTTAAGTACCCTTTAGCATGGCATTTAGTACAGAGCAGGGCCATGTTTGAGAAGATGCCAGTGATGCTTAGGAACTTTAAAAATGAACAAAAACTTATAATGTGTAGTTCCGTCTGTATCTTGATTACACCGAGGTGAAACGCTAGCTTCCCAGGGTAGCAGCCACCCAAGTAATATTCCAAAGGCATTTATTGAGCATCTATCCTGAGTCAGACACTCTACCAGGACCAAGAAATACAGAGGTTAGCAGTCCAGGTGTGGAGGTGTGCTACCAAATGTGTGTGTAGAGTGCTACAAAGCACTGAGAAGTTCCCTGATGCCAACTGAGAGGAGAGAGCCTGCTCAGAAAGCTCCCCCAGAGAAGTGATATGTTACCTGAAGCTTCATGGGCTGGAGAAAGATAGCCGGCAAAAGAGAGACAGAGAAGGAAGGAATATTTGGAAAGAAGGAGTCACCTTTCCTCAGAGGGGATGAATTCAGGAAGTGTAAATAATCTAGCTAGAGGGAAGGGAAGTCCCAAAAGGTCAAGGAAGAAAGAGTTTCAGAAGACAGAAATAAATGGGGAACAAGAACATAATGGTGAAGGAATTTAGCCAGAAAGTGACGGAATTAAATACACATTTTAGAGGACTCTTGCCGCAGAGAGAAACAGGGTAAGAGGGACAAAAAGTGCTCAGGCCCCGGGTGTGTGATGGATGGGGTGAACAAAGAGGAAAGCACTGATCTGAGAGTCATAATGAGTTTGGCACTGACAGGAATTGGTGGATAATTGTACTGTATGTGGGACTTAGAAGGGGGATGGAGGAGGCAGCTGAAGGAAAAGAAAATGATCCCCAAGTTTCTGATTTCGGGAACTCTGTGGCCCAGAAGTGCCACTGACTCTCACAGGAATTAGAGCAGGAATTAAGACTCCCCACTGGAGTCTTAAATGCTCAGGGCATAGGGCAGGGACCAAGTAGACATCGGAGCCAACTAGCTAATAATAATATTACTATTAGTGAACAGTTCATAAAATAACTTGTAGAACTAGCTGCCATAATCTGAATGTTTGTAACCCTCTCAAACTTCATAGGTTGAAATCCTAATCTCCAAGGTGATGGTACCAGGAGATGGGGCCTTTGGGAGGTGATTAACTCATTAGGGATTAGTGCCTTTATAAAAGAGGCCCCAGAGAGATCCCTTCCACCAGGTAGAAGCAGACCTTCACCAGATACCGAATCTGCCAGTGCCATGATGCTGGGACTTCCCAGTCTCCAGAACTAGGAGAAAGAAATGGTTTTTGTTTATAAGCCACCCAGTCTGCAGCATTTTGTACAGTAGCCTGACCAGACTAAGACACCAATAGTTACTGAGTGTTTACCATATGCCAAGCTTTATGCTTTGAGAAGTAAAATAACTTACTTCGGATTAAACAGCAAGAAAGCGTACTATTGGTCCCAAGCCACTATTATTCTAAACTCTTTGCTTTTAGTCATTTTGCTCTTCCATGTCCAACCAGTTCTGAGACTAGGGCACTAAAGTAAATCATGGTGTCTTTGTCTTCCCCAAGCAAGGGCTTCACTGACGAGGCTGGCTACTCTGTCAGTCTGATTAACCCTGTGGGAAGATTTACTGTGAAACTGAAGTTGATAGAGAAGACGAAAACAAAAACCTCAAAACAACTAGTGAGAAAGTAGTAGTTTGTACTTGGCCTGAGAAACCCTTATGCTTGACCTGTAAATCAATAGACTCCAACCCAAAAAAGTAGGCACCATGAAGAGAAGCTTCAAAGAGAAAGGTAAAAATAGAATTTGGTGTCTTGGGGGAAGAGGGAAAAAGGCATCTGCTTGTTAGGCTCTAATTCTAAATTCTTTGCGTATCATCAGATGTATAAGTGACACAAAGAGATGATGTCACACATCATTTATACTAAGCGATGATTTCCGCGTTGGCCCCTTTGCCTTAAGAAAACAGGAACAGCGTCCACATCTACTTGCATTCGCCTAATACCACCTAGAACACAGCTCTCTTCCCCAGCACACTTGTGAAAGAATGACTATACAAAATAAAGACGGAAAGGAGAAAAGGTATGTGTTTACTCAGAGATATGTCAACTTTAGAACGGGAAAGAAGAAACAGGAAATTTTTCGTTCATGTTTTTCATTTACTAGGGAGCTCTGGCATCCAGTCTGAGAAAATAATTTTCTACCCAGGTGGCTTTATCAGCTTAAATGATTCCCTTATTAATCAGAATTTCAAAAGGCAGTAAAAGCCAGTACAAAATAATGGGATTATTTGGGGAATTGATGCTAAGTGCTTAAATTGTACCCTTCTAATGTGTCCCCCTTTTCTTTTGAATATGCACTTTAAAGTGCAACTGTCAAATGTCTAAATTATATCAGGAAATTGGATGTGACTGTGTCCAACTAGCCACAAATTGTTGGGAGCTCTGCTTTTGGTCCAAGCCATCATGATCTCTTGCCCAGATGACAGTAATCACTCCTAAATGGGTCTCCGGGCTCTCAAACATATCCCCCTACCGTCTTCTCCCTACAAAGCAGCCCATTCATTTTCATTGCCGCACAATATCCCGCTGTGTGAGTATATCTTGATTTATTTATCCATTCTACTGTTGATGGGCAATTGGGTGGTTTCTTGCTTGGGTAATCACAACTACCCAATTTATCTTTTTGGTAAACATACAGACGTTGTTTAATGTATACTCCTGGATTCAGTTTCAGTAGATGTTGCAGATAGTTTTCTAAAGTGGTAATTAACATTGTGTTTTTGTTTTGCTCTACCCTTCTCCTTATTCCATTCAGCCTTTTACATATCTTGTTTTCCCCTTACATTTTTCAAATGAAAATTTTTAAAAATTATTCTGAAAAAGTAAAGATTCTTCATAAATGAGGCTATTCAAAACAGTATGTTCCAAACTACAAAGGCATTTCCGTGAGGCACTCCAAAGTGTTCTGAGTGATGGTGCATTGTTGGGAAAATGGGCAACCACATACCACATCATTTTGTAGCAAACACATGAAACAGCCCTGGAATGTTTATTGATACAATCAGTCATATGACAGTGATATCTTATGAGGAATTTGGGATAATTTTTCCATTGCTTCACCCCATTAGCAAAACTTCCTATGATCATTATCCTAAAGCATCTAAAACCTCCATTGTCCAAGAGGTTTTATATATGTATATAATACATATTATATATATCTATATATTTCAAGATGACACAGGTTTAAGTCAGATTCACTTTGATTATATGGATTTGAATATTTTCTTTCTTTGCCCCTGCTGTCCTTGTCCTGACCAGTTTGGATCTTACTTCCAGTGTTTCCTCCTCAGTGGAGGCTTTGTCCTTGAGAGGGACTCTTATTTCATAGTTTCAAGAGTTCCTAGGTTCCAGACCCCAGACTAGCCAACCATCAGACCTTCCCATGGTCTGTTTACATTCATCCATGAATTAGAGCCTGCAAAGTACTCTTCCAGCTTGCACTAAAGATGACATCATAAAGCAAAATGAACTTGGATCACTGTATGAGTCAGGGTACCACAAGGAAACATTAATACACTCAGAAGAGAAGAAAGTTTAAAGTACAAAACAAACAAACATAGGGTGAAAAAAAAAAGAACGAGAAGAAAAACTAAGAAACAGACTTTTAACTCTAGAGAACAAACTGATGATTACCGGAGGGGAGGTGGGTGGGGAGTTGAGTTAAACAGGTGATGGGGATTAAGGAGGGCACGCGTGATGAGCACCAGGTGTTGTATGGATGTGTCAAATCATTAAATTGTACCCCTGAAACTAATATTACACCGTATGTTAACTAGCTGGAATTTAAATAAAAATTTAAAAGAAAAAAAATAAAGGACTATTGACATGAGTGGGCAAAGTTAAAGGATCTAACAAAGGATGGGTGAACCCCCCGGGACTAGGAACAATGGAAAGTTGTTCTTACACTGAGTCTGAAAGAAAAAGGGGCTAAATCAGCAAAGCGACACCTGGTGAGAATTGTAGTCTTAGAGAGGGGCCACAGGAGAAGAATGAGCCATGGTTGAAACAGCAAAGACCCTGACCTCTCCTCCCATCACTGTCTCCCACTGGTGCCTCTCATTGGCAAAAACCCGCTGGAAGCCACAGCACAAGGGAGTTTATGTGATGCAGACTATAGGAGCACAGCGCGGAGTGGGGAAGGCAGTGCATGCGTGTGGTGGGGCGAATACACATGATCCAGTAGCATCCCTGAATCATCGCCTGGAAGGGGGCCATCCAGGAGAGCAGTCTGACCAATAACACAGACATCAGTCTCAGTATGTGTAAAGTATTAACCCGTGAAACCACAAAGATTTAGGGGTTGTTGGTGGCACAGTTAACCTACCCTAACTAATGTATCTGGTGTATTTGCATTTTCACATTATGTCTTTTGTATCTGAACTGTTTTTCCAAAACTATCAGGGGAAATGTGTAACTATCCTCTCAAAATGGAAATGAGTAAATTTCACAAAGATTTTTCACATAAATTGTTAATAATTCTATCTTGAGATTATAAATAATTACTCTGCCTTTAGATGTTCCAAACAGCTGCTTTACAATGACAATTCAAAGGGGGAGAAATTGTAGGGGGGATAAAAAGAGCATTTATTTAAAAATGAGACTATAAGAAGGAGCAAATACCATGGGAAAATAGTCAAGTGAATACCATAGAAAAGTTCTTTTCAAGACCACTCACTCGCATTTCAACTCACCTCCTTCCTTTCAGCGTTGCTTTCCCTTCTCTTCCCCAGTGAAGTGCCTATTGCACTCAAACTGACCCCTACTATTTAGAAACCCATCAGGTTTCCCCCAATAGCCTCTTTCCACCTTCTCTATCCCTTCTATGCTCCAGGCCTCCTCAGTTTACATGGAAACATCACTCCTGGGCCTTGTTACATGAGTGGTTAGCCATCAATGCTCGCGAGACCACAGCTTGATCACATCATAGCATAATTGTCAGTTTATTACCTTTCATCCCAAATGATGGCAAGTACTGGAAGTGGAGGACAATACCTTGTCTTTGTATATCTTCTGTGCCTAACTCTAAATCTGATGTACACCATCCCTTCAGTAATGGATGGATGGATGGATGGACGGAAGGACGGATAGATGAATTACTATCAGAGCATTAGAGAAAAAAGGGAATAGTAAGGACAACATGAAATCAGGAAAATAGAAGGTAAGTTCTAGGAATTGCAAGCATCCAGTTGGATTGTTATAAGGATGTGGGTAGGAAGGTGGCAGGTGACAAATGTTGAAAATAGAAGACGAAAAACAGTTCGTAGGGCCTTGAATGTCTGGCTAAGGCAGCTGGACTCACCCTGCAGAGTTGAGGAACCACAGGGAACTGATGAACAGAGAGGAAATGAGATCAGATTTGTGTTTTAAGGCAATTAATCTGGCTGTTGGAATATCCTTTCCTTTTTGTTACTATATTCACTTTCTATCAAGCATTTTCTTTGTCTTATCTCAAACAAATCAATCTTATGTTGTGGGTTTGAGCAGCCCCAATAAACATTTCTTTTTCCAAAACAGCTCAAACCTGCTGTCTAGGTCAGTCTTGAGTAAAGTGTTGTTTTGCAATTTTTTTCTTTCAAACGATTAGTCTTTATGCTACTTCTCAAGCCACCAACTGCATTATTTTGATGCAACACCCTGAAATTAATTCTGAACTGCTCCCCAAGGCCCAGCATATGGTTACCAACAAATGCTTGCCCACAGCAGGGAGCGTCATGAGAGACTTCTATATGAGATTCTCTTATACGACAACATTTGCTGATAGAAATTCCAGTCATATTTTTTACTAGAAATAATTTTTAATGGCACATTCGAATGAAATCTTGCCATTTGCAATAACATGGATAGAGCTAGAGAGTAAAATGCTAAGCAAAATAAGTCAATCAGAGAAAGACAAATACCATATGATTTCACTCATATGTGGAATTTAAGAAACAAAACACACGAGCAAAGAGGGAAAAAAGAAGAAAACCAAGAAATAGACTCTTACCTATAGAGAACAAACTGATGGCTACCAGAGTTAGTGGGGAGGAAGGGTGAAATAGGTGATGGGGATTAAGGAGCGCACTTGTCGTGATGAGCACCAGCTGATGTATGGAAGTGTTGAATCACTAAAATGTACACCTGAAACTAATATTACACTGTATGTTAACTAAATGGAAATTTAATTAAATAAATAGATACATAAATACATTACACATTTACTCAAGGAGAAAAATTATCTTTCAATGTTTTAAGACCATTTTAATACTTGACAAGTAATTGAATAGATCGATATTAAAAATTAGACCACCATCCTTTGACAATCACATATTATTCAATTTATCTTCCATAAGCCAGTCTTTGTAAAAATGCATGTGTACCAAATCAACAAGTTATAACTTCAGACCATTTTAGATAAAAGTTGTATCTTAAAATTATAATGTTTTACAAGTAAACATTAAAGTTCAACATGCAAATTCAGTTGATACTTTGTTTTTAATAAACTAGAGAAATTTATTTTCTCTAGTTTCCCAAACCTATTGCTGATCAGAAAAATAAATAATTACAAAGAACACAAGTCCAATACAACAGTATTACTGAGCCATGTGGTATGAAAGGAGATAATGAAGGCTTTGATATTGCCCAGATGGACTTCTGGACTTACCTTTTTAGATACCTTATATTCGGAAATCAACACTTCAGAAAAGAAATGGATTACTCTGAGATTGAAATATTTCGAATATAAAAGTAAGGCAAATCACTAGACTTGAATGATCTTTCAGCATTTTTTTTAAATTCCAAGATGGATCATTGAGAAGACTCAAGCCGCATGCATAACTAAACAAGAAATCAGATTCTCATTTTCCTATTGTTTGATACTTTGACAAACCATCCTCTCTTTTCCAAAGTCCATTCCTGGGTCAAGTAGAGGGCAAAGAAAGCAATCTCCCCCCCTCTTCATGCTGTGATATAGGCTCTTCTCTAAAAATCCGAGGGCTGTGATGCAAAGCACTGTAGAAGTTTTGGGAGATGGGTGGGTGAATAGATATTGACCCAGAAAGCACTGGGTACCATTAGTCCTCCAAGAAATGAGCTCATTTTTGAGACTTGCTGGACCTTGGTGTAAACTTCCTATTTAAATTATAGGAAACTCATCCCTTTCATCTGGTCTGGAATCATCTTTCTTTAAAAATCAATAAATAAATTCCTGACATATCTATCCTGCTAAACTAGCAGGATCATCATGGTTTCACTTTCTGCTCTAACAGCCTGTATGAATTTCTCTGCCCAATCTGATTAATTTATATTCACAAGAATTAATAAGTTCTCTTAAAAAGAGAGCTCTTTCTGATCTTGCTGGTTTCCTAAAGTCAAGTATGCACATGGGTATCTGGCTTATCAGCATTTCTACAAATTCTGTTTTTCCACACATTTGATTCATATGCACATAAATATATGTAGAGCGTTTTTAAACTTTTGTATCTGGAAGAAGATTGAAAATATAACATTCCAGTTAACTCTGGATGATCAAAGAGTAAATATTCATTATTTAATTTATCCTAAAAAATTTTGCATCCTAATACCTGCTCTAGTTAAACATTTGCTTATTTCGCTTTTGGATATTTGCTATATAATCAACATAACAACTGCTTTGCTGATATCTTAATTCCCCTCATTTTTATTTTTTAAGAAGAAAAATGTTTTGAAATTCAAATATTTTACTACTATTATCCAGAAAAATCTGGAGGAGATGGGCCTTGCCTTCCCTCTGGAAGAAATTTTTCTATTTCCATTATGAATTCAAGAAGAAACTGAGCTTTGTTCACATCCCAGTTCCTTCGATATTATCTGTATGCAGCAGAGTCCTTTGAAATACAAATTCTCTTACTAAATGCCCTGCTCCAAGGGAAAGTTTATGAGCTATAATTCTTACCTCAGTCGGAGAAAAGCTATCTATTCCATAGAGGCATTAACAAGATGTCTTTAAGTCCCCACAAGGTGACTTTGTTTGATGTAAATTTCTAGACCAGACACGCATGATACAAAAAGAAACATATTCAAGAGCCAGGTTTTTTATCCATCATTTTAGGTTACTTGTGCCCTCTACTATACACTCCTCATACCAAAGTATTATGAAATGTTTAAATGAAGTTATTTATAATTTCAGTGGTAACAGGTACTCTAATTCATGCTAAATGGTATCTTAGAGATTTCATATCCCATGCTAGGACCATACTACTAGAACCCAAATCCTAAATATTACCCCAGAGCATCAGGTGGCGGCTGCAGGAGCAACCTGAAAGGAAATGTTGAACCATGTCACCATTGCAGTTTTGAAGGACACATGTAATTCACAACTCTATTCATCCAGAACAGTTGACGCTGTGCAATTATTAAGCTTACCGCTCACAGAGGCTGAAGTCAGTTGGATGCTCTATCTATGGTGGGGACTCTTCCACCAACAATATCATCGGTGTTCCTTGTTGCCCTCAGCAAAGTAATGAAACACTTCAGAGCAAATATACAACACAACAAACCATAGCTGGATGCCAAGATTGCAAATATTTCCACAGATACTTTGAAATTGCCTTTGGTGCTCAAGTAAGCAGGGACAAAAGAGATCCAGATGATGAAGAAGACCAGCATTCCAAACGTGATTCTTCTTCCTTCATAGTAATTATCCGGCAATTGGCGAACAACAAAAGTTGTTAGAAAGCATAGCAAGGCCAGGAAGACAGGGATCCCAAGTATAGAGCATAAAAACTCTATAGAACCTTCATCACATTCCAAAATGATCTTTATATGTCAACATTCTATGTTCTTGTACAATCTTGGGGGCTCCAATACTAAGTAGGCTGTGCATAAGCCAATCTCTACCAGAACAGAGATCAGCACAATGATTTTTTGATAAGGGGAATGGATGGATATAAGTCAGGTTTTGGATTTAGAAATTGTGAAGGCTAAAAACAGTGAAATTGTTTTTCCAAGAATGCAAGACAGGCAAAGAGAAAAACCCATTGCCAAAGGGACCTGGCGGGTCATGCAAGACCGGTTGTATGGCTTGCCAATGAAAAGCATGGAAGACAGCAGTACGATGACAAGAGAAAGCTGAATGAGAAAGCTCAGCTCCCGGTCACTGGCGTTCACAAGTGGAGTATGCCTGTATATCACGTACACAGTTGTGACTGCCAAGACCACAAGCACCCCAAAGATAGAGAGAATGACAAGCACGAATCCCAGGGCCTCATCGTAGGCAAGGAACGCCACCTATTTCAGCACACACTTGCTCTTTTGTGCATTTGACCAATAGTCTTCACCACATTGTTCACACTCCCTTTGACCTAATGAACAAAAAACAGAGGATTGACTGCAAGAAAATCAATTGTCCCCTTCAGCTGCGAATAGCTCAGAGCAGCCAAAGACCTAGTGTAGGACTCACTGAGATTCCTTTATACAGAATATACAACATTTTTTTAAAAAGAAGAGAAAAAAGCATCAATACAATGGTCTTAGAGTGTGCAACTAATATTAAAGGTTGAGAATTATTTTCAGTTGTAGGAATTCAGTCTGGCTTCTTGGTTTCTGCCTTTCCTGTATGGGCCTTTTCTGGTAAGATGCCTCTTTCTCTTCCAATTATCCAATTGAGAAGGGAGGTATCTAGTCTATCCTCATAAACCAGAGAATAATCCACAGTTTCCAATGTACGAGAAAATTAAAGCTACTAAGGTGAATCAAGAGGATCGTGATAAGGATTAAAGTACAAGTGTTTTTTTTTTTAAGATTTTTATTTATTTATTTGAGAGAGAGAGAGATCACAAGCAGGGGGGAGGGGTAGAGGGAGAAGCAGATTCCCCACTGAGCAAGGAGCCTGATGCAGGGACTCGATTCCAGGACCCTGGGATGGTGACCTGAGCTGAAGGCAGATACTTAACCGACTGAGCCACCCAGGCACCCAAAATGCAAGTATTTTCAACCTTCCATTCAACATTACTGCCACCTACTGAGGGGAATTTTGTCTTTCTCAGCTTTCTCCTCCCCATCCTCCAGATCCAGATTCCAGAGAATACGCAGAGATGGACTGAGAATAAGAAGGGAAACAAAAATAGCAACCATGTTAACTAAAGTTGAGAAAAATTTGGGAGCCTTCAGCTGGGCAGATTCTCCAAGGGAGACTATTACAACGTAAGAAAAAACTATTTGAGATGCATTCACGGTAAATTATCAAATGGATCTCTTTAATGTTCTCTGAAAGGTGCTAGGGAAGATCAGAATTCCCTTCCAATCACTTCGGACTGCTGGACTGGACTTCTCTTGATGTAACTCAGTGCAGAGACTGGGTCACGTGGGGTTCAGGGAGGTGTTCAGGTTACCTATTTTCCAATTGGGGAAAATTTTACATTTTTAAAAATTCTTGAAATAAATTGTTATTGAGGGCCTTTTGGTAAAGGACAAGGACAACTTGTATTATCTTTAAAGGTAGAGATAAGCAGAGATAAAAGTACACCTGATCCAACATGCTTCATAAGGCTAAGCAAACCAAACCTCACTAAAATCCTTGTCATGAAGAGCAGCAATGCAGCAGGCTGTAGAGAAGAATTCATAGAGCAGTTGTTACAGAATTCATCTGTAAAATTCATCCTGCAAACCTGAAGTAATTATGGCCTTAAGTCCATTGTCTTTAGGGATAGATTTCTTGATCTTATAATTCCAAATGAGAGATAATACAGTAGAATAGAGAACTGTAATTCACTTATTTTTCCAATTATTGACTATTTTTTACATAACTAATGTTTAATCTATTTTAGAAACTGAAATAATTTTAAGTACTTTTTATGAATCCATTTATTCACATTTCACATTTCTTTTTCTTTTTATTTTTTTCTCTTAAATTCACAGATGCAAATCCTTTTCCCAACTGTAGCAGCTTTAGAACTGAAACCCAATATTATGCTTTTTTTCCACACTGCAAAGAATATCTAACAGTTTGATGGATTATAATGATTTTTGTTATAAGTTGTTCACACTATTTATAAAGATGGCTCCCAAAGCCCTCTTCACCGGAGCATGCTTAATCTAATTGCATTTCAATATCATGGGAAAATATATGACCATCTCTACCTGGTTCCCGTGACACATGTCCATCAGCACATGGGATGCAGTCAAAGCAACAGATCGGTTCCCCCTGACGAATCCCCTTCCGTGTCCCAGGATGACATAGATCAGTATACACCGAATGAGGAAGCTAGCAAAGACAAATACAATGCATGTAACAAAGCCTTTTGTCTCCACACACACACACAAAAAAAAAAGTCGAGAGAGTTCACACCTGGATTTCCATGGGTTTTGTGATATCTCGGGAAACCCGGGAGAGCTGGGCATGGATAACAAAGAGCATGAATGACACCTGCAGCGCCTAGAGAGGAATTTTGCTGAAGTCAGTCTTGTGGTTGATTCTAGAAATTCAGAGCTATCTTCAAGTTAGGTCTTTCCAATCTGGGGGCCTCAGACCAGCCTCCATGCCCAGCATACTCCTGAGAAGGGACAGTTTGACAAATCTGTTCCTGCTTGTTGGGGGAGGGCAGTGACCCCAAGAATTGTCTTGAAAGCCTGTAAAAGATTTTTTCTCACAAGGTCATCCCAACAGTCTGAAAGTCAAAGATGTGTCATAAAGGCTCAGCAGAAAAGAAATATAAAATATCTTTTCCAGGGGAAAAAAAAATGGCAGGACAAAAAGGAAATGTGGACAAGGCATAACACCGGAATATTTTCTCACAAAAAAAGAATTTTGACAGTAAGGCAGAAGCAGCGGGGGAAGATGGCGGCGGCCGTACCACAGCGGGCTTGGACCGTGGAGCAGCCGCGCAGCGAGCAGCTACCCAAGAAGGATATTATCAAGTTTCTACAGGACCACGGTTCAGATTCGTTTCTTGCAGAAGTTACTAGGAAACGTTAAAAATGTGGCCAAGACAGCTAACAAGGACCTTTTGGTTACAGCCTACAACCATCTTTTTGAAAGTAAACGTTTCAAGGGTACTGAAAGTATAAGTAAAGTGTCTGAGCAGGTGAAAAATGTGAAGCTTAATGAAGATAAACCCAAAGAAACCAAGTCTGAAGAGACTCTGGATGAGGGTCCACCAAAATACATAAACTCTGTTCTTAAAAAAGGAGATAAAACCAACTTTCCCAAAAAGGGAGATGTTGTTCACTGCTGGTATACAGGAACACTACAGGATGGGACTGTTTTCGATACTAATATTCAAACGAGTTCAAAGAAGAAGAAAAATGCCAAGCCTTTAAGTTTTAAGGTTGGAATAGGCAAAGTTATCAGAGGATGGGATGAAGCACTCTTAACTATGAGTAAAGGAGAAAAGGCTCGACTAGAGATTGAACCAGAATGGGCTTATGGAAAGAAAGGACAGCCTGATGCCAAAATCCCACCAAATGCAAAACTCATTTTTGAAGTGGAGTTAGTGGATACTGACTGAAATAGCAATGCTTCGGATATAAAGATATCAGCAACAATAAAACATGGCCTTGAAGAAACTTATGTAACTAATTAGAGCTGGTTACTATTGTAAGGGAAGAGTCAACTGGAAAATTCAAGAACTCCAATATTGTTTACCCAATCCCCAACTTTTAATATATGTAATCCATTATAATTCCCTAAAGTTCGAAATATTTTACAACAGCTGTGTAAAATATTGGTTAAGGAGAAATGACTTTCCTTTTACCTCATGTTGTAAACTAAAAGGCTCAATAAAAACATATTCAGTGTCAAAAAAAAAAAGAATTTTGAGAGCTCAATGGTAAATACAGGTCTCCCTTTACATTCTACAGGGACGTGCACTTTGAAACCCAGTACAAATGCAATGTTTGTGAATCAGTTTATATCTTAATGGAAATGAAGATTTCCATTTCCAAATGAAGATTATTTAAAAAGGAGATAAAATGTAGTTTCCATTAAGGAAATATTTATTTTGGAAAGTCAATAATCACATTTATATTTACTTTGGAAATCAGAATTTTCCTATATTGAGTTTTATAGGTTAAATCTGAATTAGATAACAATGAAAAATATTAGAAATCTCTGAGATCAGTTATGGCATGTACCATTACTGAAGTGTGTATTGCTGTACACACCTTCTTCTTACAAGGTGTGTGCATGCGTGACCAAAGAATGAACTGGATTTCCTCTCTCCTAACCCAGTCTTCTGAAGTGAGCTCTCCATATATCTTTCTTTGAAAATCATCATAAACAATGAGCTGATGCCTCTTTGTTCCATTTCTCAGTATCCCTTCCCTTCTCAACACCAGTAACCTAGCTTCTAACCCACTCACCTCACTAAAATGTTTCCTGCCGTGTCTGCTAGCTTTTCCTCTAGCTACATTCTCTTTTGTATCTCTTCAATATTTGGCACTCTTAATCAACCCCTCCTTGAAATGCAGGCTCCCTTGTCTTCCACTGGGCCTTTTATTTATTAATTGGTTCTACGTCCTCCACCTTCCTCACCACTGTGGGCATTTTCTTAGGTTTGCTCCTTAGTCCTCTGCTTTTATCTGTTGATATAAGGCAGCTCATTCACTCTGTCTTTAAACAGCAGCTTTATTTAAAAACTCCCAAATCTTAATCTCTACCAACCTATCCCACCTGAACTCTAAGTCCATATTCTAAACTCCCAGTATGTCCCTACTTTGAGTTTCCACCATCATCTCAAATTCAACATGTCCAAAGCTATCCCCATTAACCCTATTCCTTCTCCCAAATTCCTCATTTCTGTCACAACACCACCATTCTCATCCATAACCTCCAACCTTATCTTGCATTATTTGCCTATATATTCCCTCTCCTTCACTCAGGCCCATCTGCTCACCAACCTCCAGACTCAGTTTACCAACATGAGTTAAATCATGCCTTATGCTGCCTACTAATTATTTAAGGCAGGACACTTCCAAGTCCAGTCTGTCAGCAAATCCACTGGCTTCTAACTGTAAGATATCCAGAATCTGACTATTATGTGCCACTTCCATCACATCTATCTCGGTTCAAGCACCCAAATTATTTTGGATTATTTTATTGGTCTTCTAATTGGTGTCCCTTTTTCTACTCTTGTCTGCCCCACCACCAGCCCACTCCTTCAGTTTATTTGCAGCATGGTAAACAAATGATCCTCTAAAGATTTTATTTATTTATTTATTTATTTATTTATTTATTTATTTATTTATTTATTTATTTATAGAGAAAGAGATAGCCCGAGCAGGGGGAGGGGCAGAGGCAGAGGGAGAGAAAGAATCTCAAGCAGACTCCAAGCTGAGCCTGGAGCCCAGTGCGGGACTCAATTTCACCACCTTGAGATCATGACCTGAGCCGAAATCAAGAGTTGGTCGCTTAACTGACTGAGCCACGCAGGCACCCCAAGAGATGATCCTTTAAACCCTAAATCAGACTATTACTGTTCTCTCTCAAGGCTCTCCCATGGCTCCCCTTTTCACTCAGTGTAAAAGCCAAAGTCCTGAAATAGCCAATAAGGCCCTATGTGATCTACCCTCTCTCGTCTTTCTTCCCTCCTCTCCCACTACTCTCCCACTCCCTCACTCTGTCCAGTCACACTGACCTCTTTGCCGTTCCTCCACATGCCAAGCACGCCTCTGCCTCAGGGCTTAGAAACTGCCATTGCCTCTGCCTGGAATGCTCCTCCCCCCCCCATGATGCATGGATTCACTTCCCTTTTTGTTCAAATGTCACCAAATGTCACCCTTCCCTGACCACATTATGTGAAGTTTCAACACTCCCCCCATCACTCCCTATCTCAGACCCTACTACTTTTTTCCCTTCAGCACTATCACCCTTCAAGATAACATACAATTTATCTATTTGTCTTGTTTATTGCCTATTTCCTCCCACTGAAACGTTAGCTCCATTAGTCAGGGATTTGTTCTGTTTTGTACAGTGACATATCCCCAGTTCCTAGGATGCTGTCTAGCATCTGTAATATTGTGCTCAATAAATATTGGCTCAATTAATTAATTAATTACATTATAAGTGCTATGAAGGCAGTGTTTTGGTGGTTGTGTGCGTGTGTGTGTGTGTGTGTGTGTGTGTGTGTGTGTGTGTGTGTGTGTGTTTTACTTCTTTCCCTTTATTTTGTAGTTTGTGAAATAACAGGTTGGTTCCAAAGAATCCTCCAAAGCTGGTTAATTTTGAAATGAGAATATCATTATGAACTTATGGATTTTAAAAATGTGTTTTCTTTTATTGCATTTATTTTCCTTATTGATGCTCAAGTTGTCCAATTTTTTTAAAGATTTTATTTATTTATTTGACAGAGAAAGACACAGCAAGAGAGGGGACACAAGCAGGGGGAGTGGGAGAGGGAGAATCAGGCTTCCCGCGGAGCAGAGAACCCAATGGGGGGCTCGATCCCAGGATCCTGGGATCATGACCAGAGCCGAAGGCAGACGCTTAATGGCTGAGACACCCAGGCGCCCAAGTTGTCCAATTTTTGACCAGGGAAAACTTCTGCTTGGCTCCTGCATTTTTTTTTAAGTGTAGTTGACAAACAATGTGACATTAGTTTCAGATGTACAACATAGTGATTCCACAAGTCTATATGTTATCCAATGCTCACCACAAGTGTAGCCACCATCTGTCACCATACAATGCTATTACAGACCATTGACAGTATTCCCTGTGCTGTACCTTTCATCCCCATGACTTATTCATTCCATAGCTGGAAGCCTGTACCTCCCACTCCCCTTCACCCATTTTGTCCATCCTCCCACCCCCGTTCCCTCTGACAATGATCAGTTTGTTCTATTTTTTTGGTTCATTTCTGTTTTTTGTTTGTTTGTTTATTTTGTTTTTTAGATTCCACATGTAAGTAAAATCATATAGTATTTGTCTTTCTCTCTCTGACTTATTTCACCTAGCATAATACCCTCTAGGTCCATTTATGTGGTTGTAAATGGCAAAATGTCATTTTTTTTTATGGCTGAGTAATACCCCATTATATACATATGCATACCACTTTTCTTTATCCATTCATCTATGGATGGACACCTGGGTTGCTTCCATATCTTGGCTATTGTAAATAATGCTTCAATAAACAGAGAGGAGCATATATCTTTTTGAATTAGTGTTTTTGTTTTTGTTTTCTTTGGGTAAATATCCAGTAGTGGAATTATTGGAGCATATGGTATTTCTATTTTAATTTTTTGAAGAAATTCCATACTGTTTCCCACAGTGGCTGCACCAATTTACATTCTCACTAACAGTGCACAAGGATTCTTCTTTCCCCAGATTCTCACCAACATTTGTTATTTCTTATCTTTTTGATTCTAATCATTCTGACAGGTGTGAAGTGATATTTCACTACAGTTTTCATTTGCATTTCCTTGATGATGAATGATGTTGAGCATCTTTTCATGTGTCTGTTTGCCATCTATATATCTTTTTGGGGAAAAAATTCTATTTAAGTCCTTTGCCCATTTTTTGTTGGATTATTTCATTTTTGGTGTTAAGTTGTATAAATTTTGGATATTAATCCCTTACCAGGTATGTCATTTGCAATATCTTCTCCTATTTAGTCAGTTGCCTTTTCATTTTGTTGATGGATTCCTTTGTTGTGCAAAAGCTTTTTATTTTGATGAGGTCCCAATAGTTTATTTTTGCTTTTGTTTCCTTTGTCTGAGGAGACATATCTAGTAAAATATTGCTAAGATTGATGTCAAAGAAATTACTGCTTATGTTGTCTTCTAGTTTTATGGCTTCAGATCTCACATTTAGGTCTTTAATCAATTTTGAGTTGATTTTTGTGTATGGTGTAAGCAAGTGGTCCAGTCTCATTCTTTTGCATATAGCTGTCCTGTTTTCCTAGTACCATTTATTGAAGAGACTGGCTTTTCTCCATTGCATATTCTTGCCTCCTTTGTCATAGATTAATTGTGTAGTGTGGGTTTATTTCTGGGCTCTCTATTCTGTTCCACTGATTCTATGAGTCTATTTTTGTGTCGATACAATACTGTTTTGATTCATACAGCTCTGGAGAATATCTTGAAATCTGGAATTGTAATACCTTCTGCTTTATTCCTCTTTCTCAAGATTGTTTTGGCTATTTAGGGTCTTTTGTGGTTCCATACAAAATTTAGTATTATTTGTTTTAGTTCTAAGAAAAAGGCTGATAGTATTTGGTAGGGATTGCTTTGAATCTGTAGGTTGCTTTGGGTAGCATGGACATTTTAATGATATTAATTCTTCCAATCCATGAACATGGAATATCTTTCCATTTGTTTGTGTTGTCTTCAATTTTTTTCAACAGTGTTTTATAGTTTTCAGAGTACAGGTCTTTCACCTCCTTGGTTAAGATTACTCCTAGATATTTAATTCTTTTTGATGCAATTGTAAATGGGACTGTTTTCTTAATTCTCTTTCTGCTGCTTTGTTATTCATGTATAGAAACACAACCAATTTCTGTTTATTAATTTTGTATCCTGCAACTTTACCAAATTCTTTATTAGTTCTAATAGTTTTGTTTTGTTTTGTTTTGTTTTGTTTTGTTTTGTTTTGTAGTCCTCAGGGTTTTCTATGATTAGTATCATAGCATCTGCAAATGGTAACAGTTTAACTTCTTACCAGTTTGGATGCCTTTTATTTCTTTTTCTTTTCTGATTGTTGTGGCTAGAATTTCCCAGTACTATGTTGGATAAAAGCAATGAGAGTGGACATCCTTGTCTTGTTCCTGATCTTAGAAGGAAAGCTCCCAGTTATTCACCACTGAGTATGATGTTTGCTGTGGGTTTTTCATATAAGCTTTTATTGTATTGAGGTATGTTCCCTCTAAACCCACTTTGTTGAGAGTTTTTATCACAATGAATTTTGAGTTTTGTCAAATGCCATTTCTGCATCTATTGAGATGATCATATGATTTTTATCCTTCATTTTGTTGATGTGGTGTATCATGTTGACTGATTTGTGAATATTGAACCATCCTTGCATCCCCAGAATAAATCCTGCTTGATTGTGGTGAATGATCCTCTTAATGTATTGTTGACCATGGTTTGCTTATATTTTGTTGAAGATTTTTGCAAGAGATCTCTTAACCTATCCTCACTTTTAAAAATTCTTTGTTTTTTTTTTAAGATTTTATTTATTTATTTGACAGAGAGAGACACAGCAAGAGCAGGAACACAAGCAAGGGGAGTGGGAGAGGGCGAAGCAGGCTTCCCGCGGAGCAGGGAGCCTGATGTGGGGCTCAATCCCAGGACTCTGGGATCATGACCTGAGCCGAAGGCAGATGCTTAATGACTGAGCCACCTGGGTGCCCCCCTTTTTTCTGTTTTGCTTGGATGTTTCAATTACCCTGTCTTCCAGATGTCTAATCTGTCTTCTGCTTCTGCTAATCTACTTGTTGATTCCCTCTAGTGTATTTTTCATTTCAGTTACTGTATTCTTCAATTCTGATTGGTTCTTTTTTACATTTTCTATCTCTTTGTTTAAGCTCTTACTGAGTTCTTCCACTTCTCTCTTCAGTCCCATGAGCATCTTTATGATTATTACTTCAAACTCTTCATCAAGCATATTGCTTATCTCCATTTCATTTAGTTCTTTTTCTAAGGATTTCTCTTATTCTTTCATTTGGAGCATAGTCCTGTCTCTCCATTTTGCTTGACTTTCTATGTTTGTTTCTATAAATTAGGTGGAACTGTGACTTCTACAGTTGAAGGAATGGTCTTATGATGGCTGTCACCTGTGTAGACTTGTGCCTGGTGACTTTAACCGGTTGGCTGGAGCTGTGTGGGATGGCGGTCCCAAGGCCAGGGCTGGAGCTGCCCTGATGAAAGGGCCAGAGCTGAAATGGACATGGGCTGGGATGGCCCTGAGGCTCTCCATCGAGAGGGCACCCTGGCAGGACAGCTTAAACTGAAGTGAGTGCAAGGGGAGAAGCTGCTGAGCTCTCTGCACAGAGAGTGCCCTGGCAGGACAGCTGAACCTGAAGTGGGTATAAACCAGGGTGCCCTGGGGTGCTCGGCACAGGGATTATCCTGGCGGGGCAGCTAGAACAGAGATGGGGTGTGATCTGGGAGGTCCCAGGGTGCTCCATGCCCTGCTGGGGTGGTTAGAACTGAGGCAGGCTCAGGCCAGGTGTTCCCAGGGTGTTCTGCACAGGGGACACTTGGGCAGGGCAGCTGGAGCTGAGGTAGGCATAGCCAGGAAGTCCCAGAGTACTCTGTATCAGGGGTGCCCTAGCAAGCCATCTGGAGCTGAAGTGGGATGGGCCTGGAGTCTTCTGGGGTGCTCTGCTCCTGTGTTACCTTGGTGCAATAGCTGGAGCTGTAGTGGGCACTGACAAGGGATGTTCTGGTATACACTGCCCAGTGTACACCAAAGAGACTTGGTGGGATGGCTGGAGCTGGTGTGGGCTAGGGGCCCAGGAAATGCTGAGGCAGCAGGCCGATAGGGTACACAGACCCTGTTCCCATCCAGTATCAAGGCAGAAGGGGAACATAAACGCAGGCACTCACTAGCCCCTCCAACCCAGAGAAAGTTCCAGCAGCTCCCTCCCTGTTTGGCAAGGTTCTAGGGCTAGTCCCTTCATATTCTAGTTGCTCTTTTAAATCTCAGCCTTTCTTTCTGTGCCCCAGGGCAAATAAATCTGCTCAAGGTCATCTCAGGGTACTATCCCTCCCCACTGCAGTTCCCAGTGTGGGGGGTAGCAGGTGGGTTCCCTTTGTTACCATGTCTCCATCTCTCTTGTCATTCTCAGAGTGGTCTCTCAATCTTTTGTTGTGCACAAGCTGTCCAGTCAGTTCTCAGTTCCTCTTCAGGAGGAAATGCTCTATAAACAGGTGTAGATTTGGTGTGTCCATGAAGGAGGTGAGTTCAATGTCTTCCTATGTCGCCATCTTGGACTGGAATTCAGGGTAGTGGTTTTTTAGAGTGCTTAACAAGAGGTGGACTCACAGATGCTTAGTAAATTTCTATCGAATTCATTTGAACCGATTTCATTGTACAAATATATCCCCGATTTTAATAAAGAAGATAAGAAAAATAAAATTACTATGCTTTTTTTTTTAAAGATTCTATTTATTTATTTGACAGAAGAGACACAGAGAGAGGGAACACAAGCAGGGGGAGCGGGAGAGGGAGAAACAGTCATGCTCTGATGAAACATTATTAAAATAGAAATCTACTATGTCATTTTACTCTTCTTACATCAATTTTTAGTAGAACAGCATTCTATGAACCTTGTCTGTACAAGCAATAACATCTTCTCTGTTTCATGCAAAATATTATATTGAGTACCTACTTTATGCCTAACAGTAGGAATACAAAGTGAAAAGTCTCAGGCCCCATTCATGGAGAGTTCTAGACCACAGAAGATAGTTTGTACACTAGGCCTAGGGCAGCTCTGTCTTTCTGCAATGACAGAAGTGTTATATACACAATATGGTGCTCCTAGCCCCAGGTGGATGTTGAACACTTGAAATGTGCCCCAGTATGACAAAGGAACTGACTTTTTAATTTTATTTAATTTTAATTAATTTAAATTTTAAAAAATACATGTGAATAGGGGCTACCAATTTGGACAGAACAACTCTAGGTCAAAGAAATAAAATGCAGAAAAGAGCTGAGGCCCCTCCAGTGGCAAACACTGTAGCTTCTATTTTTATATCCTGTCATAGTGTGTCCGAGTGCTTCCTGAGGATGCGCCAGGAAAGGAAGGAACTGCTATGTCTGTGTATATGCTTTTGTGAGTTTGCATGAGTTTATATATGTTTATTGCTGCCCATGGAAGGTGGAGAGTAAAAAAAGAAGAGAGATAAAAAACAAAAAAAAAGATCTTCAAGGTGTCTGGCACAGCATAGGAGCTCAGCAATCTTAATTTCCTTGTCACGTATTCTTAGATCTTTTCCCAATAGGATTTGGAAGACCATTTGGGGAATCTCAGATCTCAGATCTACAGGGCCACACAGGAAGAGAGAAGATATAGGAATAAGAATCAAGATGAAAACAGACCCCACACCCCCCAAAAAAAGTCTGCAGCAGCAAAGAAAAACCCCTGACTGCACTGATGTCCACATTCAGTCCTGGCTCCTGCTGGTCCCTTCATTGTGAGATCCACAGGGAAGATTAAATTGCCAATGCTTTCTCACCACCCCTCTATCATTTTACTGTGACCTGTAGTAACCACTGAACTAGAATATCAAAGGCCCTCGAGTCCTACTCTCCTAGAACTAATATTTCATTAAGGGTAAAAAGTTCAGCTGTCTGGGAAGTAATGGAGTTCCTTCATGACTTCTGGTAAGTGATGAGGTCTCTCCTCAACTTTCTCCAATTCTTCTCCAGGTGCTGTCTTTATGTCATACCCAAGGGACCCAGTCTCTAGCTCATCAGCCACTTCTCAGTCCTGCATATCAAAGCCCTCCTGTTGCATAGAAGGAGGAGGAATAAAAATTGTAATAACAAGTAAAATAAGTAACAATAATTCTCTCTCAATAAATAATAATAATAAGGAAAATAATAGTTTTTTACGTAGGGTAAGTGGTTTACATCCAAAGAGAATGCATTTAATCCTCAAATCTTATTTCTCCTACCTCTCAGAACAATTTTAAAAACAATACTTTGGAAAGAATTTTGAAGCTTATGAAACTCATCTTTCTCTCCTATAAAAGATTTCTTGAATGATAGATCAAAGCTTGTTGACATATATGTGCACCCACAAATATACTATACTGGTAACTAGTGTTCCCTACTCCAAATTATATTATGAATTTGTAAATTCTCTCTATCATTCTCTGGCCCTGAGAACAAATAAGAAAAAGGGGAGGAAGAAATGAAATCCCTCTAGAACTACCATCAGAAGGGGAAAGAAGGACTTCTGGTTTGCCCCAGGATAATGGTAGCTGCTAAACTGCGAATCTCTCCACACATCCTCTCAAAAAGACCACACAAATTTAAAAAGCAAAAAAAGTAGTAAAACCACACATGACGCACGACGTTAGGATCATAAAGGGAATACTATGAACTTCAAAGTACTTGTATGTAGAGAAACAGCCATTAAATTCCAGCAAGGCCATTTCTAGAGTTCCTCCCTCTTCCCTGGGTATATGGAAAATGGATGGAAACTTGGGAAATTGTGCAGGAAAGAGTAAGAGGGAACTGAGAACTGAAGGTTGATGGAGAGCAGACAAATCATTCCTAGAAAGAAAATGTCCCAGCCTATGTTAAAAAAGGTCCCAAACCATGGAGAGACAGGACCAGCTCTAGGGAAAGGTCTTGAAAGTGGGACTCGAGGTGCCAGTCTCAGGATGGCACCATTTCACTGGGACTAGAAGGTATATGGAGAGGAGAAGTGCCTTTTTGAGATGTGGTAGAAAGGGAAAGAAGAGGGGAAAGTTAAGAATCCTGCAGAAACAAGAGTGAACCATAAAACCAAAAGACACATTAAGCTTTCCTTTACCACAAAAAGTCATGTCTTAAATGAACTACTACTCTTCACCCTACTAAAAGAAGAAGGCAGTCTTGAAATAGGGATTTGTAAAACACCAGAAACTCTCATCCCTGTCTATGAACAATAATAGGTGTAAGTGCCTTGACGTAAGTTTACTATAAGAAGAAAACAGAAAATGAAAATCAAAATATTGCTGCAGATCCCATCAACACACACACACAACAACCATTACATGGGAGAATAATGTAACATAGCATTTTAAATAAATATTCCAGCACAATTAAATACTCTCAGAAAAACACTTAGAGATGTGCAAAAATACTTGAGTCAGGCATTTAAAAATTAAAAACAAATAAATATACAACTGGAAGAAATAGAAAAAATTCATTTTACTCAGAAAAAAAACTAAAGACAAAATAAAGCCATTTCAGAAATTAAGATAAAGTTACAAGACATTCAAAACAAATATATTTTAAGTGAAACAAATATATTTTGAGTAAAAATTTAATAAGGAGCATAGAATAAAGTCAGGAAAACAATGAAAAGAATAAGGATAAAATAAAGAAAAAGGCAAAAATGATCAGAGAGAAAGTAGATAAAACAGAAGACAGACAAAGGAAGTCAAACCCTTTGATTGGAGTACTTGAAGAAGAAAAACAAAATCATAAAACTAATATTTAAAACTATAGTCCAAGAAAAATACCAAAATATCTCCAAAACAAAATACCCAAAGCTGTATATAGAAAAAATATGTACTATATTGAAAAAATTGACTTGGAATAGCCAAATCTAGATGTCTGATATTCTATAGTGCCTGAAATACAATTCTCTGTGTACATAAATGAATTTTCTGTGTACATAAATGAAACAAGATGTCAAAGTAACTAAGCTTTGATGACTCAGTGTTCCAAAATATTGTCACATTCTTTTTCATCACGAGTTCAAACTTAGAGTTTGTGAATATATATTCTCCAACCTTCACAAGGGCAATCTCTCCATTATCGCCTAATTGCCAATTTAGAATATCATAGTACCCAGTCACATCTCCATTTCATCAATTTCTAGTCTCTCTCCATTATGAGTAGTAAACTTAAGTGTCTTCAAATTGTACATTAGCTAGAAAACAAGGAAAAAAAAACAAGAGAATAAAAAAGCAATTTGTAAATATTTGATTGCCTAGAGAACAGGGCTTATGAAAAAAATAATCTCAAAACTCTTACTTACTCATGTGATTGGATTTTTTTTTCCTTTTCCTCTATGCCTTTGTTATCTAATACAACAACTTCTAGCCACGTGTGACCATTGAAACTTGAAAGGTAACTGGCCAAATTGAGATGAGCTGTAAGTATAAAATATACACTGGATTGCAAAGACTTTGTTTAAAAAATGTAAACAATCATTAATAATTTTATATTATTATTTTATATTATATTGTGATGATAACAACATGTTAAAATGCTATTTTGGATCAGATAAAACAACTATATTTAATTTCATCTGTTTCTTTTTATTTTTAAATTTAGTTACTAGAACATTTTTAATTGCCTGTTTGGCTCATACATTTCTAACAAAAAGCATTGATTAGGCATAGTGGTGCTTAATATTTCCTAATACCTCCATATCTAGGGAAGAAAGGATCTTCCTACTTCCCTCCTAGATTTCTTCCATATATAGGTATGAGTCTACCTCACCCACCATTCCCTTCCCTACATGTCAGGTGCTGGAGATATGAAGATCAACCAATCCATTCCCTACCTTGCAAAGCTCACAATCCAGTGGAGAGGCTGAACAAATAAATAGGTACTAATAGTAAAATTCAGTGTACCTCTATGTTGCTGTTGTGGAAAGACTGTTGAAAAGGCACGGGTGAGAGAGTTAGCTAACTAATTGCCTTAGGAAAATTTAGGTTTCCCCAGGAAGTAGCCATCTAGGCTGGGTTTTTAAAAATTTGTAGGAATTTGCCTGACAAATATGGGGGACAAGGAGATTCTAAGCCAAGGGAATAACATATGGAACACAGGTCCCTCTCAAACCAGAGAGGCCAAACAACTTGGTAGAAAGAGTCTGAATTACAATGTCTGATGATCTGACATCATATTTTGGCTCTTTCAAACATCATGACCTTGGGCTAAGTCATATATCTGAACAAGCACTAGTTTCCTGGTCTGTAAAATGAGGGGAATGATTCCTGCCCTATCTCTGTCATAGAGATTAATATAACTTGAAGCCTTCAGTAAGTCAATATCCCAAGTGTTCTGAAATCACCATCCATCCTGGAGTAGGGCCACTCCAGGCTACCTGCCCTTTTGTCTCTCCTTCCTTTTACCATATGCTGTTCTCAACCAACATAAAATCTGTATCAGAGTATACAACACGGTGACTTTTACTGGTGAGTCCATTGGGAAGAGGCATTCTTTCCCTTTCCATTCTTCAGAAGAGTTAAGAAAGGAAATTTTCAAAAGCTACCAGTCCCTGACCATTCTGTAGAACAACATTGCCATAATTCCATCTGTTTATCACCATTGGATGGTAGGAGACAGTTCCCTACCACCCAGGTATACAAAAAGAGTTTAGAGATATGTCCAAATAAACCACAAGAGTAAAAGGGTTTTACAAATATACATATTCTGATCAGATCTGCTAATAGGATAAGCTTAGAAAAATGGAGTACATGGTCATTTTAGTTTTATTTTTTTTAAGAATTTATTTATTTATTTGAGAGAGAGAGAATGAGAGACAGAGAGCACGAGAGGGAAGAGGGTCAGAGGGAGAAGCAGACTCCCCGCTGAGCAGGAAGCCCGATGTGGGACTCGATCCCGGGACTCCAGGATCATGACCTGAGCCGAAGGCAGTCGCCCAACCAACTGAGCCACCCAGGTGCCCCATTTTAGTTTTAAATAAATGAAAAATTTTACTTTGGTACATTTATGAAGCATTTTTTTTAATGAAGCATTCTTAATGAACCTGTTAAACCTCTCTTGTGTGAGGTCCTGCTTTTCAGTTTTAACTTAGTGATATTATACGGGGTATGTGTCAAGTATCATGAATCCTGTCATGGACTATCCCACCAACACTCACCATGACGCTGTGTGGTCCCTTGAACCTCACTAAAGTCTCTTCTCTGTAATTCTAATACACATTTGTTGCTCTTTGAGCAAATTTAAATTATAATATTGAAATATTCAAATAATGAATTGGGGAATTGTTATTTACCATATAGGATCCTTTTTATTATTTAAAAATAAGTACCCAAAGGATTTCTTTTAAAATGAAGGAACTGCCCTATGACCTTTAAGAGGGGGTGGGAGGGATGGAGAGGCTGGGTGATGGACATTGGGGAGGATATGTGCTATGGTGAGCACTGTGAATTGCGTGAGACTGATGAATCACAGACCTGTACCCCTGAAACAAATAATACATTATATGTTATTAAAAAAATAAAATATAACAATTTCTCATTCTGAATTTACCACAACTTCTCCAGTACCAAGGAACATGCCTTGCACTCAGATCTTGGTTTACAAATTCCATTTCCAGTAAATGGAAATAGGATTCTTTTGGAGAAATGGCTGACCACTGACATGAAGTAAAGGAAGTATGAGATGAGCCCAGAACATCTTGGGATTACAGAAAATAAGGAAGTGCTCACAAATGATAAAGATGTGTCAAAAGGAAATGAAAACCAGCTCAAAGAGGCTCCCAAAAGTCAAATCTGGGAAATTTTGAGCAACAGAATAAATAATGATAGTTGTGGATTATTCTACTCGAATAGAAATGAATATCCTTGAGTCCATATGGTTATAATTAAATCAGAGGGGAGAGAAAAATTCTAGTTAATAAATGTAGAAGGAATGAGGGAAATAGAAAATCACCATTTTTTAAACAACACAATAATAGCTGTTTCAGGCAAGAATCATCATCAACGGATGCTAAAATTTGTGGAAAAGCCATGATGAGAAGTGTTATTTTCAGATCCTCAAAATATTGCCCTCGCAAGATAATTGTTAATTACAAAGGGAAACATAGATACTTTTCAGTGGAAAAGCATGGTGACATCACTAAGTGATGAAAGTTAATGTCCACAATAATCATTCACAATGACATCATGTACCTCCTGATATAAGACATAAAAAGAATACATCACTTCTATGGTATTCTTGCCAAAAATGCATAATCTCAATGTAATCATGAGAAAAAAAATAGAAAAACCCAAAACATTTAAAAATAACTGGCCAGTAATTATAAAAAATATCAGTCATGAAAAACAAGGGAAGAATGGAGAACTACCACAGATGGGAGGAGACTAACTAGACACAAAACTAAATGCACAGTGGGGTCCATTTGAAAATAAAAATAAAGCTGGGGTGGTTCTGACTACTGCGACTCTATTGGGAGGGACAAGCAATTTGGTGTTGCTAGAGAATAAAGCGCTGAGAGTCATGGAAGGAATGATTGAATCAAAGACACTAAGAGTGCCAGACCACAGACAGCATGCTTTATCCTCTACGGATTAGAAGGGAGGTACTGAAGGATGTAAGCAAAGGAGCACTCTGGTTAGGTGTGAGATGTGCCCCTTGCTGAGATCATTCAGGCTACTGTGCCCCAACATGAGTTGCTGGGACATCAGAATTGAGACAGGAAATCAGAGAGCCATATCTCTAAGATGACCCCGTTAGTCTTCTCCTTCTGGCCCTCCTGCACTGCACAGAGGCTAAAGTTTCCCTCACCACTAGGTATGACCATGTCACTAAATTCTGGCTAATAGGATGTAAGGAAAATTGTATGTAATTTCCAGGAAATATCCAGAAATGGAGGGAGGTACACATCTTTGCCCTTTCTCCTTCCTGCTGGTTACAGTAGGGACATGATGGTTGAAGTCCAAGGAGCCATTTGAGATTATGAGATGAACCCACATATTGAGAACAGTGAAACAAGGTAGAAGGAATCAGGATCCCTAAGCCATCTTTCAGTGCTAGAATGCTAATCTCTGAACTTCACTTATGTGAAGGGGAAAAAAAAAAACTATTTTGCATAAGGTACTGTTTTGGGGGAATTTTCTATCATTCACAACAAACCTAAGAACTCTGTTAAGTTCTTAACAAATGGGAACTTAACAAATGTTCATTTAGGTCACACAAGCAAGCTATTCTTTTAGGTAGGCGTGTGATAAAACCATATCTATTAAATACAAAAGCAAGTCAAAGGTTTTATTAGTATGAATTCTTTTAATGTCAAACTATATCATGAAGTAAAACAAACCAACAACTTACCTGCCAAGGCTCAAAGTCAGGGATATATGCACACGTGTTTGCTAGAATGTATGGCACATGTCCTTCTTTGCATCTACTTAGACCATCCAAAGCATAAGCCATAGAATACACAGCTTGTTTGACATCACTGACTATTGTGCGAACATAAGATGGAAACTGGTGTTTGTCACTAAGAATTGAGAACGTAGAGGCATAACCCATCTACAATTGAAAATATTCATGCAGTTTTAGGAAGTAATAGCCAAATCGCATATTACACAATCTCTGAATGCTTTTATTGGAGAGGGAGGGGACTTAACATTTGTTCTCCCTTCATTCCCACATCCTTCCATAAAAGGACTTGTAGTCTGCTCCCTAGCCCATGGGTGGGGACTGTTGGAGGGAACACTTTGACCTCCCTATGCGCCCTTTTCCCACCCCACTCCAGGGGAGTCTGAGGAGCTAATTATTAAGATGACATTCAATGCAGCACTTTTCACAGCTGGGGTCACAGCACGGAAAAGGAGGTCATCTGCCTTTCATCTATGTTCACATGAGACTAGGTGTGGAAGTCAAGCCATCCAGGTGCTTTCTCAGCTCTAGCTTCTCACCCACAGGGATGATGGAGCTAGCTGACTCACAGTCTACTTGGCAGACCAGTTCCCTCTTGTTCTTCCCCCCTCCCTCCTTCCCTCGGCCCCTCCTCTGTGTGTGTCTGTGTGTCTTTCCACCACCACTCCTTTCCCTCTTTCTCTTCTTTCCCTGTTTCTCTCCACCAGGACTGCTGAGTGTTTAGGTCCTGAGACTCCCTGGAGGAGGGTGGTAGGAAGTTCCACTGCACCTGCAGGTCTAGCCACATTCTCCAACAAAGTTTTAGAAGCCCTCATTTTATAGGTGCTTGTGTAGAAAAATGAAAAGGTTTTTTTTTTTTTTTTTTGCATTCTGCCAGTGATTCTTGTGTGTATTTCCATCAGCACCATGAATTCTTGAGTTGTACATGCACTTCTGCTATGCCTTACCTCTAGCCTCCCTGACTCTACAATGAGGAACATATGCTACATTCTTCCCTTACCCATTCCTTGTTATTAATATGTTACCATCAATGGGGCCTCCTATATTATAATTCCATAGCCCCATGACTGTCAATTCCTTTATAAGAGACAAAATATTCCTATTTTCTCTTTTTTCTACCACTTGTCCTATTCTTTTTTTTTAAGATTTATTTATTTATTTATTTATTTATTTATTTGACAGAGAGAGAAAGAGCGAGAGAGGGAACACAAGCAGGCGGAGTGGGAGAGGGAGAAGCATGCTCCCCGCTGAGCAGGGAGCCCGATGCGGGGCCCTATCCCAGGACCCTGGGATCATGACCTGAGCCGAAGGCAGACGGCTAACAACTGAGCTACCCAGGTGCCCCACCACTTGTCCTATTCTTACTCTACTGGCTAAAGTTTACATTCTGCTTTGGAAACTTGCTAGCAGCAGCATAATGGAGGTCATATGTAGGAAAGAATCTCATTTAGGAAGCAAAGATGCCTGGTTTTTAATTCTGGCTCCATAATTAGTGTAAGATTGTGGACAAGTTACTTAAACCCTCTGAACCTGTTTCCCCATGAGTAAAATCAGGGTAATGACATCTACATCTTAAGTACATTAAATACACCTACTATATACTCAGGATATTACAATGAATAATATACACATTATATTAATATATGTTATAATATATAATAATTTAATATGATCAGTATATTAAGTGAAACAACCAATGTGAAAGCATCACATAGATTTCTTTTCCTTCTTTGCAAGGATTTAAATGAGAAAATCAACCTAGAGTTTTCTATCCAGTGTCTGGACCACAGTTGGTTTTTGGTGGAAGATAGAGATCACGGCAACCTTTCAAATGAGCTGCATGAAGCCCACGCCTAAGATGTCAGCCGTGTCACCCAATCCCTCCTCTTGGTTCAGTTTCTCAGTATTTTCCTATTCCTCCCACATTTGTATTTGCAGCTTCATAATAGAAATACAATGTAAAGTCTACTTCTCACAATTACTTCAAATTCTCCCATTACTTTAGTAACACAAATAAGTTGAATCATCATTCATATTAATAAATCCTGACTGTACTTTAATGATCCATCCTTAAGAAATAATTATAGAGTTTTATTTATATTTTCTTAATAATCCATTCTTCCTAATATCATCTGTTCTTAAATTGAAACATGTCACAAGTCTCTGAATTTAAAATAATCTTATGGTCACCAGGTGGGGGGAGGTGGGTGGGAGGATGTGTGAAATAGATGATGGGGATTAAGCAGTGCACTTGTGATGAGCACAGGGTGATGTACGGAACGGTTAAATTACTATATTATATACCTGGACCTAATATAACACTGTATGTTTACTAACAGGAATTAAAAAAATATATTTTTTAAGTAAAAAACAAAAATTCCATAATATTAGCGTCCCAAAATTCTAGCTATCTTGTGAAAATCGCAGGCTCATTTCAGTAGGTTAGTGTATGGAACAAAAAGTTATGAATAATAAGTTTTAATATAGGCAAGAAAAAAAATGAATTCCTTTTACCACCTAGCACCAACCAACCAACCAACCAGCCAGCCAACCAACCACCTAGTATTTTTCCATCACCTCCTCTGTGCCTCACCCAGTGCTATAGAGTGTCGTGCCTAGTGAGGTGCTAACATACAAATCAGTAACTCACAGCCTCAAGGCAAAAATTAAAGCAGGATCCTAAGGGATGTAGAAGAGCCTGAAATGAAGGCCTGGGTAGCTCAGCTGATTAAACCTCCGACTCTTGATTTCAGCTCAGGTCATAGACACAGGGTCCTGAGATGGAGCCCCTTGCAGGGCTCAGCAGGGAGTCTGCTTGAGATTCTTTCCCTCTGCCCCTCCCCTCCCCAGGTCACCCCCTCCCCTCCCCAGCTCACCCGTGCTCTCTCTCTTGAATAAATAAAATTGTTTTTTCTTTTTTAAAAAAGAGGCTGAAATCACCTGCAGGTAGGCATCAAGTCACACTTGCTGAGCCTAGACTGAACAGAGGAATTAGGGGCAGCGGCTTCACCATCGTCCCTGTTTGTCTCTGCATCTTATCTCAGCCTCACCTGAGCACCTTACTATCTACTGCATTTAATCCAAACATAGCTTGTGTTTCTTTACAAGCTAGCACCCAGCACACTATTCTGAGATACCTGAGTATTACCTGTGGTAAATAATATAACCCTAGAATTCTTGATACAGCAACTGATGAGGACGACCCACCTGCTCCAACAATTCCTGCCAGAAATGCTCTGGTGCTGTTTCTAAAATTGGGCATGTTTTCTTCCTGCCCTGTAAGAAATATCAGAGCCGGTTCCACAGATTTGGAGGTGGTGGAACAGGTATCAAAATGCCAATAGCCTAAAGTGATATTGGGCAAAATGTCCTTCCTCTTGTTAATCTCCTTGATTGTGTGGATCATGGTTCTCATCCAGCGGAATTCCCGAAAGTTAAACCTGAAAAAGAAATAGATTTGTACAGCTTTAGTCAGTGGGTGGATCTTTGGGGTAGGGGAGAGCAACTGTTAGCTGGGGGTGGTGCCGAGAGCATTTTGAGAGAATATCAGCAGGCACCTCACTGGTATCGTTTTTCATAAACAATACTGCCAACTTCAAGGGTTCACCTATGTATCATATTCATTGTTGATTGGTTTGGGCAGGGAAGCACCTTTGTGTACATTTTCTTGCTCTAAATATCTTTCATATGATATAATCTCCCCAAACTGCTGATTATGTCTTTTCACAAAAATATCTTTATATTCTCTACTCTCTCTACCACACAGGTTACTAAAGAACCCCTCAATACATTTTTTCCATTCATTGGAAGTCTTTGATGCCATATGACTCTCCCTCCTTACTTTCCTATAGGTTTCTCTCACGTTCTTCTGGACATTAATTATAATAAAAATTATGTAAATATATGAAAATATGATAAAAGTATATCAAAACAAAATACAAAATTTCTATGTACTATGTAAACATGACTCCAATTTAATCATTTTTCCTGCCATTATTTAATTGTTAATATTGAGAGAATTTTTAAAATTTTTAATTTAAATTCAATTTAGTTAACATATAGTGTATTATTAGTTTCAGGGGTAGAATTTAGCGATCCATCAGTTGCATATAACACCCAATGCTCATTCCATCAAATGCCCTTCTTAATGTCCATCACCCAGCTACCCCATCCCCCCACCCACCTCCCCTCCAGCAACCCATGTTGAGAGATTTTTTAATTGAGAAATATCTCCTTCCTCCTTCCTTTCACATATAACCATGATTAAGAGGCCTCCCCCTTTCCATCCCCCAGCCATTAAAGGAAAAATATTTCTCTTATAATCCATCACATTTTTTTTCAATTTATTCTCCATTGAAAAATAACTATTCTATTCCCAACTCTCATTCTTCCCAGTTTTAACTAAGCTTTAATCTATGTAAAAGCAAGGATGGCTCAGTCAGTTAAGCATCTGACTCTTGAGCTCAGCTCAGGTCTCGATCTTAGGGTCGTGAGTTCAAGCCCCACATTATGCTCCATGTTGGGTGTGGAGCCTACTTTAAAAAAATTTTTTTAATAAAAAAAATAAAATAAAAGCAAGGATCTCAAGAATTTTTGTCTTAATATTTTCTGTAGCTATAGTATCTAACTCTGTATCTTCTACTCAATAAATGGTTTTTATTAAACGTTTAATAGCAAATAGCCCTGCCAGCAGATTAGATTTCTCCTCCATGTTTCTTTGTTTTATTTTTTTTTAGTTTAGCTTTGTTGTTTATTTAATAAATAGTTAACTGAGTTCTACTAGAGCTAGACATTATAAGTACAACACAGAACAAGATAGGCACTGTATTACACAGGTGAAGTGAATCAAATCATAAAAAGAGTGATAGGGATGAAAGTAGGGGCCATGAAATAAAAAGGATGGACCACACCCTGGAGGACAGAACAGCCAAGCTGAGGCTTGAAGGATGACATAAAAACAGGGATGAAAGCTGCAGACAAAGGGGACAGTGTATGTGAAGGCACATTCTCAAAAAGAGAACATGAAACATTCTAGGAATGGACAGATCAGTACTTTGGGAGGATAAAGTTGGAGTGGGTGTGGCACAGGGAAATGGAGACTGGAGAACCAGAAGGTGCCAGAACAGGAAGGGCTTCATCATCCTAAGATAGCTTGTTTCCAAATTTACTCGGGGGGCAATATAAATAGGCATATATGGTTTTGAAATAAATACAGCAATATCTTTTTTAAGGTAATATAGCAATATATTTCAAGAGCAAGAAAAACGTTCCCCAGCTTTGAATCAATAATCCTACCCCTGAGAATTTATCTGAACAAACTGTTCTTCCCAAAGGAAAAAGCTCTGTATACCCCCAAACTGTTTGTTACAGAATTATCTATAATATTGAAAAACTGGCAAGAACTCACATGCTCAGTGATAATAAATTATGGTATATTGACTTGATGGGAACATTTTCCATCATCAAAAAACTATAATTAGAGAGATTATACAGCAGCATGCATATAATAAGAAGTGAAACAAGCCATATGCAATGTTATTTCTATACTATAATGAAAACTACATATAAACTATATGAACATTTGGATAAGTATCAATAGGAAGATTTTTATTCTTATTTATTTTTATTTTTTAAAGATTTATTTCTTTACTTTGGGTGGGGGGAGGGACAGAGGGAGAGGCAGTGAGAATCTTAAATATTCCGCGCTGAGCGCAGAGCCCTCAGGTAGGACTCAATCTCATGACTCTGAGATCATGACCTGAGCAGAAATCAAGAGTCCAACACTCCATGTACTGCACCATCCAGGCGCCCCCAACAGGGAAGTTTTTTTCATGAGCACAGGATAATTACTGGAAGGGTGGGATTCAGGACAATTTTTCTTTCATTCTCTGATTTCCATTATGATATTCACAGTACTGTTATACAATGTATACCTTTTTTCCCCCAGAAAATTTCTCTAAATCCTAACTTCATTTAGATCAACGAAAACAATAATTAAAATACTCTTTCTCTTTCCATTTCACTGCCTTTCTCTTCTCTGAACAACATTTTCAGAATAATAGAAAATCTTCCTCTTCTGTACAATTTAGCTGATGGCCAAGCAAAACTAGTATCTTGTTAATGTTGGAGAACAAGACTTCTCCAAACCCAACTTGAATTTCTAGATCAGGTCTAGCTAGGTTAATGGCGCCAAAATGAAAGTACTACCAGATTAGAACCAGTTTGGCCCCTGAGCACATCCTAAGCTAGGCCAGTCCCAATGGGACGCTCCAAACGGGAGGGAAAGTTGCATCACAGGGAGGAGTACTGAGGGTCTTGGAGAACATTGGGATGGATATGGGAGGAAACTTGCTGACAGGATGGGTGAAAATGAATTATAATTTGAAGACCATATACCAATTTTTAAAATGGAATATTAATATCCAAAATGTATAGATATATTCAAGGTGAATTAAGGTGCTGGGGCAAGTTTTAGCCTGGAATAGCATAAACATGAACAATTTGGGTTTCAGGCAAACAAGGTTCCGAGACAAGTGGAACACCCACCATGATACCTTGCATTCCGGAGCCACATTGAGAACAAGGAACTGGCTTTTTAGATGCCCTAGACTCCATGAAACAAGCTTCACACACAACATCACGAATCAGAACAGCACTGAAAGTCAGAAGATGCTGAAGAAATCCTTTCAAAGACGACTCGGGGTTCATATTAAAGTTAAGATGGAATAAATACACACCTTATCTCTCCCACTGATTACAATTAAAATTGCTGGACAGAACGTGTAAAGCAACTATCAGACTACTCTGCAAATTAAATAAGAACAGGTGGACTAGGTAGGAAAATCAAAATATCCCTGACACAGTGAATAATTTTTTAAATACTTACTTCCCATGCACATGCATGCATGCGCATGCCCCCCCCCACACACAAATTTTAGCTATGAAAAGAATGCCAAGATTTCAACCACAGTGGAAATCATTTCTTTTAATGAAAGGGGCAGATTTTTATTAAAAACTTATCTGTTGGCTTTTTTCTGGTTAGCCTTGCTAGGAAGATAACCTTCAGAAATTCTGATGAAAGGTGAGGAACAAATTAAGTGTATTTACAAAATTTAAGTGTGCTATGATAAACTCTAGTGTTCATTCTATATTTTAGAGACTGAATGTGTAAACTTCTGTGATAAATAATGAACTGACTCTAGAACAGTGTAGCTGTGAGCAAAAGCCCTTCTCATCTCTCTTTCTTTTGCTTCCCTGTAAGAATGGAAAAGAATTAGGAGGTCCAGGAAAGAGGTCAGTGAGATTGATTGGAATCCTTTCATTTTGCCAACAACATTACTGTTTATCCATCCCTCTAATGATATTTCAAATATGTGGCATGAAATAAGATCAAAGGAAAAGAGTTGTGATCAGTAAAGATTTAATTGTATAATAAGTTGCTAAGGAGCACCTGGGTAGCTCAGTAAGTTAAACATCTGCCTTTCGCTGAGGTCATGATTTCGGGGTCCTGGGATGGAGCCCCAGGTAGGGGTCTCTGCTTGGCGGGAAGTTGGCTTCTCCCTCGCCTTCTATGTGCTCTCTCTCTATCTCTCACTCTCAAATAAATAAATAAATCTTTTTTTAAAAAAAAGAAGTCGCTAAAATTCACAGCATACTTTTTTTTTAAAGATTTTATTTATTTATTTGACAGAGAGAGAGACAGCAAGAGAGGGAACACAAGACGGGGGGTGGGAGAGGGAGAAGCAGGCTTCCCGTGGAGCAGGGAGCCCGATGTGGGGCTCGATCCCAGGACCCTGGGATCATGACCTGAGCCGAAGGCAGACACCCAACGACAGAGCCACCCAGGCGCCCCTCACAGCATGCATTTATAATCATAATTACCATGCAGCATCATAGAAATGCTTACTATATAATGTAAAATGCCCAATATAAAATTGTGTCCATACTGTGTTCACAGCTATGCAAAAAATATGGTTGCACTTATATACAGGGCTGAGAAAATAAAGGGAAAAGAGCTGCTTTGTTATGGTAGTAAAGTAGTGGATAGTTGTTTTCCTTTGTTTTAATTTCTGGCATTCTTTTCATAGCTAAAGTGTGCGTGTGTGTGCGCCCAGGACCATGCTCACACACACAAATCTAAGCCTTGTTTACCTTTCTTAAAATGCGTTGTTAGTAAATTCAGATTATCAGTCATGGATCCTATGTCCTCACGTGACAATTCTAGCATGAGAAGGGCAGAAACCTTTAAAACCTTTTAAAAGGTTTTAAAAAAAACCTTTTTTTTTTTTTTTTTTTTTAGAGGGGCGCCCGGCGTTCCGGGCCCCACCCGCGGACTCGTGGCCTGACTGCGGGGCTTTTTAAATGCTTCCCTTGGACTGCGGGGGGGTGGGGAGGGAGGGATTTCTTACCCCGTTTGTTACATTTTGAGGATAATAAAGGTGTGTGATCTGGTTTGGTACAAGCGGAGGGGACACCCACTGCTTGCGCCCAAGGTTCTGGTAGCCAGGCGTGCCTGGGCCTTGGTGGGACAGAACCTGAGTGTGCCTTTTGACTACAAACTGGCCTGAGGGTGGGGAACCTAACTTCATAGGCTGGTTCCCCTAGGAGCCCCAGACCCTACCTTCCCTGCCCGTCAGATCACAGTGAAGGCAGCCCCGGTGACCTTGGAGGTGGGAAGAGTTGGGAATCGGGGTCAGGGCAGGCGGCACACCCCAGATCCGCCCCTGAAGGCCCGGAGCAGCAGGCCCGAAGGGATCTGGATTTCTTTATTAACAGACATGAGGAAGGAATCTTACTATGAATATTAACTCAGAAATAAATGGGCATCCCCACACTGTGTATTTTCACTTGAGAGCTTAGTGTAATTAACAATTCACAATAAAGCTGCAGCATTGCATAATTCTACATTGGTGCTTCTCAAACTTTAATGTGCACGTGAATTACAGGGAGGTCTTATCAAAATGCTGATTCTGGTTCAGCAGATGTGGGAGGCAGCCTGAGATTCCACATTTTAAACAAGTTTTAGGTGCTGCTGATGCTGCTGGTCCAGAGACCACCGTCTGAAGGGCACTGTGCTCTATTGTACCAAACCTGTCTTTTTTCTTTCTGAGGTACAAAAGTGGGAAAGGACCCACCTGAGACCAAGCTTTTCTCACTTCTAAGCAATCCTAGAGTGTCTGCCTTGGAGAAACGGAGGCTCAGAAACAGGAAATACCTTTCCTACATCAAATAAATAGTGTCAGAGTCAGTGTCATGGCCCCAGTTCCAGACTCTGACTCCCACACCCCATACTCCTTCATCCCCACCACTTGGGCCTGATGTAAAAAGAAGACAAGAAGAGCAGCTTACCCTTCGCATTTTGCAGATACTGGCTCCAAAACAGACTCATTTGCTGGGATGGTCCTGTAGTGAATAGGAAACAGTCCTCCAATAACAAGTGAGTGATTTTTGGCATCTACATACCTGTTCAGATCAAACTGGCCCAGCAAATTTCAGGTGTGTTCTTTCACTTCTTTGCCTTCAATGCCAAATTCAGCCCATAGAAAAGCAAGAAATCCTAGAACCAAGCATTTCTTTCTGCAAGCCATCTTAATAAGGTAAGTTCAGGAAAAACGACCAAGTGTTATCAAGGCACCCCGACAGAGTGTTACAGTGAGTGTGTGCACGCTACCTCCCAGTGGAGTTGGCTTGCCATGACCTGCTGCATAATTGTCATGCCTCAATCACAGAGCCTCACACTCACCTGCAATTTATGAATCTGGACTAGAAGCTGAGTAATCCTTTTGAAAAGAGCCTCATAAAAATCTTTTTTATGCTTCACAATAATATATAAATAACAAAATAGTGGGCTCTGAGTTTAAAAGAGTCATTTCATTTTGTAGAAATGTTCCTTTCTTTTTATTATATATTTTTATAATATTTTTATATTATATATTATATATATTTTTTATTATATGTCAGCCTCATTCATTCTCACGTCAGCCTCCCTTGTGGGAGGCACTCCTGCC